>NC_141143.1:99314163-99625056 GCF_053477565.2 Lygodium microphyllum
CATGAAGGCTGCCCAATTGAACTTGGCTCCCTCCAGGATCCTAACAGAAGCAGTGAACAACTCCTTGGATAGACATTGGGAAGCAAGCTTCCCTGACATGAACTTCTCTTGTAGAAACTGGCAAAGTTGTTTCCATACCGAGGAGGAGATGTGAGCTACAGAAACCCCAGAACTGGTATAACTTTGCTGGAGACCAAAGGAGTAGAGGTTTCTTTCTGCAGGAGAGAAATGATCTCCTTAGTTGTCAAATTTTGATTTCCACTAGGGACGAAAGACGTTGAAAGAGGCAAACACAATGCATCACTGATATTGGCCGTGGATAAGTAAAAGCATCGGTTATAAACCAAGACAGACTAGTTCTTGTAGGATGCCAGGAAGGAGTAGCAAATCGTGTTGTCCACCACTGGTGAAAACTTCAAAGCCACAAAAGGACAAAGACCAGCACGGCAAATGCAATCTGCCTCTAGGAGAAGAGCATAGTCATGCACGGACAATGACATATGTCGGATAACAATAGGAGGAATAGAGGTAGATGCCATTCAAACTACACAGGAGACCCACACACACAACCAAGGAAAAAGACAAAAAAAATCCTGCAAAACCCAGACAAATCAACACTGATAAGAATATCAAAACAAAGGACAGACGACCAAACCAGATTGAACCAGACTAAACCAGACTTCCCCAAACAATCCACATCCTATGGAAAAAAATTTGACATGACCTACATACTCGTGCGACCCAAAGCTTCATGCTATACAACAAGCAGGCACCCAAGACCCTGTGTAATCAAGCAATCAATAAAAAAAACTCAAACACGTCGTACCCCAGGCAATAACCAGACTCAAACAAAATCCAAGACTTGGACCAACATAATAAAGACAGATGAATAAGACCGACATCTCGGACTTAACAAATCCCAATCCCCATAAACACAGTGCGTAAACCTATGGTGCAATGAACATGGATGGGTGAACACTATTGAATTCACTTTAACCATGTACAAATTAGATTGCAGTTCGTTATTAATTAACCACTAATGCATAGTGAGTTGATTTCGCAATCCCAATCCCTACTTAGATTGACTTGATTGACTGGGGGTCTCTAAAAATGCAATTCATTGTTACAATTGACGTGATATGTGGCGCAAAGCACATGCATGCGTGACGACGGGGGTTCATTTTAATTACAAAAAAATTGTGTCTGTAGCGCGTGTGTGCGTGCACTGTGGATTTATTTTAAAAAATTATGTGGATTATTATGACATGTGCTTGTGCAACGGTGGGGTTCCTTTTACAATTAACGGTCGGGTTATTTTTAAATTAAAAATTAATGAAGTGCATTCTATTTATTTGGTGGGTGCAACAGTTGATTGATTTTATTACAATTACATGTGTATTACGGTGCAACATGAGAGAGGGAAAAAGAGAAAAAACATGGCAATGAGTAGGACTGTCTGCAAAGTCTGATATCACATTCTCAAAAAAAAAAAGGAAAGGCGCAATCCACAAATACTCCACACAACGGACAAAAGGTCGACTAAAACTAGTCGTCCTATCGTACAAAAAAATGAAAAAAATAACTAACACATTGACCAAAAATAATAAAACAAATGATACATATGACCAAAATAAAAAGATGGATACTTTGGGATGTTGAATTGATTGGGAATTATGGTCATGATTTTTTTTAAATAATATGTTTTGGTGTTTTTTTAAAAAGGGATGTGAACATGAAATTTCAGCAAAACCAATCATGAGCATCAAGTGCCAAAAAGGTAATAAAATTGAATTCACATTTTTCAACTCATTATTGAGATTTTAAATGAAATTTTCAAGAATTCAAGCATCAAAATTAGGATTTTGTCTTCAAATAATACTTTGGCCACTTAGGGGAGCATTTTCAATTGGTCAAATATTCTCAAAATGTACAAGGGAGTTTATGGATTTATTTTTTTTTTTGGAAATTATGTTGGTATTTTTATCAATTTTTAATGAATTTTGACATATTTTTTAATGTTTAAATTTTTTTACAATTTTTTTAAGATTTTCAGATTGAAAAATATTTTAATTGTTTGTAAAAATATTGGAGATTTTTCAAGGTTTTTTTGGACTTTAATTGAATTCTAATGAATATTTGAATTTTGTATGTGTTTTTAGAGATTTCGAGATTTGAAGCACTCATGACTGCATATGAACGGCTGTTGATGACTGTGACTGCGTACGAATGGCTATAAGACTGTACCACACGAATAAGTCGGACGCGCGTCCGCGCGCATGAACGCACGCGAACAACCACCGACACCAAAAGGTCGACCGCAGCGCGCGAAGGGGGGCGAACAATGGTTGAGGGGTAAAGGGCGGAGGTAGGAGGATGGGGCAGGGGGCTTAGATGGGGGGTGAGGTAAATTAAGAGAAGGGGAGGGGGTCAAATTAGGGGGAGGGATCAAATTTAGGGGGAGGGGGTCAAATTTGGGGATGGGGTTAAATTTGGGGGGAGGGGTTTAAAGTTGGGGAGAGGGGGTTAAATTAGGGGGAGGGGTTTGGGGGTGGGCAGGGTGGCAATGGGGGCTGGGCAGGGGGACAATGTGGGCTGGGCAGGGTGGAGGAGGAGGAGGAGAAGAGGAGTAGAAGAGGAGGAGAAGAAGAAGTGGTGGAGGAGGAGGAGGAGTGGTAGAGGAGGAGGCATGGTGGAAGAGGAAGGTGCAAGCGGCACACAGCAGGTGGGCGGAGCGCAGTGGGCAGCAGCGAGGCGGCGAGCGATGAGGTGGTGCGGCCCATGGGGGTGGGCGCATGCGGCGCACAGCGGGCGGGCGGAGGTGGCAAGGCGGCGAGGACCAGGGGCTGTGAAGGAAGGGAAGGAAAAGAAGGGGAGGGAGGAGGAGGAGGGAAAGAAAGAGAGAAGGAGAAGGGAGGAAGAAGGAAGGAGAAAGAAGGAAGAAGGAAGAATGGAGGAGGGGGAGAGGGAGGAAGGAGGAGGAAGGAGGGAAAATGGAGGAGGGGGAGAGGGAGGAAGGAGAAGGAAGGAGAAGAAGAGGGGGGAAGGAGGAGGAAAGGGAGGAAAAGAACGGGGAGAGAGAAAGAAGAAGAGAGGGAAGAAGGGAGGGAAGGGAAACTGTCGGGGGGGTTTTGTTTTTTTTTCTTTTTTTTCTTTTGTTTGCTTTGTTTGTATTTTTTATGTTGTTTTTTTATTTTAACTTTTTTCTTTTTTCTTGTGTGCTTTTCTTTTCATGTTTTTTTTTGTTTGTCTGGGTGGGGGGTTGTGTTGTATTGGTGTTTTTTTTTGTTCTTTTTAAAAGAACGAATGGGGGGGTTAAAAAAATTTGCAGGGATGGGAAACAATAGGGGCTAGGATGTCGAGACAAAAGGGCGCGAAGAGAATGAGGCATGCCGAGGCACATAAATTCAAAAACGCGCGCGTTCACGCGCAAGGCAAGGTGCACGGAGACATGGCAAAACAAAGAAAAATTAATAACTCGCAAACCGTTCATCGGAATGCAATGTGCTAAAAAGGAAAATTGGGCGAGAAGGTAAGGGGGAGACTGCAAAAAAGTACAATAGGGTGACCAAGATCAAATCAAGCTGTTCCCCTGGGAAAAACACAAAAAATGACGCCAAAAATACATACGGGGATTAATATTGAAAAATCAGCACGCCGGAATGCGGGACAAAAAGAAGGAAAATTGTGCCAAATAATGTGCTCGACAAATCTATCACATCAAAACACAGTTCTAACCGAGAGAGGACGCGTTCACATGGAAAAACCAAAAAAAGAACCCGAAAATGGACTCAAAGATTAATACAAAAAGAATTGAGCAATGAAATGAAGGGCAATAGAAAGAGAAAATGTCTGCAAGAAGGGGATGCATAGAGCTATCATGTCAAAAAACACTTTTGGTGAAGTTAGAAGGGATTCACATGCAAAAAACACAAAAAACGGAACCGAAACTAGTTTGAAAAATTAATAACAGAAAATCTAGCGGTCGAAATGAGGTGGAGAAAAAAGAAAAAATGTGTGGAAAGGCTGGTGGGACACAGCAGTTAAATGAAACTGGAATTCCAGTGAAAATAGGGCATGTTCACATGAAAAAATATTAAAAATATGCACGAAAATGCCCCAAAAACGCGCAAAAATTAATAGCAGATGAACCGTGCATCAAAAGGATGAGGAGCCAAAAAAAAATGTCAGAAGGAAGATGGAGGACAGGATTGTCACGTCAGATTGTTGTTTGGAAGCAATAAAGATGCGTTCACATGGAAAACTGTCCAATTTACGGGAAATGCTTCAAAAATTAATAACTCAAGAACCATCAACCGGAACAGGGGTTAGCAAAAATAAAAAATGGTCAGGTCAAAGGGACGAACATGGTTGTAAGGGAGATGTGGGTTTCAGTGAACAAAGAATGCATTCTCATGAAAAATCGTCACAATAAGGGATAAAGGGAAAAAGAGAAGGAACAGCCCCAAGGGTGGGTTCAACAGGGACAAGTGGGTGGGGAAGGGACCCCATCATGGTAAAATCAGGTCATGGCATACATGCAGGATTTAAAGTAAGGCATAGGCAGGGGGATATGCATCATAGATGCGCAGGGATGACACGTCCCCACACTTAAAACATAACGTACACTTGCAATCATAAGGATAAGGTTAGAAAGACTTGGCACGGTTCGCGTATGGTCGAAGGAATTGTCACTGCTATAGAAGGATTGGAGTCGACTACAAGAGGTACCACGGCTCACTCCAACATTCAGCCAGCATGGCAGGGACCATGCAACAGCACCCATGGAGGTAGCTGGTTGATGAAGCCCATCAAGGGAGGTGTCGTTGACGAAGGATAGTCACTCAGCTCACTGGCACTCAAATGGAATGAGAGAACAGTCACTCGCCCCATAACTTACATCACTCAAGTTAATAATGATGAAACCCAGATCTCACACCCGGTTTAGGAATATTAATTTTCAAGGAAAATCTATTACATTATATGGTATGCATGCATCTAATATTTTTCCACTGCTTTCGCATACTCAAGCTAAACGTGCATTACGCAAGAGTAGTAAATCTTATCTCATTTGGGTGAATGAATTGCAAGTAAAAGAAAGTCATATGCATCCTAGGCATAAAGAATTTCTTGCACATTTTAAGGACTGTTTTGCCAAAGACCTACCACCTGGTTTACCTCCTTCACGTTTAGAAAACCATAAGATAGATTTGATCCCTGGCACACAACCACCTTGCAAAGCGCCATATAGGCATAACCAGATAGAGCAAAAAGAAATCCAGAGTCAAGTTGAGGAATTACTAAATAGAGGATTGATTCGACCTAGCAGTTCTCCATTCGGTGCACCTGTTCTGTTAGTCAAGAAAAAGAATAATACCTACCGTATGTGCATTGACTATCGCGCTTTAAATAAGATCACTGTAAAGAATAGGTATCCTATTCCTAGAGTTAATGACCTTATGGACAAACTGCAAGGCTTTGCTATATTTAGTAAAATCGACCTTAAGTCTGGTTATCATCAGGTGAGACTAGATAAGTCTGACATATTCAAGACTGCATTTAGAACACAGTTTGGTCATTACGAATTTTTAGTCATGCCATTTGGATTGACTAATGCACCTGCTACGTTTAGTAGAATGATGAACCGTATATTTCTGAAATATCAGTATTGTGTAATTGTCTTCTTTGATGATATTTTGGTGTTTAGTCAAAATGAGAAAGAACATTATGAGCATTTGTCATTGGTTTTTCAGTTATTGAAAGAAAATCAACTATATGCAAATCTTGAAAAGAGTGAATTTTTTAAAACAGAAATTGAGTATTTAGGTCATATTGTATCATCTGATGGAATTAAAGTTGATCCTAAGAAAATTGATGCTATATTGAATTGGCATGTACCTAAAAACGTGCATGAGTTACGCTCATTCCTTGGTCTTGCTAGTTTCTATAGAAAGTTTGTACGTAATTTTTCATTACTTGCTTTACCATTAACCAAATTTCTGAAGAAAGGAATTGTTTATCAATGGTCTGAAAATCAACAGAAATCCTTTGACTTACTGAAACATGCATTAACCCATGCCCCTGTTCTACAGTTGCCTGATTTTAATAGACCATTCTTTCTAGTAGTGACCGATGCTAGTGGATCAGGAATAGGAGCTGTACTTATGCAAGACAATCATCCTATAGCCTATTCTAGTTGTAAGCTGAAACCCTTTGAGCTGAAATATTCCACATATGACAAAGAACTATTAGCAGTTGTACAAGCATTAAGACAGTGGAAACACTACTTAATGGGTTCAAAATTTATGATTAAGACCGATCAGCAAAGTATTAGACATTTACTTAGCCAACCTCAAATCTCTGACCGTCATATCAAATGGTCCTCCTTTATTCAAAGTTTTCATCCTATCATTCAATACCAACCCGAAAAAGAAAATGTAGTGGCTGATGCATTGAGTAGAAGACCTGCCATTCATAATATTTCTGTCATATCTTTTGATTCTTTGATTGCTATGAAAGATACTTATCATCAGGATATTACTTTTCATGCTGCTTGGAATAAATTGGTTCAAAATAATTTGATTTCTATTGATTCATTGTCATATAATGATGGATTTATGTTTTATGAAAAGAGATTGTGTGTTACAATTCCATTCCGATCTTTTGTTTTGAATGAAATTCATTGTCCCCCATATCAAGGTCATAGAGGTATCATATCTACCTTACGTACATTAACTGAAGATTTTTATTGGCCGCATATGGATGCTGATGTATCTAACTTTGTTTCTGAATGTTTGATTTGTCAAAGAGTTAAGAGACATCATGGAAAACAGTATGGATTACTTATGCCTTTGTCTATTCCATCTAAACCTTGGGAACAAATTTCTATGGATTTCATTACTGGTTTACCTAATACTAAATCTAACCATGATATGATTTGGATAGTTGTAGATAGATTTAGTAAACAAGCATATTTCATTCCATGTAAGAAAACTTTAACAGCATCACAAGCAGCACAATTGTTTTTTAAAACTATTTTTACTAACCATGGATTGACAAAAGTTATTATTTCAAATCATGATTCTAGATTTTGTAACAACTTTTGGATTATTCTGTTTGCTAACCTAGGCACAAAGATTGATTTCTCATCTGCATTTCATCCAGAAACTAATGGACAAACAGAAGCCACTAACAGCACCATTCTAGATCTTTTACGTGCATATACTATCTCTAAACCACAGACATGGGACACACATTTACATTTATTACAGTTTGCATATAACAATACACCACACACATCTACAAAGAAAGCACCGTTTGAAGTGATTTATGGATATAGATTATCTACACCTGTTGCATCTTTGTCAAATAGAATTCAAAGTGCTGATGATATTGCTAGTATGCATAACAGTATTTTTGATGAGGTTAAAGATATGATTGCTAAAGCCCAGCAATCATATACCAAACAAGCCAACAAGAAAAGACAAGCAATGAATTTCAAAGTTGATGATTATGTTTGGTTGAGAATAGAAAAACGTAGACTACAAAGTGTAGATAGACACCCAATTGTCAAATTAGCCCCCAGATTCTATGGACCATTTAGGATCATTCATAAAATTAATGACAATGCATTCAAGTTAGAATTATCCCCTCATTGGAAAATTCACAACACATTTCACATTAGTTTATTGAGACCATTTAGAGGCCAATTACCTGTACACCCTGTTTATGAAAACCCACCTTTATTAGAGGAAGAGACTGAAATACTTGAACTAGAAGCTATTATAGACACTGACTTTATAACCACTAGAACTGGCCGAAGGTATTCTAGATATCTAGTTAAATTTAAAAACCATCCTGTAGAGGAAGCACAATGGATGCATGCTAGAGACTTAAATGCTTTCCCCACTCTGTTAGCTCCACATTGAGCTAATAGCAATTGAGGTCAATTGCTATCCCACCCCGGGGGTATGATGCCAGGAGGCATATTCCACGGTGGATTCCGTGCCACGGTGGATTCTGTGAGGTTTTACAGTGGATTCCGTAAACTTTGATGACCGGGGCTCATACACAAAGTGAATTCTTTGTGCGAGAAGTTGATGGGGACGCCTGTCCTTTTCGGGCGTTTCATTAATTTAGTGTGTACATGGGTGATTCCATAGCGGGTGATTCTGCAAAATGCATATTAAATTAATAAACATTTATGAGTTTAGAGTGCACACTCATAATAAATTAAGGTTAGGATTTATTTCTAACCAGTTGATTTATTTATGTAGCTGAAGACTGCTAGGTATTCACTTTTGTCGGTTTAATTGTATTATTTTACTAGCGATTGTGAATGCTTCAGTTGATGTGTAGAGATAGCAGCAGTGGCGGAGGAAAGCATTGGAGGATAGCGAGTATTCGATCTATGGATTATATTCAGATAGGTGCCACGCCTATATTTTTTCATGCCTATTTATTGAGGCATTGATTATTTATTATTATTTTGTATGTGCATGGGCGCACGGTTATGTTATTTCTATTTGGACATTGTATTGGGCGTGCAGACTCTTTGCGCACCGTCCATTAGCTTTATTCCTATTTTTGTAAAAGCAAACTCAAAAGCTAAAAGCTTGATATATTTTTGTAAATTGGGCTATTATTGAGCATGAAGATAAAATATACATAAAATACATGCTTTGTGAAACACTCACACAAGGCATGGGGGGAGATTGCACCCAATTGGTCTCTTGCTCTTGTCGTTCATGTTTTTTACCTTGTAACTTGTGCAAAAAGTAGAGTTCATTGTTCTTGGGGACCTTCCGGCATTCACTACGCGAGCATACATTGTTCGATCTGCGCACCACATCCTGTGGGTGCAGAGGGAAACAGAAACGTACCTGACTCCAATTGTTGTAACGTCCCTTAAGCCTCACCTCTCAATAATTGATTGAAGAAACACCAATCACACTCAGCCCACCCTCTGTCTCACGCTCTATTGAAAGATACAGAGGGCAGCCCATTCCGGAAACCCATTGATGTAATCCTCACTGTCACTTGTGCAGAGGTTGTATGCCTTGTACGCATTTGATAGTGCAGCTGTGCATCCCGCCCTGTGCCGGCATATGGTGCAAGAAGGAAGGCCATGGAGCCTTATGATGCAGTGCACAGGAACAGATCGGGTGTTGTGCATTGAGAGACCCAACCCGTGCGTGCAACACTCTGTTCACACATCTCAAAGAGAATGACAGTGCGATGCCCAAAAGGGAAAGGGTGGGTCAACTGTGATTGTCAAGATCCCCAAGGAGGGAAGTGCTTCTTTATTCGATAGCCATTAATTAGAAAAGGATCATCAAAGGCATCAATGGTCAGCACCTGAACAAAGCCGTTAGGATTGATAGCAAGTACCTTGTATGGGCCCATCCACCGTTGTTGAAGCTTGTCAAAAAACTTGCCAAATCTCGAATCATAGGCCAGGACAATATCACCTTCTTCGAACTCCTTGTGCTTGATGAAACTGTCATGATAGGCCTTGTGTCGCGCTTGAGTGGTTTCCATACACTGTAGGGCCATCTGTCGTATTTCATCCAAACATTCCAAGTGCAGGAGGTGGCGTTGCAGTGACTCATCATCTCCCAAGCATTCTTTAACTGGCACTAGCAAAGAGGGCAATTCCAGTTCAACAGGGAAGACGGCTTCTGTACTATACACTAGCTAGAAAAGGGTTTATCTTGCAGCTGCAACTCACTCCCTCACTCACTCACACTCCTTCCTTCAAGCACTCACAAGTAAGCAAGAGGAAAGAATGAGAAAGAAGAAGAATCCACTTTGCCACACACTAAAGAATGAGCTTCTCATTCACTTTTTGAGTTTATATACAAAGGCCTCATCCCTTTGGACACCCATTCCCTTTTTTACATGATCGGCCATCATGGCAAGGCCCTCTTTTTCCATTCCCTTCTAGTTGTCCTTTCTCTTTATCCATGTCCTTCTACCCTTTACAATTTGCACAGGAGGGAGCCTAGTGCTCTTTTACAAAATTTTGGAGATGCCTTTGCATTTTAAAAATGCACTTTTGCCTTTGACTTGACTTTTGAGGCTGCCCTTTCACTTTTAGTCATTTCCCTTCTTGCTTCTTTAGTTGTGTCCGATTTCCTTCTGGGCCACCTCTTTTAAGTGACCCAACTTGTGCTTTTCCACTTTTTCCACTTTCTTCTTGTGCTAGTGTTAACATTACCCCCCTCCTAGTTTAGTGACAGTCCCTTGGGATGGATGTAGATAGATCGCTTTTTTTGAGTTTCTATACAAACCCTTGTAGGGGATGGTATTTACTGGATTTGTCTTTGAAATTCAATATCGTGTAGGACAGATCCTTGCCTGGACAATGGTAAGTGGACAGATCTATCTTTGAAATTTAAGTTGGTGTTGGATGGTCGGATCCATCTTCTTTCCCTCCATGGTGGCTGCTATGACATGATCTTGGCATGGCTTTTCCCCACTCCCTTCAATCTATCTGATCCCTTCACCTATATCCGTGTAGAGTGTACTACTTTACATAGGAGGAAACATGCGTGCCTTATAAAATGAATTACATTGTGCCTCACGATGTCCTTGTTGCGAGAGCGTTCGAAGATTTTCCCTCATCCTTGAGAGAGCCTTGCTAGAAGGTCTGGTCCTTATCTCCATCCTTGGGAGAGTATCCTTCATCCTTGACACAGGACCTCCCTCATCCTTGAGAGGACCTTGCCAAAGTAGTTGGATCTCCCTCTGTCTTTGAGCTTGCCTTCTTCTGCACTCTACCAAATAAGCTTCTTCATTCACTTTTTGACTAGGACTGCATCGGTGCCTCTGCCTTGTTTCATCTACATGGTGAAATTCTTGCATAAGATGACCCCTCTCTTAGACGGGTGCTAGTTCGAGGACACTTGTGGTTTTGAGTTGATGAAGGTTCAATGATTTAAAAGGGCAGACATGTGAGTCGATGATGATGGGGTCTCAATGGAATTGGTCTTGGGAAGAAACAGATCACCCGGTTAAAGTGGTGGAGGCTGGTAGGAGCACATTGCATAGATGATGGGGCCTTCGAAGTTGGGGGTTTGGGGCCTTTGTTTGTACCTGAAAATAAAAGAAGGTGAACTACCTGAGGGTGTGCCTACTTTTCCATATGGTGCATCATGCTTGTGCTAGTGGAACTGGGAGTTGGGTCAGGCAAAAAGCCTAGGTGTTGTCCCTCACTTGAGGACCCAGTTTGTGGATAAGGGAGGTGCGGTGCATGTAGCTTAGGGTGACAGGTCTAACCATACGTGAGTGTTACCTCCCTAGGCATGTCCTACCCTTGATGTGTCCTAAGCGTGAAATGGGAAATAAAAATGAGGCTAGGGACAGAGCCAACCAACCAAAGCCATCGGATGCACCTAATTTGAGAACCCCTAGGTGCAGTGACTGTGGCCTGTGTGGTGTAAACTGTTGTTTGTTGTGATTTCTTTGCTTTTCATCTTTGCTTTCTTTATTTATTTATTTCTTTTTTCGATAGATACGATGGTGATCCTAGGCTATACTCTAGTCCTCTTCTAATGATGCATCACGGGGTGGCCTAAGGGATTTGCTCAAAAAAGGCATGGCTTTCCATGTAGCTCTTGAGATTAGCCCTGATGTTTAGAGGTGTGGATGAAAAAAAGGGATGTCCACAGCTGGTAAACCGGCTATTGTTCATGTCTTCGAGCACCTTTATACAAAAAGAGGGTAACAACGTAGCCCTCATCATTAGCCAGCCACCCGAGCCATGGCACAACTATCTATTCCTAGGTTGAGATAAAAAAAAGAGTGGAGGTAGGTGGGCCTCCTTGGCAGGGCGGTTATTTTAGTAGAAATATAATGGTCCTAAGATAATTACATGTTTGATAAAAGTGGGGTCTGGACAGGATGAGAAATCCTCGAGGAAGCGCGTGATTGAAGGACAGAGGTCTCCTCCCTTGAAGGTTAGGCACTCCTCGGGATTCTCTGCATTGGCATTGTAGATTTTGGGGAAGTCGTGCCTACCATGCTCCTCCCTATTGTAGTCTATTCCGTGCATGTGAGGGTAGGGCATGTAGATAGGATCGTTCCTTTCTTTAGGGAGTATACCACAGAATGCCATCCATGCATCAAAATTCTTGTCCCAGATCCTCCTCTGCCACTTGGGTTGTGCTTCAAAGCCTTGGACTGTCTTGGGGATCTAGAGCTTCCCGCCTCCATCGAGTGATAACTATGCTATGCTTTGTGACCCATCAATTTGCCACGTTGTTAGCCATTTGAATTATTATTTCCACTACTTCCACGGGTAGGACTCAGTCCAAGGCTCGTGGGTAGAGGAATTATAGTTTGAAGGGCCAGGTTTGGAGTTCTCCTTTTCCGAATGCTCACCGCTTGGGGCTAGTTGATAGGATATCAATCCTCGAGTTGTGGCATGGGCTCTCCAGGAAGATGTTGGGATTGTGCTCTAGTTCTCTGTTGCGCTTGCTCCACCGATTCCCATCTTCTTCTCCTAGCAGCAATGATGTGCTCTGGTACTTGGCTGCCTTTTGGATCTTCTTGGGGTTCATCCAGCAGTGGTGGGCTAAGCTCCCGGACTTGTTGCTCTTCTCCTAGGTCCTGCTCAAAATCCGACCCTTCCTCTAAAGGTTGCTCCTGTGGGTTCTAACTGGGGATGAATGTGGCAGCTCGTGCTCTTCAAATCCTAGCTCCTTCAACTCATCTGTGGAGAGGCCTGCTTGCCTCAAATACTAGCATTGTTGTTTTCTTGTTTGACCAGTGCCGATTGGGAGAGCTCGCTCGTGCAAGCCATACTTTAAGACTTTGGTGGTCATTTCTAGCTTCCTTTTTGTCCTCTCCATGGAATCCTTACCCTCTGCTTGTGTTACATGGAGCATTGTGCCCAAGAAGGCTTGTCGTTGCACTTCTGAACTTACTTCTCCAGCTTTGGCTTTGGCCTCTGCCAACACCGGCTCGCATTCCGCTATGGCCAAGTGCTCATCAAGTTCTTGCACTCATTAAAAGTTGTGCTCTTTCCACTTTTTGGCCCTCTCTTCCAACTCCTCCTTTCCCTTCTCCATGCTTTGAGACAACATCATTACCACTGTTGTTGTTCATTCCATCTAGCATGTGTACTTTTTCCTTGTTCCGGTGGTTCGACTATCCTCTGGGCTTGTTGCACCACGGAGAGCTGCATGGAAGTTTTCGACATCCTCTTAGATAGATCTTCATTCCTCAATGCGTGGGCATCTTGGTTTCCTTCCTACCGCTATCTTTCAGATTTGGCCATAGTTTCTATCTCCTCCACCTCCTGTTTCAGATTTTCTAGCTCCTTCTGCAGCCTTTGGGTTGCTTTCTTGATGGCTTCTTTCCTCTAGTTCTCCAAGTGTTTGATCTCCCTTCCCACTCTGCCTTGTTCCTCCAACTCTAGGGTAGTCTTATTTTTCAAGTCTTCTATTTCCTTTTGGTATCTTTGTGCCCTCTCCTCTATTGTGGCCTCTAGCTCCTCCATAGCCTCCAGAATGTTGTTCATATTCCCTTGCAGCTCTTCACCCAACTTTGCTAGTTCCTCATTGAGCTGTTGTAGGCTTATCTGGATCCATTTCTCCTTGGCCCACTTTGTTTCCCACTCTCTTCTTCCACTTTCTTGCCTTCAAGCTGCTCTTTTAGCTCTTGGATTTCTCATTGATGATTTGTTGCTTGGCGGGTTACTTCCAACCTGAGTGCAGCTGAGGCTTCTCTTTCAATCTCCAACTCGAGGCTATTGCTCTCCTCTCCTCCTTGGCCTTTTCTAGCTGTGCTAGAAGCTCTGTGACATAATCATTGGACATTGTGGCGGCAGGCATTGTAGGGGATGTTGTGGTCATGGAGGCCTCTGGATTCTACCTCTTGGGATCTTGCCTTGATTCAACATCAGTCTTTTGGCTCCTACAAGGAGGGGGCCTGCTTCTGAATCTCGAGCTATCTCCTGGATATTTGTCACCAAAAACTGCATCATGGACATTAACTTGCTCCTATCCATGATGGTTGCAGTTTCTTGGGCGGTTGAGGCAGTCAGAGCATGGGACATGAAGATGGGGGGGAGGGGGTGCATTGGGGCCTTACCCTTGCCTATTACTATTGGGATTGCTTCGAGTTCTAAGGCCTTGGCACTACTACTTGGCTATCCTTCCCCTCGGGGTCTCATGGTGGTTGGTCCTTCCATACCCAAGGTCTCCTCCACTGACCTGTGTATGGCCTTGGCCATGTCCTCATCTTCCTTTCTTCTCAACTCTTCTGCCTCTTGCTCTGCTTTTCTCTTCCCCTCATCTTCGGCCCTCTTGGACTCTCTTTGGGTCCTCCTCAACTTAACTCGTTCCTCCCTTGTCATTGTTTCTTTCGTATCCTTTTGTAGCTTTGATGGGGTTCTCTTCTTCGACGCCTTTTGCTCTCCTTGGCCAGACTGCATCTCCTGCTCTTCTCTATCACTTATAGTCCTTTCACTGGACTACTCCTATTCATGGTGAAACAATCAGTCAAGGGTTTCCCCTACTCCCTCTTCACCTCCTTCTGTGTCCTTCAAGGCCTCCTGGATAATGGCCATTAGGATTCTACCGAACTTGATGGTGGATGCCTTGGAGGAGGACTTCTTTCAAGCTAATCTTGCTCTGGAGGCTGGGGATTCCCCTTCTGCTGTTGTTGTGCCAGTGGTCAAATCTTTCACTGAGCTTTCAATAGTTTTTCATAAGAAGGCGTTCCAGTCCACCTTATCTAGGGATCCAGCTGCAATGCTTTCCAACAACAGCACCCCGATTCTATTCATAAGGGCATTGTACCTTTGATTGAAAAAGAGAGCATGAACCATCTTTGCCTACAGCCTGATCTCGAGATTTGGGATGTCCGCTAAGCTTATCCCATCCACTGTGTGTACCACAACCTTGTTCATCCCCAACATGCTATGCACGTCTCTCTTTGGGCATCTCTCTGTCCTGCTAGTCAAACTAGGGCCTTCTCCACCACTGCAGGTCTCAATTCCAACTCTACTTGGTGGGCTTATTCCCCTTTCTTGATTGTCACCATGCCACAGTTCCTCTCGGCATTGAAGCTCCTCAAAATTTTTACGCACTTGCTATAGTCACACTTGATCCTCATTGTGCCACAGTTCCTCTCAACATTGAAGCTCCTCAAAAATTTTGCACACTTGCTATAGTCGACCGCCTGCCCGCACTTGCTATAATCCCTGACCTTCTCTACGTACTTCTATAGGCTACACTGGTCCACAAGTTGTTTTATGGGTAGCTCTTCCACCATGATGGTGTCTTCTAGGTTTATGGTGTGCTTGAATGTGACGTTTCCACCATCAAGCCATACTTTGCTTGCTCTTCCTCTGCAAATGGAAGCTTGCTAACTTTATCTTGCCCTACCATTTTAGGTTCATGTCATATATCATGGCCCACCATTAGCTTTCTTGAGTTGGCTTCCAAAAAAAGGTAGATAAATCATACATGAAAGATTCTTGATAATGTGAAACACTGAAATATTGATTAATGTTTCCACTTGAAGCAATCCACATGATACAAAAGCATCCCTGATAATTTTTCCACATCCTAAGTCTTGTCATTTCAACGTTGATTGACACACTTAAGGCATGTTTGTTTTCTTCTTTTCCAATTTTCTTTTTATGCTTTTTTCCTTTCCACACCCAACCCCCTTGGGAAATGGGGTGAATCCTTCCCAGGATTGGAGAGTGAAGAGCTACGTGTGTTTAGGCACCTTCGAGCGGCACATGACCTTGGAGAAGCCAAGCATAGAATTGTGGGTTATATTCCAAGTGAGCATGGCGGTCCATATCTTGAGGTCTGGTGCCTACATGTGTAATATAGGTAAAGACATCAGTGATAAGATTTCCAGAGTTGATCCTGCTAGCAATGTGTAGCTCTTCTTCAGTATGGATGCGATCTAGGTAAGGGTGGCTCATGACATGGTCTTCCAATTATTTATTGCGAGTGGTGGCCAACACCCTAAAAGAGGTAGGGGCTATGTAGGTGGGATCATATTTAGAGGTTTTAATGACACATCATTGCTCCACATTGGTCATGATTTGACAACCTTCTTTTTCCCATTGAAGTCGAAGAGTGTACCATCTGTGTAAGGAGGAGTCGTTGGTCACGAGCTGTTGTAACTGTGCGATTTCTTGGTCCGTGGCAAGGACTTTGCTTTTGACATAAGAGGTTATTAGGTGTTGTTTGCAGGCTTGCTCAATGGAGAGCTTGGTGGCAATGAGTTCCTCAAATTCCTGGGGAGATTTGACAAATACGAATTCAAATTCCTCCCATGAGTAGGGTAGCACGTGCTCTTCCATTTTGCTAGAGGCTCGTCTAAAAGGCCTAAGTCCAGCCAATCGTAACTCTTAGCAAGCATGGTGAATGTGGCATCCAAGCATCTTAGGCAGGCAACCAGGTCGTCACCTATATTCTCAGCTAGGTTGTTGGCCATGGTTAGAATGGATCTCCATTGGTAAGCGGGTCTGAGGCTGATCGGTGGTTGGGGTTTGACCAAACAAGATAGTTTAGTAGATGATTGTTGTTGCAGTTGGACTGCTTTTGACATTGTGGATTGGTCTCCAATAGACTGAGTTGCAGGTGCTAATGGTGCTTCTGAGGTTTGAGGGGCACTAGTAGGCCTAGGTTGAGACAATTTGTGAGTAGTGGCTTACGGTTGTGGCTTCCAAGGTTTGAGGGGAACTAGTAGGCCCAGGTTGAGACAGTTTGTGAGTAGTGGCTTACGGTTGTGGCTTTCGAGGTTTGAGGGGCACTAGTAGCCGCTAATGGTGCTTCTGAGGTTTGAGAGGAACTAGTAGGCCCATGTCGAGATAGTTTATGAGTAGTGGCTTACGGTTGTGGCTTATAGATTGTTTTAGATTCTGCGAGCCTAGACTTCGGGGGCTCTATGGATTCAGCAACCTGGGTCTCTTGTGGCCTAGGTGCCTGATCTGTCTTGATGTTTCGTGTGGTCAGCAAACTTGAGGGAAGCGTTTGAGTAGGACCTTTGGCCGTTTGGCTTTAGGTACCTAGATCCAAGTGTTACCCTCGTAGTAGCCTTGCGCTTGCAATAAGGTCTTGGGGACCCATCGTTGCTTGACCATATGTCTACGTCTATGGTTTCATATTGGCCTCCTAGGTTTCAAGTGTGGGTTCTTAGCCTTACAAGGTTGGGGATGTGTGTTCCTAAATGGTGGGTTTTGATATTTAGGCATCCATTGAACCCTTGGTTTGTAGGCCTCGGCTTTGGCTTTAGTGATTCGCTCGTCTTGGGGTTTGGTGGGTGGTGATAGGTCACGACCCCCCTCCTTAGACTTGATGGTGGGTTTCTCTATTGGTGGCTTTGCAGACTTTGAAAGAGTAGCGCAGCCCTTACTGATGTTGAGAATCTGTCAATCACACCCTCTATATGTCCCTTTGTATGGAATAGCTAGGCTGGAAAGATGCAGTATATTCTAGGAAGAGAGACAGAAACCCATATGCATAGTGGATATAAAGTGCTACCAAGCTACTCTATAAAATGTACTTACACACAATATGATAATGCAATAGTACTTGTCTCTTTCTGTCAAGTATCTGTGTCATTGTCTCTCTACACAAGAATTTCTTTATGAGTCCAAGCTTCCATCTTGGAACCTAACTCACTTGTGTAACAGTTGGTCCTCAGTCCTTGGTCAATGTCATCATGAGTTCAATCTATGCCTACAAGCCACCATAGCCATGCTTTAGATCTACATATTCGCCATGGTATCAGAGCCCAGTCGGGCATGGCACTACCTCTCCAGCCTCTCTTGGTTCCTCTCAATCTCTGCCCAATTTCTCATTATTATCACCATCATCATCTTAGCATCCACCACAGCCGCCACGCCATCTTGTTCTTCTTCAGCCACCACTGGCTTTCCATCTGGCCCTTCTTCTTCTAGAAGGTTAACGATGCCAAGGTTGTCATCTATGGTCAACGTGTGCCCCCTGGCGAACATGTCATTGTACTCTGCAATCACCACACCGAGGTTGATTGAATGTACATTTGGAGCCCCGTACACTACGCAAGGGCCGGATTAGTTTTGACAAGTATGTGGTTAAGAGCAGCATGTGCAATGCTCCTATCTTTGGATGGGCATTCTATGTGCTTGAGTTTCTACTCATTGACAAGAAATGGCAGATGGACAAAATGGTATTTCAGAATTCCCTTCAGATGTTTAAGGGTCTTGAGGATCCTCTGTGGCTGGTTATCTTCCCACAAGGCACAGATTACACGGAGGAGAAATACTTATCAAGTTAGAAATTTGCAGTGGAGAATGGCTTGCCCAAGTTAAATCATGTGCTTTTACCTCTAACAAAGGGCTGCTATGCATGTTGATGTCATCTCCACAACTCCATTGATGTAGGGAAAAATGGAGTTGTGAGCATTCAAGTTCCATCCACGTTTCCATTTGAAGACACTCTAGTTGCTTTGATCATCATGCAAAACTCAAAGATGATAATGTCTTTGCTTGAGGGGGACATAGACATGAACATGAAGATCAGTACAAGCAAAGTCCACCATAAACATGAAGACCAAAAGATCACATCATTCAAAACTGAAGAAGAAGAACCAAATATGAAAGACAAGAAGATTTTTCATGCTGACAAAGAGAATGTTTATGCTGAAAAATACCAGAAGAGACTATCAATCCTTGGTCCTCAGTCCTTGGTCAATGTCATCATGAGCTCAGTCTATGCCTACAAGCCACCACAGCCATACTCTAGATCCACATCTTCGACAGCTAAAAGTGGCGACTATACGTACATTGCCTATAGTGAGGTGAATGCACTAGGACTCATAGTCGACATTGCAATGAGCTTGCTTTTTAAACATGCATCCTAACAGCGAGATCGTACCTACATCTTTAGTGTTTGGCAGCACATAAAAGATCATTGATATGCTCTCAGATGACTTGATAGAGATTGCTATTTTGCACTTTGCCAAGAGTGCATATGATCGGCCCCCAAACGGGGTGAGTTTGGCATTAGTGGTCTGTAACTATGGTTTGCTAATTTGGATCCAACGCTCATGAGATAGTACTCCCTCATCAATCAGTGCATTGAGGGTGGTTGTGTGCTTGCTATGACCATTATGCTTAGGTAAGTTGGTTCTATTGTTTCCTCATCCTCATCTTCAATCTCCATAATTGTGGCCACTCATACGTTGACAGGGGACTCCAGCATTGGAGGCTCGTGTAATGGGTGCATAGGAGGGTAATACATCCTGATTTGACTGCCATTGAAGAAGCCTATGCCCTCTCCTTTCACGGTTTCAAGTTTCACATTACCGGTTCTGCTGATGGCACAGACCCTGAAAGGCCCTAACTCTCTAAACTTCATGTTCTGTTTATGACCCTTGACAGAGTACAAGAGTACTAAGTCTCCTTGTTCGAAATCTTGCTGCTTGACATGCTTGCCAAACCAGATTTTGTGTCTTGCCTTCTCGCATATTATCATGTGCGTGGCTAGAAGTCGAGTTTTTGATAGGCATTCTAGCTCAACTAGGCGCTCTATGTCCATGCCTCCTTTCCATCCCATCTCTCTTGATGAGAAATTCTGAGGCTAAGAACGGAGAACTCTACAAGTAGAATTGCTTCAGACCCGTAGGCTAACCTAAAGGGAGTCTAACCCACAGTCATTTTATAGGTTGTGCGGTAGGCCCATAAGGCTACCATGAGTTTGTTATCCCAGTCATTGTGCGAAGCTGCAGAGACTACCTTGGTTAGGACGTTTACTAGTATCTTATTCGTAAAGTCAGCCTAGCCATTAGCCTAGGGATAGTATGGTGAGGATTTACGATGGATGATTAGAAAGGTGGATAGGAGATTAGTGATCACTTCATTGATGAAGTGCGTGCCTTGGTCACTAATGAGTTTGATGGGACAGCCAAATCTTGAGATTACATGTTCTCAAAGGAACTTAACAGTGGTCCTAGCGTCATTCTTTCTTGTAGCTTGTAATTTTGTCCACTTCGTGAGGTAGTTTGTGGTAACAATGATGTACTTCACTTGTGAGTATTGTGCTACAAGAGTGATTTGCCCAATGAAGTCAATTTTCCACTTCTCGAATGGTTTCCTTGCAATGATTGGACTCAACTCCATTTTTTCCTTGAGAACTGGTACCTTGGTCCTTTGGCACTTATCACAGTGCTTTATGAATCGTGCTGCATCTCGAAAAAGAGTAGGCCACCGTAGCTAAGACTGTAGCACCTTGCAGGCTGTTGTGTCTCCACTGAAATGCCCTCCCGCTATTTTTCCATGTGCCTCTGCTAGTGCGTCATGCATTTCATGCTCGCACACACATCTGCACAGCAATCCATCTTGCCCTAGTCAATAGAGGTAGCCTACTATCAACTGATATGGTTAGATTTTGAGAATGAGACACGTAAGTCGTGGGCTTGTTTCATTGATTGTTCAGGGAGTCCGTGCTCAAGAACTTGGACTATATCATCTGCCCAATAAGGCATCAAATCAACTCTAAACAAACTTTTTGTGTTGGATAGGGTGAAAAGATGGTGGGCATCAGGTAGTTCGTCTGCAATACCTTGTCCAGCTGCTTCTCCCATGGGGATGCGAGACATATGGTCAACCATATAATACTGCTTTCCTTTATGCATGACCATGGAGAAGTCGAATTCTAAAATCAAAAGTAACCATTTTGAGCTATGCATCCTGTAGTGCACGGTTTATTAACAAGGTAGAGCAGAGCTTGATGGTCAGCAAAAAAGGTAAAAGGCATAGCCAAAAGATAATGCCAAAACTTCTTTACAACAAACACCATGGCTAAACCTTCTCTCTCTGTTGTTGAATAATTAATTTCCATATTTGTGAGTTGTCTGCTAGCAAAGCTCACAGGATAGTCTAAGTTGTGTTCACCAGGCTGGCACAAAACCGCTCCCACAGCGAACTTAGAAGCGTCCTGAACATGAAAAGTAATTGTCCAATCTGGGGCTCGTAGAATTGGCATAGTGGTTAGAGACTTTTTCAATTTCTCATACACACATTGGAATTCCTCGGTCCACTCGAATATAATCAGCAGCTTGTATATAGGAGGTCGAGCAATCAATGCGTAGTTCAACAAAAACTGCTGATAATACCCTATATGGCCTTGGAAGCACTGAACTCTTGGTGGTGGAAGATCGATGATAACCCTGACTTTAGAGAAGTCCGTAGTAATGTTGTTCTTTGACACCACGTGCCCAAGGATGCAACCGTGTTTCACCCAAAACTGGCACTTTAAGAGGTTCAACGAGAGATGATATAATTGATACCATTCAAAGACATCTTAGAGTTTGTCTATGTACTCCTTCCAAGTGGAGTGAACACACAGATCGTCAACAAAAACCTCTAAATCCTTCCTAAGCATATCCTTGAATATAGCACACATGAGTCTTTGGAAGATAGATGGTGTGTTAGTCAACCCGAAGGGCATGACTATGTAGGCAAAGACTCCCCACTCAGTTGCAAAGGCGACGACACTTGCACCTGGTCATACCCCAAGAAGCCATCCAAAAAATTTTAGGTGTCTTTAGTAGCCGCTCTTTTGAGCATGTGCTCAGTATACGACAATGATAATTATCTCTCTTCATATTAGCATTTAAATTCTTGTAGTTCATGCACACTCTGATCTTCCCATTCTTCTTTAGTACGATGACTATGTGTGAGACCCAATCTGTGTGCTCAATCTCGTAGATGAATCCTACTCTCATTAGCTTATCGATTTCTTCCTTTATAGCATGGGCATGCTTTGGATTCATGGGATACGGTCGCTACTTGACCGGCGTTGCAACGGGTGTCATGGGTATATTGTGAGTCACTACACTCGGATCTACCCCCTTGAGTTTCTCTAGGAACCAAGCAAAGACATCTATATACTCTTGCAAGAGAGAAATTAGAGTTGCTTTCTCTTCCTTGGTTAGGTAATCGGCTATAAAGATAGGTTGGGGTGTCTTTCCCTTCCTTGCTAAATTGACCTCCTTGACCTTGGCAGCTTCTTCTATTGGTTTGCTTGCTTGCCCCTGGTGTTTGTCTCCCATCAAGATCGAAAATAGATACTTAGTATTCCTTCAGTTGACTACTCAAATACATTTTTCATAGCATTTTTTACTATTCATGAGAGCTTTACTCAATCATCATACTCTCCACAAGTATGCCATTCATCAAGAATGGGCTGCCATTAATCACTATCAGTGCATAAGAGAGAATCAAGTACATTTCACTCTAGAATTAGTGAGCTTCAAGCATGCTTGATACATTCACTGATGGTGCAAACATGAGCCAGATACAAGCTTCAAATAGTGTTCACTAATACCAATTGTACCCTTGAATTTACTGCTCAGGACCTATTGTACAAGGTAAACATGACTTGCTGAATTGTTTTCATAGTCCACATAAAAAACTGGTGCATTTCTTTCTTGTTTTCCATAATGAATACTGATAGTTATTTTCCAAAGTACACAATCATACATGCTCAAATAGCTATAAAGCATGCATCTCTTAGCGATTAGCAGACTACTGTGCACTAGACAAGCTTAACCTTGAAATGCAGCTGATAATTCAAATGCTCCAGCAACCCTCAATGAGAAACCTCTTATTTTTTCTCTCTCCAATCCAATTGAGCTCACAACTGAGGACTATTCTACTACTGCATCTCCACATCACTTAGGCAGCTCATTAGGTGCCACATTGCTTCCAAGCTCCATGGCATTCGCATCTACCTCATGTGATGCAATGCAGGGGCTCTCTATAGACGTCGTTGAACCAAGGGAGTTGCTGTCAAGTTGGGACTTTTTACCTGATGGAGGTACAATAAGGCCCCTTTGCCTATTGTAGCAAGCAATCAAACTTCTAGCATGTTCTTCAACATGTTCTTCAACAGTCCCCAGACTAGTAGTCATTATCCAGGTCAATAGGGCTCTGTGTGTACTAATGCGACCCCTTTAGCGCTTTTCTTCAACCATTGATGGAAATGTGACTGCATATGATCCCTCTCCTATGGCCGCCCTACATTCACTGTAGAAATAATCTTCGGAGGCAATCTTCTCAGAATACTTCCATCCAGTTGGGCGAAATGCCAATACGGAGGTGAACCTTGAAAGTCCTACCAAGTAGGCTCTCAACGTCTAAGGCCGCAAGTGTTCTATGGGCAAAACCTGTAGCATTGTGCTGCTTGCATATCAGTACAAGGTCTGCAAACAAGTTCAAACTGGTCCAACGCTTTCAAAATATGTCAAAGAAGGTGCAATCGACCATCTTTTTAAGGCCTACGACCTGCTCTAATTTTGCCACTGTTTTTTCCAAGCTGCATCAAATTTGGAACATGAGTCTGTGCTCTTAGTGCTATGCTTTCATAGTGAAATAGACCAAGACTACTTTAGATGTGACTACCACAATCTCTATTATAATAACAAGGCTAGAGCCAAGACCAACTGCAAGTGATCAGTATCGAGGCAGAAACTTCGACTCAGGCTAATGAAAACTGAAGCATCCAAGGACAATCTAGCTTCAAAGCAAACAACCTGCAAAGTCAAACAGGTGCTTCATGTGTAGCAAGCAAGTGGATTTGACTGGATTCAAGTGTCATTGTGACAATATCTTCTATTCACTTCATCAATACAATGAGAAGCATGACTGCTCTAATACCATATTAGAATTTAGAGAGAGAGAGAGAGATGGTGACATAGACACAGGCAGGAAGGGTAGCAGACATGCTCCCTTCTCAGTTTATTCCATCAACACAGTCTCTAGTCAATTGTGTACCACACACATACAAAACCAAGTGACCTAGATCTAATCATGGTTAAGTTAGTATGACTTAACCTCCTTATTCAAGTAGGATAAACAATTGACCAAAGGCTACGAGCTTGAATCTCAATATTTCTTTCCCGTCAAGCGCAGCATTGTGGCACTCTCTATTTTCAGTGTGACCTTTTCATCCGATTTATTCCTCATTCTCCTACGGCTCCTCTTTTCGATTGAGACTGCATTTAAGTTACTAGGCCTTGGCAATGATATGCCAGCCTGCTTTGTTTGTGTGTGGGTCATGACATGCAATAATGGGATAAGCGTGGCCTCCCCATCGAGTGTCTCGACACCGAACAACCCTAATGGGGCTGATGGCTCATTTGCCGACTTAGAGGAGGGCTTTCATCTAGGGCAATAACAAAGAGGTGTGTGATTCCACATTCAGCGCATCTCTGATTAGCCTTGTCTTAATTTTCTTTCTCCCGTTTAGAGCAGCACGAAGAGATATGTCCTAGGTGACTGCAAGTCGTGATTGGTTCTTTGGTTCTTGGGTATGCCCTCCTAAGCCTCTACCTCTCCCTCTACCTAACTCCATTACTGGTACTGGTCAGTAATCCATAAGGATTGCATTGTCCTCTTCATCATACAAGATGTAAGGGTGTATGTAAGGCTCTTCGTCGTTCGACTCCTCCACGTAGTGGACTAAAGTGTCACTCAATGGATGAGTCATGTAGGGTCCAAGTGGTCTAGGTATGCCCATGGGGTTTATCTCCATCCTAGGAATGGTTGGATTTGTGTCATTGGGTGTCGAAAGAGCCAGTGGGGCTCCCCTTTGCGAAGAAGTTTGGCGGCCTATTCGCTAGGTATGGTGGATTATATGGTTGCAAGTATGAGAGTCTCCTCGACAGTCTACAATGCATGGCATCATAGCCAAACCTACCACGATTGGCACAAAGTTGGGACCGAGGGTCCTGACACTCAGTTGGTAGGTGGTTCCTGCTACAATACACACACTGGATGTGAGGGCACATTGGTCATCTCATCATCTCTTGTAGTCTGGCTAGCTCCATCTTCATCTCTACTAGCTCCTGGCTTGAGCCAGTGCCCTTGTCTCAATCCTGAGTACTTGGGCTGCTTGATCTTTCACTTGTCGTCAAAGCTCTCTCAAAATTCCTAGAGGTAGACTCTTATTAATTTGAGCTCTTAGAGTTTCTCTCCTCGAGCTGGTCATCCACTCTAATGGCCTCTTCAAAGACCCTCATCAACGCATCTCACTATAAGCTCGAGTTGCCGGCCAAGGCCTTGTAGAGCTCTTCCCTTTGTATTCCATTAATGAATATTGTGGACACTGCTGTCTCAGTTGGCAGTTAGGATTCTCTTAAAGAGACTCCTCACGTGGGTCACATAATCCGAGATATCTTCCTTATCCCTCTACTTGTCATTCATCAATCACACTAGCAGGTTGTCGGAGTACCTAGCCTTCGAGAATCTCTTAATGAAGAGGCTCTTGAGGTTGTTAAAGTCAGTTTGCTCATCAACGTCTAGATTCATGTACCAAGTCCTACCCTTATCTCCTAAGCACAGACCAAAACCTTGCGAGCGCAAAGTAAGATCGCTGAGGTCGTTGGCCTCACAGGCTTGCTCAAACTACTCTACGAAGCTATATGGGTCATCGTTTGGCTGGTACTTGTCTAGCTGCTTTGCAACTATCGGGATTTTAGACTGGCTCTTGGAGCCCTGAGTAACCCCTAATCCTGCAAGCAACAAGGTTGCCATCACAGTGGCACTTCACTCGACGGAAGTGTTGTCTAATAATTGCTTCATGAGAAGGTCACTCAGTGTAAGATCTCCCTCTAGCATCAAGACCTGTCCTATTTCTGCTTACTAGGGATAACACTCATTGGATCTCTCGCATTTCTATGCTCTATTGTGATGGGACCTAAAATGGACTGGCACTGGCTATGGCACTAGCCGGATCTCATGCATATGACCAACAATCCCACCACATGGCCTTGCGGTCCAGGAGCGTCTAAAACTCACTTTACACTAAATGCTTATGACAATTTTGTGTTTGTATCCAATATGTAGTCCAACGTTCACATTCCCTTCTCCTCAGAGGGAGATCCCATAACATATATGCATAATGCCTCGTAATACACACATAGGAAAGCACCTCCCAGCTAATTGCCGTGGCTCCACTGCGACTCTCCTACACCTCGGGGATTAGCCCCAAGATGCATCGCTAACACATATAACATTCGCACAAACTCCACTCTTTTATAATTCAGCATTCCAGGAGATTTTGATTTGCCTCACAAAACTTTTCCCAACGGAAGCATCCATCTAAACCTATAGCTTAGGTTTCCTGCCCTCTCAGCATTGGTCAAAGTTTATCAAACAAGTGCAATGCATTCGAGGAGATACCATGTGACATGCTTAATGCAAGGTGTATGACCATTATGCACAACCATTTTATGATAAAAAAACCAGTCATGTGAGGTGCGAAAAATAGCCCTTTCATGAATTTTAACTAAGTGTTACATGCTGCGCTGCTTTAGGGACTAGCATCGAAACTTCCTAAACTTCATTCTCCCCTCACCGTTTAGGTTGTTGCTGCGGTGCATAAGTGTAAATAGTTGTTTTGTATCATTTTTGTATGTAAAAAATAATAAACACGAACTATAACATAAAGGACAAGGTCAAACTGAGGCTTCTTAACCTCATGCTTTAACCTTGCCAAACATTCACGCACATAAATCTTATTTTTTCATATTTTTTTAGAGCCAAAATCTCAAATTTTTTTCTTTTTTACTATTTTTTTCTATTTATTATTTATAAAAAATAGATATTTTGATTTATTTATATTGGATTATTATTTTGATTGAAACTTAACATTTTCTTTGATTTTATTCAATTTTCATCCCTTTTCTCTAACTCAAAATCGGAAAAAATCACTAGTTTCTATTAAAAATTGTATTTTGCGAGTTTTAAAGAATTAATAACCACTATAAATCATTACAGGTTCTGTATTTCTGTAATTTCAGCCCTCAATCATGATGTAAACAAGGTTCAAAAAAATTTTCATTGCATATGGACAACATTTGGACCATGAAACAATAAAAACAATCAAATTTCTTTGTAAAATTAAAGCATACCGTGTGTCTGCATGTTGCGGGTTTTTTAATGATTATTCTGAGCAGCCCACAGACTGACCAGCAACCATTCTTCAGTGGTGAACCTCTTTCCTCAGCCTCGACTTCATCTTGAAGCAATTCGATCACAGCCGGACAAGCATTCTTCAGCCCCTCTTCCTCTTAATTTCTTGCATACGAATAGCCTCTATGCAGGAGAGAGAGGGAGGAGAGAGAAATACTAAAAATCAGAATTTCATTCCCTTCATCATATTGCACATGGTTACCATCAAAATCTTGCCATCTCTGCATGGATCAGGGATCTTCCCTTCTCTCTCTACATGATTGACTATCCAAGAGGCACATATATCCCCAAAAAATGGGGCGTCAATCAAAAAATGCCCCTCCCTGCATCACGACATATTTTTGCATGTTTTCTTCATTTAGAGTTTCATTTTATTTCATTTATAAAATATCCACTTCAAAAAAATCACTTTCACACTACCCTGGAAGGGTTTTCAGCCTGTTTGGGGGTGCAAAAACGGACTCCGATTCGCGATCCGATTGGACGGCTGGCTTCGTGGCATCGAAATCTACAATGCTAGGCTCTGTCATGCTCTTCTCAACTTCCAGATCCAGTAGCCGCTTCACAATCCCAAACCTTGCGGGGATTAAATGGGGAATCAAACGACCTCGGAATTGAGATCTGAGACTTGCGTTGGATTCTTGACGTCATTTTTCATCTAGGAAAACTTCATCTGCCACTGTTTGATTTTCCATGAAAATAAGCACTAGCACTTTAGGGACTTGCCACTTAAAATCGTACTGAGTGCCACCACCGCCTCCGATGAAGTCTATTTTTTCCCGGATATTTGTAATTTTTTGCTATTTTTAAGCACTTTCGGCATAAAAAAATCATATGTCATATTGCAAGTTCCTAGCTTGTTACTCCCAATTATAGTTCATTATATCGTGCAAAACTTCCCATGCTAGTCTTATTTCCTCTTCTGGGTCCGCTATGATATCCTCGGACATCCTACTATGGTGGTCTATCTGGGTGGCCTGTAAATCGTAATTGGCGACTAGTCGCTGGATTTCTATCAGGAAGCTGCCTAGGTCAAGCCCTTCGTCCCATCTGTGGTTAGTGCTTGACTCTACCATGTTTGCGGTCTCATGCTCCACCAAGTTGTCGATGAGATAGATTAGGTTAGGTTGATCCACTCCTCTAATGGAGTTTGTCCTTGCTGCGCTGGCTCCCCTGTTGCATTTTCAACCTGGTCCTATGCTTGGGGTTTCAATTACCCAGCTATGTCTCCAGTTCTTCTCCTATTGGTGGGTTCCTACAGGTTATTAATTTGAGTGAGTTCCTACGGGTCATGGTAATTTTATCATCTATGAGTTGGTTTCGGGTCTATCCCCCTTTTTGTAACAAGTGAGATTGGGCCCTCATTTAGGGCACTAAGGGTTGCCCCTAGGCCGTGGGTCACAATTTTCCATGTTCTTGACTTCTATAAGCCGGGTTATTTATCTCCGGGGGTTCTGGGTCGATTTTGGCTAGTTCTGGTCAGAGACAGGTAAATTTTCCCTATTTCTGTTCTTCCCTATTGGTCCAATTCCCAGAGTCGAACAATCCGACTCTGATGGTCCACCGACTGCAGTTGGTCCGACCCGGACTGTCCGAGTCAGTTGGTTTGACCAATTCGACTCCCAGAGTTGGACGGTTCGAGTCCGATTGGGTGTCTGACTAGCTACGAGTGGTCTGAATGGCGAGTCCAAGTGGGATCATGCGATCAGACACGAGGTCGCGTTCGAATGGTGCTAGTCCAACAGTCTTGGTCATCCCGATTGATCAATCCTGGCTCAAGGTGGTCGGAACTAGTCGAACAATCGCCTGACACTGACTGTGGTAGGCACAACCCTGAATGCCGACACAATTGATGCTAGAGATCCCCAGGGTTCGTCACCTAACTTGTGACAAAGAGAATATGGATCTAGAGCATAACACTGACTATGGAGGATGGAAATCGGTAACAAGACTCATAGTGACATAGACGAGAAGACAAACTATTGTTCAAGTGAATTAGGTTCCAAGATGTAGGCTTGGACTCATAAACACAATCTTGAGCTGACCATGACAGAGACTCAAAATGAAGTACAAAGTACCAATAGCATATATTCAAAAGTGAACCAAGTACATGTCTTTATAGCTTTTTAGCTTCTCCACTCTCCTCACTGTGTATATGGGATTCAGGACATCTCTTCCTAGAGCATACATCATTTGTTATTTCTAAACACCCCCCCTCAAATGATGAGTCTCTACACTTGCTGGCTTTTCCCCCCCTACATGATAACATGGCCCCGGGGAGACTAGCTCATAGGCAGCCTAGTCAAGTTAAAGCTTGAGACTTTATATCTTTGGCAAGGGTTTTTACAAAGCAAATCCACTACGGAAATCAATTCCTTAGAACAATCTGTTAGGGTTGTTGGTGGTAGCAGAAGTATATTTTTCTTCTTTTTCATTCATGAATTGACTTTGGTGGTGGTCATTCTGCATCTCCTGTGCTCTTTTGTTGTGGAAGTATTCAGTGACAATATGGCCAATTTTACCACAATAATGACATGTCATCCGAATTCTGTTGTCAATGTTGAATTCTTGACCTCTTCCCTTGGGTCTAGTAGCTCCTTTAGTGTATAGGAGATTTTCCCTTGGGTTGGTCTCTTTTACATCTTTGCTTTTAAATTTGCTTTCTCCATCAAGTAATGAGTGCTCAATGTCTTTGAGTGAGAAACTAGGAACATTACTTAGGATGGACACAAGATTCTCATACAGTTCATGATTAACACTGGCAAGTAGCACTGCTATTACCTCATCTTCATCAATGTTCTTTTTAAGAGTTGCTAGCTGAGTTTTAAGGCTTTTTGATGTGTACAGTCATAGATTAACTATCTTTTACATCCAACTTATAAAACTACATAAGTAATTTTACCTTTGAATTCTTTTCTTGGATACCAAACATCCTGTCAAGTTCCTCCCAAGCAGTTCTAGCATCTCTAATTCCAGATATATGATGTAGCACATCATCACTTAGTCCCCATGCAATGATGCCTAGTGCCTTGTTATTCATCTTCTTCCATTCTTTGGATTTGAGCTGGTCTTCTTCAACGAACCCATCTTCATCATCTTCCTTCTTGCTATCTGCATCATCTTCAAACAAGTCCCATAAATCTTTCTGCATAAGGTGGTACATGGTCTTGTCCTTCCATGCATGAATTCCTTCCCCATTAAACTTTGCTATTTGCTCAAGCTCTGCCATTTCTAACCAGCAGTAATTAGTTTCAAATAACCAATAAATGAGTTGTATCTCAATGTGTCAAGAAACATAGAATGATTAGTGTTTAACGACACTGTATGATTATCAAGGAGATACTCTCTTGGAGCTCAATGTTGGGCATTGATGCTTAATCTTCTTCTTGAAGCTTTTTCCTGTTGGCTTGGAGAGAAAATCTTGCTGGAATCTGAGTAGGTTTGATTTGCATAGACTTTAGTGAGGAGGACCAGTGAGAGGAAAAATCAAGTTTCCAAGCTTTAGCTATGGTTGCCACTTAGGGTTCCAGGACAGGGGCCTGGTTTTTCAATCTGTGTGGGCTACATACATCATCATTTCCAGATATTTTTTAATGGGAAGAAAGCTTAAGTACTGGGCTTCAATTTCCCTATGATGGCTGCCTAGATTACACCTCGTACTGCGCACATAGTCGTAAGGGCTAATTTCAGTATCCTAAACTACACAATTTTCAGTCTATGCACAATGTCGCGTTCTGTAGAGGGTAATGTTGCCGTCTGATGTGATAGCAGGGAGCGCCTTCAGCTCTAAGGAGCAACTTTGGTGAAGCAAGAAAGGGCTGATACAGCCTATATGGTGATATCTGAATGCTCAACTAAAGGTAGGTGCAGTTTGGTTATGGTTGCCAAGCAAGGCATTGAGAAGGAGTAGGAACTAGGGTTCCAAACTTGTCCTGAGTTGATCTAAGCTCAAGTTGAGCTAGGTAAGAGTGAATTGAAGCTAGAAGATTAGTGCCATGCCCGACTGGACTCTAATACCATGAAGGAGAATATGGATCTAGAGCATAGCAATGACTATGGAGGATAGAAGTCGGTAACAAGAGTCATAGTGACATAGACAAGAAGACATCAAGTGAATTAGGTTCCAATATGTAGGTTTGGACTCATAAACACAATCTTGAGCTGACCATAACAGAGACTCAAAATGAAGTACAAAGTATCGATAGCATATATTCAAAAGTGAACCAAGTACATGTCTTTATAGCTTTTCAACTTCTCCACTCTCCTCACTATGCATATGGGATTCAGGACATCTCTTCTTGGAGCATACATCATTTGTTATTTCTCAACAACTTATAACCCTCTAGAACTACTAATTAGAACACGAGGAAGGCCTGGAGCTACCTGGACTACAAGATCAGGCTTGGAATCAGCGCGCTCGATTCGTCTTGTACCTACAACTCTCTCTCTCTCTCTCTCTCTCTCTCTCTCTCTCTCTCTCTCTCTCTCTCTCTCTCTCTCTCTCTCTCTCTCTCTCTCTCTCTCTCTCTCTCTCTCTCTCTCTCTCTCTCTCTCTCTCTCTCTCTCTCTCTCTCTCTAGCTCTCTCTCATACTGGAGTGCAGAATTGAGCTCTTCATTAGCCTCTTGGGTTATAACCCTTCCCCGTCGACCTTTCCAATCATTCTTCTAGTGACATAAATCCTTCCAACACTCTTTTTCCTTGATATGTGCCCTGTTTGGGCCTATTTCATAGGAGCAAAACCCTATTGTTTCCTTGCAAGTTATTGGTCCTAATCTACTCTAAATGCAATAGATTTTCAAAACAGAAAACTTAAATGCTCCCTCCTACTTCCCTAATCATCAACAACACAAAATACTTACTTTTTTTGAAGATTCAACTCCCAAATATCCTACCTACAAAGAGCGCCAGTTCGAGGGTGACCTACAAAGAGCACTGGTTCGAGGGTGAGGCCTACTTCCACGCTCAATTCGAAGCACGCAAGTGCTCAAGCCTGAATCTGTTTGTCCCGACAATGGAACCAAAATGTAATGGGAGCTCACGCTCAACCGCCAAGACTCACAGACCGCTTATTCCTTCAAGCGTTTCAAGCGAGCACTAATGCCTACCTCTCACATAGCTGATGCGCTATCCCTCTCTACGAGTGTAGTGAGCTTATCTTCATGCCTGATTGAGTGACCTCCTCCTTCAAGAACACTGATAGATCAAGCAACCTCAAGCCTCCACCTCTAAGCTCCATCCTCCATTGCTATGTGCAAGACGAGAGAAGGGAAGAGAAGAGAAGACGAAGAGAGGAGATGATGGAGGGCTTTACCACCACAATCCCTCACCCTCACACACTTACTCCCTCACTCACTCACACTCCCTCCCTCAAGCACTCATAAGCAAGCAAGAGAAAAGAAGGAGAGAGAAGAAGAGTCCAATTTGCCACACACCAAAGAATGAGCTTCTCATTCACTTTTTGAGTTTATATACAAAGCCCTCATCCCTTTGGGCATCTATCCCCTTTTTTACATGACCAACCATTATGAAAATTTCCTCTTTTTTCATTCCCTTATAGTTGCCCTTTCTCTTTACCCATGCCCTTCTACCCTTTACAATTTACACAGGAGGGAGCCTGATGCTCTTTTACAAAATTTTGGTGACGCCTTTGCATTTTAAAAATACGCTTCTACCTTTGACTTGGCTTTTGAGGCCGTCCTTATACTTTTGGTCATTTCCCTTCTTGCTTCTTCCGTTGTGTCCGATTTCCTTATGGGCCACCTCTTTTAAGTGACACAACTTGCACTTTTTCACTTTTTTCTTATGCTAAGGTTAACAATCTGGTTAGATGGGTTTGCACGTCTAGACTTAGCACGTTCATGGTCATTATGATCCTCACATGGCCACTAACTTATCACTTATTATATTTAGTTTGTTGCACCTACCTATAACTAGCATAGTTATAGTGCCAGACAATTAGTATAGTCAATTATGCATTGTTTGACTTAGTAGGCCACCTTCCTTTATGTTATATCTTATTTATACTTTGTGTACATTGTATTATGTGTGAAATAAGAAAAAAAAACTAGCAAGAAAATATTTTGGCCTCTGTCTCTCTTCTTGTGTTCTTGAGTGAGCTTCCTCTTGTGTGTATCGTGTATGTTTGGCACAATAGCTCCTCAAGCAAGTCCCCTCCTAAACCTTTATAAAACTAAGCTAATCAAGCTCTAAAAAATCCAAGTAACATTCCAAAGCATAATCATACCATCCAAGTACCAAAATAGTATCACTAAAGCATCAAGCATACATTATCGAAGTTACTATTTGTTGTCTAAACCAGAATTATTTTGTTCTATGTAAAATAAAGAACTAAAAACTATACAAAATCAACTCTATGTATACTCATATTTGTAGATCTCATCACTCTCTTTGTTTCTAGCTATAGAACACTTGAATCCGATATCATATGCAAAAGTTATAGCTAAAATACAAAATTGTTATCAAACTTTCATAACTATCCACGATTTCTATAGCATGCTTAGTATCCACTCAAAATGGATAGAATCAAATCAATAAGTACTCAACAAGGCTCAACTAAACCTTGAAAAGTTCATCGAAAAGCTGGGAGCAAGCTGGAACAATCTGGGAGAAGAGAAGACTCAATGTATACCTCAGGGAAGAATTGTTGGTGTGGGCACAAGTAAACTTTGGCATGAAACATTTGGTCACATTGGACTTCTAGTGTTCAAAGGAAATACATAAGCAAGGTATGTTTGCTCACCTACCTACAATAATTGAAATGAAGGAACCATGTGAAGCTTGTATGATAGGCAAGCAATAGAGAAAGACATTTCCACAGGAAAGTAATAACAAAGTGAAGGCTCCTCTAAAGTTAGTGTATGCTGATGTGTATAGAAAAATGTCTATACGAGTCTTGGCGGGATCTTTTTTAAACATGTGGGATCTAGAGCATAGCACATTCGAAAGCTATGGAGGTTGGAAGAGAAAGAGTGAGTTCATGAAGACACTGACATGACTAGCTATTACACAAGTGAATTAGGTTCCAAGATGGAAGCTTGGACTCATAAACACAATCTTGTGTATTGACCGACAATGACATAGAGACTTTACTAAAGGACAAAAGTTCTATGACATTGCATTAGAAAAGAGAGCAAGTATAATGCTTTATAGAAAACTGGGTGGTAGCACTTCTCCTACTATGCATATGGGATACTAGTCCTGAGCCCTCACTGCTCCTTACAAAGAGACTGAAGTTGGTGTGATTGTAAACATCTCAACACCCCTGCTCAATCACAACCAAAAGTACAAAGCATATAGAGGCTTTAGTGAAAGCAACACCTATAAAGTGTGGACACACCATAAACATGGAAAAACACCAGAGGCTGGGCTAAGTGTGGGTACCACAAACATGATGGTCATCCAGAGGTTATAACAGAGGCCTCACAAAGTGTATAGAGGCTATAGTACAAGACTACATGAGGAGTTTACAAGTTTATGTCCGAAGCATTAGGGCTAGGCAGTACAAGGCTAAAAGAGTCTATATGAATAGAAGGACTGATGAGATTTGTCCTTCTCCTGGTGATCGTCTTCTTCTTCTGCTCCATGCTCTTCTTCTTCTTTAACATCAACTAGTAGGCTTTTTGGGACCTCTTTTTGGTGTGGCAGAACTTCTCGGTGTGTCCGGTCTTTTTGCAAAAGTCACAGAAAAGCTGGTCCTTCTTGCCTTTATACCTTGCCAACATATAATGCTTGTTCATCTCTAGAGGTGCTTGGTTCTTCCTTAGTTTTTATCTTCTTTTTCTCCTCTAACAGTGATCCCTGGATATCAACAAGCTCAAGGTTTGGCATATTGATTAGAGTTGTTGATACATTATTATATTTAGGAGACAAACTTTTAAGTAGACCATACTTTTAAGTAGACAAACTTTTAAGTAGACCATATTTAGGACTTCATTTCAAGCCTGAAAATTCAATCAAGAGACCATACTTTGATGACTTAGACTGTGCACCAAACAAAGTGTCAAGTCTCTTCCATGTATCCTGTGAAGTATCACAAATATCCACATGGTGGATATTGCTGTCGTCTAGCTCTAGTTTGATAAGCCTTATCATCATTCATTTGCCAAGTGACTGCAAGGTCCGCATCATGAGGCTTCTTTTCTTTTCCAATGATAATGGCCTAGAGGCCCTTCTTCATCAATATGAGTTTGTTGCGGGTTTGCCAGGTGTGAAACCCGACTCCTTTGAAGGAAGCTGTTGGATAGTCTCTTCCCATGTTGGATTTTACAGGGACAATAGCAAATCAACTCCAGAATTCTCAAATTTTATCAGTGGAAGAGCATATTATAGTGTGTCAAGAGACACAAGTAATGACAGTGTGAAAAGACACTATGTAAAGACTATGTCTGAGTTGATGTCCAAACTTGAATCTTCTTAGTTCGGGGTTGTTGATCCTTCTTCGATCTTTCCAGGTTCTTCCCCTCCTTGGTTTGATGCTGGGACAATAGATCAAAGTGGCAGTGGGTTGTTCTTCCAGGTGGCAGGAGAGAGAAAATGATGAGATTTTTGAGCTTTAATGAAGTTTGGCTATGGCTTCCTAGATTAGGGTTTTGATCCAGGCCTGGTTGTTTGCAGATATCAGGAGCTATACTTGATCTTTTTTTAAAAAATGGAAATGAATCTTGAATGATGGGCTATCAATGCCCTATGGTGGTTGTCGACATCGCAAATTGTAGTGATGGCGGCAGCAGTACAAACGACAGCAGGTGCATTCTAGGCAATGACCACGAATTTTGGCAATGCCGAGCTCAAAGCTCACCATTGTTGGGGTTTAATGTGACAGAGAGAAGTGCCTTGAGTCAAGGGAGATATCTCCAAAAGGAATCTTGCAAAGATATGGCTTCTATGAAGAGTTCCAAGGGCTCAAAGAAGGCAGGGTGTAGACTGGCTATGGCTGCCACAAGGTGCAAGATGAAAATAAAGTTAAAATGAAGTCATGCACTTATCCTGAGTTTGGACTGAGATGGAGAGGAACTGAGGGAGAGTTGAGAAGAACTAAGCCGAGCTGAGCCATGCCCAACTGGGCTCTGATACAATGTTAAACATACGGGATCTAGAGCATGGCAGATGCGGAAGCTATGGAGGTTGGAGGAGAAAGAGTGAGTTCATGAAGACACTAACATGACTGACTGTTACACAAGTGAATTAGGTTCCAATATGAAAGCTTGGACTCATAAACACAATCTTGTGTATTGACTAACAATGACACAGAGACTTTACTAAAAGACAAAAGTACTATGACATTGCATTAGAAAAAAGAGCAAGTACAATGCTTTATAGGAAACTGGGTGGTAGCACTTCTCCTACTGTGCATATGGGATACGAGTACTGAGCCCTCATTGCTCCTTACAAAGAGACTGAAGTTGGTGTGATTGTAAACATCTCAACAATCTTTTTATTTTATGTTAATTATCGATGACTATAATAGGAAAATGTGGTTGTACTTTTTTCGTGATAAGGCTCAAGATTTTGGTAAGTTTAAATAATGGTACAAAATTATTGATTATGAAATAAGAAAAAGTGTGAAGAACTTTAGAACAAATGGTAGTGGTGAGTTTAACTCAAAAGAGTTTGAATACTTTTGCAAAAGTAAAGGGATTAAGTGTTAATTGATGATACCTCAGTAGAATGGCATTGTTAAACACTGAAATTACACCATTGTGAAAATGGAAAGATACATGCTTAAGGGCAAGGGATTGCCTAACTAGTTTTCCACATCAAAATTGGCATGAAAAATAATTTGACATTGTACTAGATTCCTATCGATATACTTTGACGTGTTCCATGTCAAGTTCCCCATAGAATAAGGTACACTTTGATATATTGACTCAAATTCAAGATTCAACATGGATAATCAAATCATATGAATGATTTAAGATTGAGAAAATATTTTGTTCAATATGATACACCTACTTATCATAAGAGATGTATAGGGAGCTACACACTGGATCATAATAATTAATCATGTATTATTATAGACATTTTTGACCCGTCTCTTGTAAGACTTCTACACATGGTCTTCATTGTGCCAACTTAGAGGAGTATTGATGACATCTTGCTCATAGTAGACTATCTTATAGCCTTTGACTTCCTGCTCATGGTAGACTATTCTTGTGGCCTTGTTATCAAGTACTTCATGATTGTAGAGTTTGACTCTTTTACGATTCCTGCTCGAATTGATAATCCATATGGTTTTAATATCCATATTGAAATAAGCTTTCGTTGGGTGTTAACATGTAACCTATTCTAAGGGGGCTTGACATGAAATAGATCAAAGTATATCGATTTTTAAGTATATAACTTAATAATGTTAAAATAATTTTCATACCAATTTTCAAGTGAAAAAATGATAACAATATGATACCAAAGTGTACAAGTGTATCCTTTTCTAAGGGATCTTGACATGAATTAGATTGACAAAGTATACTTATTTCTAAGTATCATTGGATTCTAAGTGTGTAAGCTGATAAAAAATCCAAGAATAATGTTAAAGTAATTTTCATGTCAATTCTGATACTAGTTGAAAGGTAGAGCCTTGGACCAAAATGAGCTAGTCTTTAATTAAGATTGCATCTTTGAGATAGGGGAGGTTGCAACCTAGGTAGATCTTTCCCAAGCCATTCCTACCTCCAGGATCAAATTGATAACTTGCATGGTGGGTGTCAAGAGTGTAGGGTTCATCCATGCAAGTGTGGGTCTCTGCACTACCTATTGAGAATCTGCCAATCACACCCTATGTATGCCCCTTTGTATGGAACAGCTAGGCTAGGGAGATGCAATTCATTCTAGGAAGAGAGACAGATCCCATAGGCACAGTGGATGTAGTGTGCCACCAAGCAATCCTATATAATGATGTACTTGACTATCACTTTCATATGATGATAATGCAATAGTACTTGTCTCTTTCTGTCAAGTGTCTGTGTCATTGTCAGTCCTACACAAGATTGTATTTATGAGTTCAAGTCTCAATCTTGAAACCTAATTCACTTGTGTAATAGTTGTCTACATTGTCATGTCAACATGAGTAGTATCTTTATCTTCCATCCTCCATAGCTTCCGCCTTTGCCATGCTCTAGATCCTGCTTCTTTCACATGGTATCAGAGCGCAGCTGAGCATGGCTTAGCTCTCCTCTACTCTCTCTCAGCTCATCTCCATCTCAGGTCAGCTCAAGTCAAGTTTATGGTTCCATTTCTCACCTCCATCTCTACTTGACCTTCCTTGGCAGCCATAGCCAGCCTGCACCCTGCCTGCTTCAAGCTCCTAGATCTCTCTCCACAGGTCAAACCTCCTGGAGCTTCCTTCTGGAAAAGTGTTCCCCAGCTCACAAAGCTTCCCTGTATCACATCAGTCCATGACATTTGGCTGTCTAGAGCTCAGCGTTGTGAAAATTCTCAATCTCTGCCCTGTGTCTGCCATAGCCAGACAGGACCTACCTCACTTGGAGCTTCCATAACTCCTCAACCAGGCCACTTCAGCTCCTGCTTCCTTCTAGGGGATTGTTCTCCTGCTCAATGCGCTCCACCCTGGCACATCAATCGATCACATTGTTGCTCTCTGGCCCCGGCATTGGAGAATTTGGCTGCGCCTGTCCTGATCTGCACCGTTTCTGATTAAGCTCTCTGCGCGCGCCGTATTGCCCGCGATCTGGTCGATTGCTATGGGGTTTTGATAGCCCTTGAAGTAAGCTTCATTTTCATTAAAAAACTTTTGAAAATGATCAAGTATTGAGTTCAAAGCAGCTGAAAAACCAGGCCCTTGTCTCAGAAACCCTAATTCCACCATAGCCAAAATCTCCCAAGCTCATTTTTCTCTCATTTTCTCACTCCTGCCACTAAACCAAGCTAAAGCCTACTAAATCTGAAGTTCCCAGCATCAATTCAAGGAGGGAAAGATTTGGATTTTGAAGATCTTGAAGAATTTTGCAGATTTGGAAGACTCAAGGAAGAAGATACAAACATAGTGTCCATTGACACTCATCTAGTGCTCTTAGCACTTGTGTCTTGTGACACAACCAACTCATCTGAAGCTCAAGCATAGTATCTCTTGATACTAATTCAGTGCTTCTTGGCACTTGTGTTTTTTTGGCACATTCAAAAATCAACTCATTGGTGGTCTAATTTCACTCATTTGATGCTGATGCATCTACCAAACATGAAGATTTTTAAGTGGATGCTTCTTATTAGGAGTGACATAACTACTCTTTTTGCTCACTAGATGTCCACCATGTTTATGGTACCCACACTTAGCCTTTTCTGCGACAGCCTCTGGTGTTTTGCTATGTTTATGGTATGCCCACACTTTGCAGGTGTTGCTCTCACTAAAGCCTCTACACACTTTGTACTTTCAGGTTGTGATTGAGGAAGGGTGTTGAGAATGTGCCAATCACACCCTATGTATGCCCCTTTGTATGGAACAGCTAGGCTAGGGAGATGCAATTCATTCTAGGAAGAGAGACAAATCCCATAGGCACAGTGGATGTAGTGTGGTACCAAGCAATCCTATATAATGATGTACTTGACTATCACTTTCATATGATGATAATGCAATAGTACTTGTCTCTTTATGTCAAGTGTCTGTGTCATTGTCAGTCCTACACAAGATTGTGTTAATGAGTTCAAGTCTCAATCTTGAAACCTAATTCACTTGTGTAATAGTTGTCTACATTGTCATGTCAACATGAGTAGTATCTTTATCTTCCATCCTCCATAGCTTCCGCCTTTGCCATGCTCTAGATCCCGCATCTTTCACACTACCATCGGGGTCAAAAGGATAATCGTGAGCCAATGTATCTACTATGTCATAGAAGTGATACATGGGGTTATCCTCATATGCTTCTTCCACATCTTCTAGAACAAGCATATTGTTGAGTTTGGCCCTTTTGTAAGCACATTTAGATGCATAATTTATGATGTAATTTTCCCCATATTGAAAGCATAAACCTTTCTCTTTGCACTCTTTAAAGAGGTCCACTGGGATGAATTATTGGCCCCTTCGGCTACCTTGGGCTGAAGCAGTACTCGATCTATTTTCAACCTGTTTGGTATTGCTTGTTATCCTAAAGTTTGAATGTTGTTTTGAAGCATCAAACAATGGGTACATGGGGTATTTTATTCCCCCCATAAGCACCTCCTTGAGGGCTTGGTTGAGCTACAGCATTTGACTGTCTAAAATTGGCTAAAATCCAACGTCTTGCTTATACTTTTGAGCATATCTTTTTGCCAATTTGATATCATCAAACAAGGTAGATGGCTTTTGAGCCATTACATAAATAGATAAGCTTAGCTCTAATCCTAGATATACTTGTGTGATTTTGCATCATCATTGATGCTCTCAACATACATAGTCAAGTTCATAAACAGATTCGTGTATTCCCTTATTGTGAAATTGTGTTGGTCAAGTTGGTACCACCATCTTGCCAACCGCTCCTTTTCCATGGGGGATACAAATACTTGAACCATGTGTGTCTTGAAGTCTTACCAATAAATGAACTGATGATTCTCTCTACTAATATAGCGCCACCATGTGTGGACAAAACCTTCCAAATGGAGAGAAGCAAATATAATTTTATGATCATCAATGCATGGGTTGATGTTGAAGTATGGCTCCAATTTGGAGGTCCATTCTCCCAAGGCCAATGGGGATGGTGATTGCCCATTCTACTTGGTAAGAATGATCTTATCACAGAGGTCATTGGGGCCTTGCTACCCATGAAAACCTTGCTGCCCATACATACCATGATGTCCATACATATAATGTTGTGAATTTACCCCATGCTACCCATTATAACCATGCTGCCCATGAATGCCATGCTGGCCATTACTGCCACATTTTCCATTATTGCCATGCTCGCCATTAATAGCATGCTCTCCATGATTGGGCTGAGCCACATAATTGCCATTGGGGCTTCTAGTGAGAGTGGGGGGGGGCTTCTACCAATGGTCAGTGGTGGTCTCACTGGGGTTTTTTTTTTTTAATGACAAGAGAGCTCAAAAGAGGCTCATCATTAACATGGGAGGGCTCACTAACCTTATAAGTGCTAGATGGGATACCCTTAGCTCCAAGGATAGCCTATGATCCATGTATCGACTCTAATGGTGGAGGCCATTGTGCTTCATGCTTGGACTCATTTGGCTTCTCTTGCACTGAAGTAGTGGCTAACTAGGCAACAAGAGTGATGAGATGCTCCAATGTTTGCTGAGTCCTAGATTTTAAGAGAGCCATTTGTTTGATTGCTAGGTCAATCTTAGAGAGCATTTGATGATGGTTGGCAACCATGTCATTGTGCCTCTCCATATGATGAAGCTCATACTAACATAAAGTGTGATTGGCATGATGTAGGGGTTCGTATCAGGTACTTCTTCTTGCATTTCACCAATATATACTTGGGTTGAGATAGGTTCATTGTTCATTGATGCTCGAGAATATCTTATCTCCCTCTGGACCTCATCCTTGGCTTTTCTTTGTCTATATGCCCTGCCATTTTAGTGCAATCCATAAGACCCACTATCAATAAAATGAGTGTAGCTTTTGATAGGTAACTCTGATTGGAGTACTTTTTGAATCAAATCAAAGAGGGGAATGCCCTCTACGAGATGATTAAAAAGTTTTATCATAGAAAATATTCAATTTTTTCTTTAGCTCACTTTCTATGACCATATAGGGATTGTCTACACCCTATCCCATTGGAACATCGTGCACAAGAACTGCAATATATTCTCACCCATAACTCCAATTGAGGAGATTTTTAGTTCCAAATGAAGGATACTTTTTCCTCTTTGAGAGAAGCTATAGGGTTTTTCTCAATGGTAATACTCAATTTTTTATAAATGGGTTACTGTAGTAATCCTAACATTTTTACACCTAGTGCACTGCTTGTATTGACCCAAATTTGCATTGTTTGCGTACCTCAGGGCTTGCATATGCCATGTCATGATCATCATAAAATACATGCTCAATACCATGTACTTCCACGTGAGGCCTACATTAATAAGACAACCTTTTTGTCCAATCTCAACAAAGTTTCTGGGTGACATACATCGCCATTCACTACACATATCCCAAGAGCATAACATACATGTCTTGCCAATACATTAGCCTTGTACCAAGTTTATTTCCTTTGAGATTTGGGTTCTTTGCTGAATATATCCATAGTTGCACACAAGTATAGGGCTCTCGATCACCAAGAGGTGGGTAGAGTTCCCCCTAGGTTGGGTGGTACATCCCTTTAGGGTCTTAAGTAGCAAGGGAGGTCACCTCACTCTTGTCTTGCCACCTTGCCTGGCATCGGCCTTTTCCTCAACCGGTATGTATACATGGCAAATTTTTTTAATTAAGGCAATCAACTTAAAATGCATATAGGAAAAGAAACTTTGGGCCTTTTCATGGAGTGCATGGAATGAACAATGGATTGGGTGGGAGAGGGGCTTACCTTGGCAGTCTAGTGACTCACTAGATACCAACTTACCCTTTTACAATAGCTTAATAATTTCTTTATGATCAAATCAACAAACACATCACAAGGGGATCTTAGGGGTAAGCATCAACCAAATGATCAAATTCCATGTGACTAATCTCATTCCTCATGTAATGGTAAGAGTAATCAAGCTATTGATTTCAGTGGACAGCATTCACACAATGAATGACTCTATTTTCAAGGCAAGATTCAATCCTTAGGCCTCTTTAACAAGTGGATATATCTCAGCAATTGGAAATGAGAAAGAGAGAGACCAAGAATGAGAAGAGTAACTTGTAGTAACATTAATGTAGATTGCCTTCAAGAATCCATGAGAACAAATCGAATGCAAATCCCTCCTCAAGAAGCTCCAATAGCTCTCCCATGATTGATGGATGGACTTTGCTTCCCGAATTCATCCTTCCATAATGCGTCATAATGCCTGCATGATGGTGGTCTATCTTTCGGCATAGATGGTGGTCTATCCCATGCTAAAATCCAGATAGACCACCATTTTGCCTAGTCTATCTACTACTCATGAGTTGAGGGATGCTTGCCCCATGGTGGTTGTTGAAGTTCTTGACCTCGATGAGTAGGAGAGAAGAGAGAAGGCTACCCTCCATGAAAACTATGAGAAAAGCTTGTGTAATATTCACCCCCCTCCATTGTAAGGAGAAAGAGGGTCTTCACGCCCAGGCACGGTGGAGCAAAGAGAGAGAGAGAGAGAGAGAGAGAGAGAGAGGGGGGGGGAGGGAGAGAAAGAGGGTGATAGAGAGGGTGAGAGAGAGAGAGAGAGAGAAATAATAATCCAAGGGGTCTCCTTCCCTTCCCCTCCTTAAAGGGTGACCACACACGTTCTTCTTCTCCTCTTTTCCTGCAAGTTTAAATCCCCATCGCAATCGAGGAAAGTCACCCCGGCACGCACTCTCGGACGAGAGAGAGAGAGAGAGAGAGAGAGAGAGAGAGAGAGAGAGAGAGAGAGAGAGAGAGAGAGAGAGAGATTTATAAGCCAAAAGTATGGCCCCCAATCGGAGGGAGACACGCACCAACGGTAACCCCGCATCCAACAATGGAGCCATCAGCCAAGGTGTTATTGCTAATACGAATACAATGTCGGGTGGTATGGATAATTCATATCTAAATATCCAGGTACTAATTGCCGTCTCCTCTATTCATTAAGGCCTAGGCTATATCGCTTTGGCATGCGCATGAGTTTATTTTAACAAGTAGCTTGAATTTATTTTTCAACAGTTAATGAAATAGGGGATTATAGGATAATTCTTTCCACAACCATAGATGACCTTGCATAGATTTATGCATATGGCGCATTGAGGTTCACACAAACCCTTGTACCCAAATACAATCATTGCATTCCAGTGCTATGCAACAAAATCATACATAGCATGAAGATCATATAAGGTTACCCTGATGGTTATGCACATAAACGATGCATGCATGGAAAAGATTATACGAAATATATATCGATCATACACGAATTTGATCTTGCATTAACGTCTTGCATCCATCCTATGAAGGTTTCGCATAAACTAACGATCAAGGAGTTATCTTATACTGCCAAACCATGAGTTGATTACAACTCGCACAATAGATCAAGAATCATTTTACATTGGAAGATAGTCTTACACCGTTACAAGTTTGTCTCACACTCATTGAAAGGAAGATAAAGTCAAGTTAAAATTTTGCATGGTATCGCTCTTGATCCCAAGGGGGAGAGCGAATATGCAATGTAAATGTTATCGCATCTATTCGTGCATTGTTTGAAAATACAATTGGTTTTGTTGGTAGATCAAACAACACCCTAAATGCTTTTATATTCAACAGATTGTTGGATTGTAGTTTGGATGATTATTCCAAGTGCTTGTGATTGATGGTAAATTCATAGCAGGGGTCTATGACAACAAGTTGCCATGGGAATAAAGGAATGTTTTCTGAAAAGATGATATTAGGGCTGATTGCCTTGATTGTGATTGATTCTTTAATGAATTAATTAAGGAAATGATATTTTGCACGTGTGGATCATCTCCAAGATCGCACCGCAGATTAACCCGAGAAGGGCACTGGTTGATCCATGGACCGAAAATCGAGTGGTGAAAAGGCCAACCACGAAAATTATGTCTCACTATTAGGCCACTTGTGGGTCAGGTGGAGCTCTGGACACCCCTTGCCTAGTCCGAGACAGAGTTGAGGACTGCCGTGAGCCCAATATCTGTGGCGTTGGAAGATACTATTCTAAATAAAGGATGGAATTTATGGTGCCATGTGATTTGGACCGGGAACTTCTGCAAGCCGGAAGGGATACATAATTTCTCCTATATGGGCAAGAGACAAAAATTAACTTGAAGATAAGTTAAGGAACTTGTTTGTCAAAAGGACTACTTGCTCTGTATTCGTGTCAGTGCCGTAAATTACATGAATGAACCATGTTTCCTAAAATGCTTAATTAAAGAAGCTAACTTTGAGTGTCACACATAAATGTGATATGACCTAATTAGAAAACTAAAGCTATCAAGAGAAGCGGACAGATGGAACCCTCGATGACAAGGTGTTCCCAGAGAACTAGGAGGCTTCTCACAAGGTTTTACCGTCGTCCGACTTAAGAAAGAAATAGATTGGTTCCTTTTGATTTTCTCTCAAGTCAACAATTATTGACCTACATCCCCTAGACTTAAGAGTGGACTTATCTTGGAATCATGTCTTTTGGAAGAAATCTCATCAAACTCTATCTGTCAAGAAATTATGTAGTTCAGTTCCATCTGCCTGGAAAGCAGTCCCCTTCCTTTCCAACAATCTCATGTTACGAAGGATTTTGATGGTTAGGGTGCCTACCAAGGATAAAGTGGGTCGATGGTGGAAGGAGATTAAAAGGCATTGCTCTTTATGCAAAGGATTTGAAGAGAATGTTTTTGATTTATTTGGGGGCTTCCAAAGTGGTAAGAAGGCTTTGGAATAAATCTCGGGATGATTGGCTAATTCATGCTCAATTGCACAGTTCATGAAAAATGGCTATTTTGGGTTAGAACTAAAGAATGTCACTAGCTTTTTTTTAGGTGTGTCAAATCTTCAGAAGTGCCACTTTAGTTAACAAATGGGAGGGTAGGAATATGCTTTTGTTTAAAGGGAAACTATGGATAGTTGTTGATCCATCAGAGAACTTTGTGAAATTTCGTGGTGGGCTTTTGGAGCTCATTAACGTCTTCAAGGACGTTAGTTGGAGAATTGTGTTGACTAAGCTACGACGCTCAATTAGAGCTTGATCTGCTTCTTGCAAGGTTGTGTGTATTTTAATACTTAATAACACAATCTGCTCCACATTTAAAATACCTTCATTTCTAATGGAAATGTTATACAAAACGGTTTGGGGAGGTGTTTTCATGCAATCCAAAGTTTTTGAGTATGCAACTTATAAAGTGCTTGGATGTATAAAGTGTTCACTTAAGAAAGGTCTTAAGGTGTATCTAAATGTTAAAACATCTAGTTTCTACATAGCTTGAGAGTCAAGATAGTAAAACTTTAACATTTCTCAAGGTGTATCTAAATGTTCAAACATATAGTTTCTGCATAGCTTGGAGTCAAAATAGTAGAAATTCAAAGCTCTACTATATCGCAAGAGAAAAAGAAGATGTAGAAAATCGAACACATTACAAAACACCTGAAAGATATGAAAATGAACATCTTAAACATTAAAATTTGCGCAAATTCTACGTTGAAATTTGCACAAGTTTTCATATTAAAATGACAAATACATGTAGGTCGACTCAAAAATCCCTTCAAAACTTTTAACCTAAAAGGTTTTTGTAAAAGCTTTGCCAAAATTTTGGTTTTCTTTGTGAACACTTGATAATGCGGGTGATGAAAAGGAAGTGAGAGGTAGCAGCATCTCAGGTGCAACATGGATTAAACCATCTCAGATGAATTGCTAAGGCAAAGCATTGGGTTGGTTATGAACACTTGACAATGGCACTTGGGATTACATTACTTTGTTACATTGATTTTTATCAATTATGACTGCGTTTTCTTAGTGAGGTTGATGCCCAGCTTCCATACCTGAAAGGTAAGGTTTAAGAAGCTTTGCTGCTGGACTGTCGATAATCACACAAGGCTAAAAGAAGTTTTGCTGCTGCTCGACCCAGGCTTTGTCTGTCCCGATGCAGCAAACCCATCCATTTGCTGATGCACAGTAGTGACTGCAGAGGCTTGCAACCAGTAAATGCACACACAACCAGGCGAACTATTAAGTCTCTGAGGGTCACAACCATGCAATTGTTCAGTGACTGACCATACAACGCAGAGAGATGCAGATGACATATAAGATTGCAGCCAAGAGGCCACCATGGGAGCCAGTTCACCCACCATCAAACCAGACCTGCAGCCACAGAACACAAAAATCAAGCACTCGAATCAGAAACCCTAGCCAGAATCAGGGATTTCTTTCCATCATACACATCGAAACCCCCCCCCCCGCCCCCCCCCAAAATCCATCCATGATAAATGAATAAACAGATGCAAAGAGGCTTGCATCGCAGGGGCAAATTTCTAACCTGGAAGTGCAGATGGAGCTGGACAGCGGGACCGTCCATCGCCATTTGCAGCTCTAAGATGAGCTTGAGATTTCCGTGACGAGTGGCGAAAGAAGGAATGAGCAGTCGAGAGGCGGAGACAGCGCGGAAGGAGAGAGAGGCCAGCGTCCGACGCAGAGACTTGAAAATGGCTATCTTCACTCGATTTCTGCGTCCAATGGCGATGGAGGTGGAGGGATTTGCATAGCAAGAAAAAGACTTTCTTTTTTCTCGCATGGCCATGGCTTCCTCTGAGAGACAGACAGACAGACAGACAGAGAGAGAGAGAGAGAGATTATGGCTGATTCTCCCTTTCCGGAGAAGGTTTTTTAAAGTGGTATAGATAGAAAGAGCCCAAAGACATGTGAAAAGCGAACCGCCGAAGGCATGCTATTAGTATGAAAATTGAGGATCATTAGGTCTCATTAGTATGAAAATTTAGAGAGAGAGATATAAACACATAGATAGATAGAAAACTTACAACCTTGTATTGAGAGAGAGATATATATATAAACACATAGATAGATATATTAACGTCTCCATAAGACCAAAATGGTTTACGGACCCCAGAGTATAGTAAAGTGGTCTATGATACCTAAACATAGAGTATAGTAAAGTGGTCTATGATACCTAAACATATATTACAACTACAGTTATATTGTATCAAAGACACTTATGGATTTTACTCAATAACATTACCAAAATGGTCTACCAGACCTAAGTATATATTACAAATACGGTTATGTTGCATCAAAGACACTTACGGATTTTACTCAAGAACATTACCAAAATAACTCCACATTTGCCAATTATTCCTTAGCTCATTCATAATATTTTGACTTTTGGGTACTCAAGGCTAGATCCTCGAGACATAAACTAATGGATTAGATGAATGTTATAGTAGCCTGATTTCAAAAACAAAAACAATATCTTATTACTATATTATTTTAGTTGTAGATTCTAACAGCCTCGAACCTCCAAAGGCCTTCCCGAATCTATAACATTTTTCAAACCTTCATTTTTTAATTAAAGTCCCCTCCTCTCCCCTTTCTCTCACGTGTAATCTCTCATTTTCTCTTCCCCCTCCCCTTTTTAATTAAAAACCCCTCCCTCTTCCCCTTCTCTCTCTCATTGGAGGGCCTAGGTTCTCTCTCTCTTTCTCTTTCTCTCTCTCTCTCTCTCTCTCTCTCTCTCTCTCTCTCTCTCTCTCTCTCTCACAGAGTTAAATTAAATTTTTTATTTTAAAATTTTCTTTTAATTAAATATTTTTGACATAGTTTTTCACATACTTTGAGAGGCAGATAGAAAAAGAAGCAGAATGAGAAAGATTAAAAAAGAAGAAGAAGAAAGAGAAAAAGATGGAGGGAGGGAGGAAAAGAGAGAAGAGAATAGTCTTTTTTAAATTAAACTTTTTCATATAGTTTTTGACTTAGAGAGAGACAGAGAAGAAATATATAATTTGAAAGAAAGAAAATAGGGGGACAGAAAGGGAAAGAGAGGAAAGAGAAAATTAGAGAGAGAGAGAGAAAAGAGAGCGAGAGAAAAAAACTTGAAAGAGAAAGAGAGAGGAAAAGAAAAATAAGGATATACACACACACACACACAAAGAGAGCAAAAAACAAAGAAAGTGAGAGAGGGGGGAACAAAGAGAAAGAGAATTATAGAGAGAAAATATAAAATTTAAGAGAGAGAGAGAGAGAGAGAGGAAAAGAAAAAAGAAAAAGAGGGGGAGAGAGACAGAGAGAAGAAAAGCCGGGAGAGAAGAAAAGAAGAGAGAGAGAGAGAGAGAGAATTATAGAGAGATGAAATATAAATTTTTTAAGAGAAAAAAAAAGAGAGAATGAAGAGAGAGAATTAGAGAAAAAAGGAAAAAAGAGGAGAGGGAGAGAGAAGGAAAAGAGAGAAGAGAGGTGAAAGAGAGAGAAGAAAAGTGGGGATAAGAAGAAGAAGAAGAAGAAGAAGGAAGAAAAGAGGAAGAGAGATGGGGGAAAAGAGGAAAGAAAAATGTATTTTTTAAATTTAAAATTTTTAGAGAGAGAGGGGAAAGAAGAGAGGGGGAAAGAGAGAGAGAGAGAGAGAGAATATATAAAATTTTAAAGAGAGAAAAGGAGAGAAGAAAAAAAGAAATTTGGGAGAAAGGGGAGGAGAAGAAAAGGGGCTAGAGAGAGAGACATAGAGACAGAGAGAGAGAGAGAGGAGAAGAAGAAGAGAGAGAATATGAACATTGTAATGAAAGAGACCTAACTGTCCTAACTAAGGGGAAGGAGAGAGAGAAGGACTGCAGAAGAAGAGGGAGAGGAGAGAGAAAGGCAAGAAGAAGAGAGAGAAAGAGGGAGAAAGGAAGAAGAAGAAGCCATGGAAGCTTGAGAAGGTGAAAAGAGAGTTTCTTGATAATTTCTGTGATACCTCAAAATACTCTCTTACATCTTATATACCGTCAGTGTGACTGATATGTTCCCATGCCATGTTCCCATGATCCCCGTTCATTACAAACCATCCCGTCTCATGAAGTTTTTGTCCTAAAAAACAAGGGATGTAGTCATGGATTGTAAGGGTGTGCTGTAGGAAATCAGCCATAACTTTGTGTGGAAAACTCTGAATGGGACAGTTGAGGTGTCGTTACGGAGCTCATGAGATGTACTTTCAGCCCATGTGGGTGGGGCAGGGCTGCAATCAGGTCAGGACCAAAACTATTACAAAATAAAGGGGTGTCCAGGAATTACTAGTGTGCTGTCCCAGATAGTATGGCTGGAAAAAAACAGTCATAACTTCCACTAGGGAACTCCGATCGGGGCAACTAAGGTGTTGACACGGAGCCCTCGAGGTGTACTTTCAGCCCATGTATGGAGGATGGGGTTGAAAATGGACCAGGATCAAAATTGGTACAAAACATGCGGCTGTCCAGATGCAAACTGCAGCCCAAAACAGGTGTCATGGTTAAGTTCTAGCCAATACGGCCTCCTTGAGGTGTAGAAATTCATCCAATATAGATCCTGGGTGCCAAGAGGCTTCCTCTATTGGTAGGCCTTACCATTTGATCAAGTATTCATGTATGGAATGGGTGCGGAGTTGCTTTTCACGTTGCCCAATGACTGCTTCAAGATTGTACGGAATAAGGCCCTCCTCATCTATGGGTGGTAGCTCCTCTACATGATCTTTAGGAGTGCCAATGAAAGGTTTCAATTGGCTCACATGGAAGACATCATGGATCTTAGTAGTGGGAGGGAGTTGGAGACAATAACCCAAGTCCCCGACCTTCTTAATGATTTTGTAGGGCCCATAGTAACGGTGTGCCAACTTGTTGCAAGAACCGTCCTTTAGTGTGGCATAACGGGACTTGGGGACCTTGAGGAGTACCAATTCACCCTCTTGAAAGTCAAGGGGTCTTCTTTTTGCATCAGCATGGAGCTTCATGTGCTCTTGAGCCCTTTTGAGGTTTACCTTGCATTGTTGAAGTAAAGCTTGCATGCGGTCCAACTCTTCCAACTCTTCTTTCCAAGGGGGTTTGAGCTTTTCATTGAAGATCACGGTAGGAAGGGGCACCCGATAACCATACAATGCTTCGAAGGGAGAGACTCCAATGCTCGAATGAGTGGAGTTGTTGTAAGAAAATTGAAAATTCAGCCAAGTGCAGCCATACGTCCCAAGAATTCTACACATCATGACAAAAATGTCACAAATAAGTTTCAAGCCACTTATTGACTCTCTCGGTCTGCCCATCCATTTGGGGATGATAGGCTGTGGACGGAGCCAAATTGGTCCCCATGGAGCTTAAAATTGTTTGCCAAAACTGACTCATAAATTTGGTGTCCCGGTCATGTACTATGACTTGGGGTAAGCCATGCAACTTAAAAACATGCTCCATAAACTGAGTGGCAACTTGAGATGCTGTAAACTGGGATTTTGTAGGGATGAAATGGGCTACTTTAGTGAGTCGGTCAACTACCACATATATGCTATCCCAACCCTTCTTAGTTGTAGGTAAACCAGTGATGAAATCCATGGTAATGTGGGTCCATTTTCCTTCGGGGATAGGTAAAGGCTGCAACAATCCACCCGGTTTAAGAGTGCTATCTTTATTTTGTTGGCAAGGCACACATCTAGACACAAAGTCTTTAACATCCCGCCATAGGCCTTTCCAATGGAAACCTTTTGAAACTCGGTCATATGTTTTGAAGACTCCTAAGTGGCCAGCAATTGGTGAAGAATGCATCTCTTCAAGGATCCTTTGGGTGAAGGGAGAGGCATGGGGAATCACAATACGGCCATGGATCCAAATGAGGCCATTGTGGAGCTGATATTGGGAATTGTCATCTTCCATGACACCTTGCTGTAATTTCTAGAAAAGATGGCTAAATTCAGCATCAAGCAAGTATGCCTCTTGGAACTCTTCAATCCAATCATGGTGGAGTTCAGTGATGGATGAAACCTTGCATGCCCACATGCGAGAGAGTGCATCAGCCACTACATTGTCCTTGCCACAGGTGTGGGTAATCTCAAAGTCATAGTTTTTTAGGGTAGCCACCCATCTACGTTGTTTGGGAGTGAGGTTGGGCTGAGTCAAGAAGTATTTGAGCACACAGTGGTCACTTTTCACCTTAAATCTGTTGCCATACAAGTAATGATGCCACTTTTTGATAGCATGAATGACTGCCAACATCTCCTGATCATAGACATGCAACTCTCTCTCTTTATCATCCAATTTCCGGCTCTCAAATGCTATTACCCCGTGTTCTTGCAGCAAGACTGCACCAATACCCCGTCTACTAGCATCATACTGGATGGTGAAATCCTTTGAAAAGTCGGGGCATACGAGGATGGGGGCCGAAGTGAGCAAGTCTTTCAGCCACTGAAAACTACGGTCAGCCAATTCATCCCATAGGAAAGCCTCTTTTTTCCGCTTTCTGTTAACGGGACTGCAATTGTGGCATAATGGCGAATAAATCTCCGATAAAAAGAGGAGAGGCCAAGAAAACCACACAAGGAGGTAGTGATAGTGGGGGTGGGCCACTCCCGGACACATTGCACTTTCCTAGGATCAGCTTGGATGCCTTTTTCACTAACAATGTGTCCTAAGTACTCAACCTATGTTTGCATGAAGACACGCTTTCTTTCTTTGGCAAGTAATCGGTGCTCTCTCAGTACATAAAAAATTTGCTCATGCAGTCACTTACTATAAATGAGTATATCATCAAAGAATACCAACACAAACTGGAAAAGCCATGGCTACAATATTTTGTTCATTAAGCTCTGAAATGTGGCGGGTGCATTAGTGAGCCCAAATGGCATGACAAGAAAATGGTACAAGCCATGGTCAATCCGAAAGGCTGTTTTGACTTCATCACCCACCCTCATTCTGATTTGGTGGTAACCGGATCGCAAATCAATCTTGGTGAAGTAGCGTGCTCCCTTGAGTTCATCAAGAAAGTCATCAATTCGAGGGATGGGTTATCTATTTTTTATGGTGATCTTATTGAGATCACGGTAGTCGATGCATAACCAGAAAGATCCGTCCTTTTTCTTAACCAATAGAACTGGGGAGGCATAAGGGGAAGAGCTAGGCTCTATGAATCCCATCTCAGTGAGCTCCTTGACTTGCTTTGCTACTTCCTCTCTTTCACATTTAGAGAGTAGATATGAGGTTTATTGATGGGCTTGGCATGGGGCTCCAAGTCAATCAAGTGATCCACCGATCTCTGAGGGGGGAGAGTAGTGGGGGGCTGAAATAGGTCCTCATATTCAGCCAAAAGTGCTTTTAGTGCTGCATTTTGCTTCCCCAAGGTGTGTTGGTCATCATTATCCTTATGCAAATGCAAGACAAAGATTTGGGAGCGTTTCTTGAATTCTTTTTTGAGTTGTCTTGCTATTATAAGCTGAAAATCTGCATTTTCTTTGATTCCCTCCAAGTGTACAAGCTGCCCATGCATTACAAACTCCATGTATAGCTGAGAGAAGTCCATAGAGATTTTTCCCAACTGCTGAAGCCAATCACATCCCAAAACAACATCCACAGGGCCCATATCAAGGGTAATTAAGTCCACCTTTGTTGTGTAATTTTCAGCCAGCATAAGAGATACTTGTGTGCATACATGGGAGCTCATTTCCTCATTTCCATTGGCCACTTGAACCCGAAGAGGTTGTTGTAATTCAGTGGGAACACATGTCAAACGGCCAAGAGTTGATTTATTCACAAAATTGTGCATGCTGCCACTATCTATGAGGATGTATGCACTCTTGCTATCAATGTTACCATGCACTCGTAGGGTGTTCGGGCTCCTAGAGCCGGTCCATGCATCCATGGAGATTGAGCAAGCTGATATAGTGGTGAACAAGGGGTGCCAAGGGTCATTCCCAAGCTTGTCATCAATGCGACAGCCACCGGGGTCAAGGAAACCCGTCCGATGAGTCATAAAACTGATCAGTATCAAGATCCTTCTCATATTCAGCATTTTCAGCAAGTGTCATCATTGGAGAGTTGTCATGCAAGTCCTCTTCCAGCTTGTCACTATCTTCTAGCACGTATATGCTATTAAACTTGACAGTAGCATTCTTAAAGGGGCATTTGGATGCATGAGCAGTCGTGTACTTATCCCCGCATTTAAAGCACAAGCCTTTGGCTTTTCTATCCTTGACAACTTCGGGAGGAATGAATTTTTGACCATTAGGACTGAAGCCATTCCTTGTCTTATTTTCAGCATACTTTGGGTCACTTTTAGAGGGTGGTGTTGTCCCAAAACTGCCAATAGGGTATCTTTGTTGTCCTGCAATGGGCTGCATGCCCTCATTGCGGTGGTATTTTCGACCATAGCGTTCAGCCAATTCTATAGCTGCAAACAGGGTGGCTGGCTTTTGAGCCATTACACCCTGAGAGATGCGCATCTAGCCCATAAATGTATTTATGCAATTTGGCCTCATCACTGACTGCCTCAACATACATGGATAGGTTCATAAATTGGTTGGTGTACTCCTTCATGGTGAGATTTCACTGATCAAACTGATACCATTGCCTAGCCAGGCGTTCTTTTTCCACTGGGGAGACAAAAACTTGGATCATATGCATCTTGAACTCTTCCCAATCACGAAACTGCTGATTTTCTCTTTGAACGAATCTCCACCATGTGTGGGCAAAACCTTCTAAATGAAGGGAGGCAAAAATGATATTTGCCTCATCGGTACGGGGGTAGATGAGAAAATAGGCTTCCAATTTAGAGGTCCATTCCTCTACTTCAGCTGGGGATGAGGACCCATTGAATTTAGTAAACACAATCTTGTCACGCAGCTCATTTGGGTCTGGCTGCCCATGAATGTTATGTGCTACATACTGCCCATAAATCCCTTGCTATCCAATCCCCGGCTGTCCAAAATTCCCATGGGGGCCATGCTGCCCGTGCATTACATGAGGACCAAATTGCCCATTAGGACCTTGCTATCCAAAATGTCCATGCTGCCCATTAACATATGCATGCTGCCCATTGCCAATGCATACTGCCCATTGCCATATGCATGCTGTCCATTGCCATGTGCATGCTGTCCATTGCCATATGCATGCTGCCCATGCACTCCGTGTATTCCATGCTACCCAAGATTTGTATTGGAGCCATTCCCTTGAGTGTGCAAGTAGCTTCCGTTACGGGGAAGTTGGGGTGCCAAGGATGGGCTTGAAGGATTCCTAACGGGGGAAGGAAGGAGGGGCTCATCATGTCGAGTGGAGGGCTCACTTGTCTCATAAGTGCTATGGGGAATGCCATGGGTACCACCGAGACCTTGTGGGCTACGCCCGGTCTCCAAGGGGGGAGGGCAGTTAGCCTCATAGGGAGAGACATACTCCTTGGGTTGATCCGAGAGGGGGGAAATGGAGGGGATGAGGGCGCCCATGCACTCTATGAGTAAGTCCATCTTGGCCATCATCTCGGAATGACGGTGATCTTGGCGGGTTTCCATCTCCTTGTGGCATTGCTCCATCTCTCGATGTCGTTCAGCATGATGGGTCTCATGTTGGCATAAGGTTTGGTTGAGCAGAGATAAGCGGTCTATCTCGGGGGCACCCTCTTCAAACATGTCTTCACGATCCTCCTGGGCTGAGCTAGGATCATTCATTGAGGCAGGGGAGTCCCTTATTTCACGCTGAAATTCCTCCTAGGCCTTTGCTTTACCCTTGTGGCCTGCCATCCCAAGTGCAGTCACAGAAATGACGATATCTTGAGCTAGGGAACTCCGATCGCCAAACTTTTTGATTCAAATGAAAGCCCTCAATTCCCTCTATGAGGCTATGTAAAAATATCTCTCACAATAAATGATCAGGGCTTTGCTGTAATCACTTTTTTGTGGGATGACTGTGTAGGACTACTGCCTGTCCCACAGTACCTCTGGGCCCAAAACTGAGTGTATCTCCCAAACTGTAGGGCAGAATGGGGAGATTTTTAGTTCAGATCAAAGGGAAAGATGCCCTCTTCGAATCAAGCTATAGAGCCCGCGCTCAGTCACACAAGAAGGCTTTGCTGTAATCAACTTTTGTGGGCTGACTGTGTAGGATCGTTGCTTGTCCCACGGTACCTCTGAGCACAAAACTGACCTAGATCACTTCTCGCAAGTATGTCCTACTATCCCTACATTCCGTGAATGTGGGCAAGTATTTAGGATATAGGAGTTTCAATTTTTGGCAATGCGTGCGACTAGGTAAATGTCTTCACCGGGCTAACCCTAGACAATTCCTTGGGATATGTTGCATTGAATTAACCCTTTTCTAAATGAGTACTGCGCAGTTTTAGGTGTTTGGGTTTATGCCAATTTAAGCTATCTATTCTTGAAGATAATTACGCTATCACTTTCATAACCACATGACTTATTGTCTACGCGTAAGTTGATTTTCAAATCCTAACTTTTCGGTTTAAGATAAAGCATAGGTTAGGTTATAGCCTAATTCCAATTAATCATTCTATAAGATGCAAACAAGATTCATGCTAAAACATGCAGTCTTTTACTACTTTCATTTCCAAATGAATTTTTCGTATGCAAAACTTACACACCCTTCCGTTAAATTAAGTTCTTAGACCACTTGCCTAATTAAATCTTCTTCATGTAGTCCTAGCAATTTCCTACGATTGCTAATAACTTTCTTTAAGAATCATTCCAAAAAAAAGATATTCAATAATGCAATATGTGGTTTATTCCTTTCATGCTTAATCGGAGTGTACTTTCATAATTCCGTTTTGTAAATATGCACATTAATCTACTTTCAATTCATTGCGATGCACAAACACTACTCGCTAGAAATGCATATCAATTTTCTACTCACTTTATTTTGCTTATTTTATTGAAAGTACTAATGACCGAACTCTTCCGTCGTGAGCTAATTCTTTTAAATTAACCAAAGTATTTAAGATAAAAAATGTATCCTATCTCCAAAAATCATCCACGCACGTAAAATGAAAATTAGGAAGAAAAACCTGGACTTGTGGTGAGATGTCCACGTGGATCTTAGGAGACGATCCTCCTGCGGTCGCACCTTGGGCTTTCTTAGGAGCCATTGCGAATGCGGCCTTTCCGTCTTGGATGCAGATTTATGACCTTGGCCGTCTCCTTTTTGCATGCGTAGCTCCCTTTGTGACAACTTGCACCGTCTTTCGGAAACTATTTTTAGAAGGTTTCCTCCTTGAAGTAGGGATTTCACGATTAGGACCTTACAACCGTCAATAATGACGTTGTGGAAATGCCAAGGGCTTAAACTCTGGTTTTTAAAGAAAACCCGCTTTGTAGGGTCGATGGGAAAGGGGTTTGAAACCCAGAAGTGAGGATTTCACGAAAAAGGAGGTGCTTAAACCTCGGGAGGGTTTTAAACAGTCTTAGTGGATCGAAAAAGGAAGGAAGAAGAATGTATAACTCGCTAGTGAGGGGTTAAATCACGGAGTAATTGGGCTTTCAACCCACTTGAAAGGTACGAGAAGGGGCTTTGAATCCCGAGGGGGGGGAAGGGAAGGAAAATAGCTCTTGGTGGAAAGGAAAAAGGGGGGAACAAAGGGGAAGGAAGGGTGTATGAGACCTTTGAAGAAGGGTTTTTTTGGGTGGGGGAAAAAAGGGGCTTAAAAGAGGCACATGAAGACCCTTCAAGTCAAATTTGGGGGGGAAAGGGGGCTTATAGAGCCCTTAAGAGGAGTTCTCATGTGTGGGGTGGAAAGTAGGGAAGAGGCACATGAAGGGGGATTAGCTTCTCCCCTTAGAAGCTTCCAAGAAGCTTTTGGGGTTTTAGAACCACGTGGATGTTAAAAACAAGGGGAGGGTTATTGGAAAATTGACGACGGCCAGGAGGCAGTGGTGGCGATCTCCTGGCATCGTTCTGCCCTTTCCTGGCCCACGACAGCACCGTTCCACTCCTCCTCTCCCTCTCAGCAGTCTGGCGGCGACCTCCTCTGGCTGCACGGTAGCCCAAGCGCCTTGTCTCCTCCCTCTCGACGGCCAGTTGGACGGCGGTCTCCCCTTGCTTCATGGCAGCACGACAGTCTCCCTTGCTCTTATGGCATCGGCGACGACCACCTTTCTCACTCTTGCCCAGAGTCTCGGCTCTTCACCCCCCCCCCCCCCCCCCCTCAAGGCTCCCATAGCCACGAGTTTTATAGGGAGAGGGAGAGGTTCCTCCCTCCCCTACATGGCATCAGGCATGCATTCCTTCGTCCTATGGCATCCAGCAAGCAGCTAGGTGGCCATTTCTATTCTCTTCTCCTCCAGCACGACAGTCGGCTGGAGGAGAGAGGAATAACTAATTTTTTTTTGCTATAATCCTAACCTTTAAGCCTCCTAAGAGGAGATTCGTATGTGGAATGTGTGTCTTTGTTTGAGAAATGTTACATTCTCTCCCCCTTGGAGGAATCGAGATGTCCTCATCTCGAGATAAACTGGGGATATTGATGGTTGAGGGTGCTTTCATCTATCCAAATGGCATCCTCTTCGGGATAATCTTTCCACTGGACGAGGCATTCTCTCAAGGTTCTGGATCTCAGTTGTCTTCCCTTAACATCTAAGATCCTGTCAGGCCATAGTTCAAGGACTCCTTGACTAGGCATTACAACTTGTTGGTCATCAAGTACATGGTTAGGATTAGATACATACTTCTTCAATAGGCTGATATAGAATACATTATGAACCTTTAAGTTCTCAGGGAGTTGCAGTCTATAACCATTAGGTCCTAGGCACTTGAGGATCTTGTATGGTCCACAATACCTTGGACTTAGCTTTTTGCAATCTCCTAAGGATAGGGAACTCTTCTTGGACGTACATGAATGAAGACCATATCTCCTTCCTCGCAAATTCTATCTTGACGCTTCAAATCCGCGTATGCCTTCTGTCTATCCTTGGCGGCTTGGATGTTCTGTCTTATTGACTTTATTTGGTCATCCATCTCTTCCAACATCTGCCTTGAAGCTTCAACCCTCAAGGTTGGATCTGAGAAGTTTAGGGGACTTCAATAGTCATGACCATATAGTGCTTGGAAAGGGGTCATCTGAATGCTTTGTTGGTAAGAAGCATTGTAGGCAAATTCAACCAAAGGTAAGTATTGAATCCACCTTTTCGGCTCACGACAGCAGTATGCCCTAAGCATATCTTCGATGACTTGATTGACTTGCCTTGTTTGGCCATCCGTTTGGGGATGGTAAGTTATGCTAAAACAGAGTTGAGTTCCAATGGCTTCAACGATGGCTCTCCAGAAGTGTGATGTGAAGAGAGAATCACGGTCACTAATGATTCTTCTTGGTAGCCCATGTAGCTTGAATATCTCCTTGATAAACAATCTTGCAATGTCTGAGGCTTTATAGTTTGTCTTTACTGGAATAAGGTGTGCAACCTTAGTAAGCATGTCAACCACAACCATGATGGAGTTGTATCCTCCTTGAATTTGGGGTAGGCCAACAACAAAGTCCATAATGATGAATTTCCATTTCATTTGGGGAATGTCAAGTGGTTGTAACTTCCCTGGCATTTTGACATGTTCGGCTTTGATACGTTGACAAAACAAACACTCGGTGACATATTTGAGAATGTCACCTTTAAGCCTCTCCCAATGGTAGCTCTTCCTAACTGCATTGAGAGTCTTGGCATAGCCAGGATGTCCTAAGAAAGGGGAATCATGAGCTTCCCACAATATCTTCTGCTTAAGTGATTGGCTTGCCGGTATACATAGCCTCGTTCTATAATAGACAAGTCCACTATTGAGACAGAGAATTCATGATACTTAGCCTGCAGCTTTTGGTCCTGATCCTTGATAGAGATTTCCCTTAGCATCTTATGATAGGTTGGATCATGGCATGCTTCCTCTCTAGTTAACTCAAGTATTGGGTTATTTGGCATAGATACCTTTATAGCTAGAGATCTAGCTATTGATGGACTTTGCAAGATTAATGAGTTAAGGAATGCTTTGCAACTGTGCATCAGCAACTACATTCTCTTTCGTTGGTCGGTACTTGATTTCAAAGTCATACTCCTCCAGTACTTTAATCCACCGACTTCTCCAAAGCTTTAGAGCATGGATGACAGCTAACAATTCCAGATCATGGGTAGCATAATTCTTCTCATGACTCTTTAGTTTCCTTGAAGAGTATGCTACCGGATGACTTTCCTGCATGAGCACACATCTTAAGGCAAGTGTGCTAGCATCAGTTACTACCTCGAACTCCTTATTGAGGTCTGGAAGTTTTAGGATAGGTGCTGATACCAAACTTTGCTTCAGTCTATCAAAAGTGGTTTGTTCGGGAGTTGACCATGCAATGGATGTTTGCTTCTTCAGTAAGTCCGTCAGAGGTGCTGCAATTAAAGCATAGTTTTTGATGAAGACCCTATATCATCCTGTCAATTCAAGAAAGCTGTGTATTTCTTTGATAGTTATTGGTATTGGTCATTCTAGCACATCTCTAACCTTGGCTAGGTCCATTGAGATTCCTTTCGCTGATACGATGAATCCCAGATATTCAATTTGACGTTTGAAGAATGCACACTTCTTCATCTTAGCATACAGCTTATGTGACCTCATTGTCTCAAGGACAATCTGATGTTGGGGTTCATGATCTTCTTCCTATTTAGAATAGACTAAAGTGTCGTTGAAGAAGATGAGAACGAAGTCATCAAGATATGGCCTAAAGATATCCTGCATTAACTTGTTGAAGGTGGCAGGCGCATTCGTAAGCCCGAATGACATAACTAGGAACTCAAAGTGCCCATATCTTGTGTTGAAGGCCGCTTTGGGATATCTTCTTCCTTGATCCTTATCTGATAGTAACCAGACCTGAGATCAATCTTGGAGAAGATCTTTGCACCCTGAAGACGATCAAGAAGCTCATCTATTCTAGGAATAGGGTACTTGTTCTTGACAGCTGATTGATTCAACCCTCTGTAATCAATACATAGTTGAAGTGTTCCATCTTTCTTTTTCTGGAACAGTACTGGAGCTCCCCATGGTGAACTTCTAGGACGGATGTAGCCCTGATCTAGCACTTGCTTGAGTTGTTCCTTCAGCTCAATTGCTTCTGGTATAGACATCCTATAAGGTCTCTTTGCAATTGGCGCAACTCCTGGTACTAGCTTGATCTCATGATCCACTTCTCTTTGAGGCGGGAGTTTTGTCAGCTCTTCAAGAAATACATCTGCATATTCCTTTAGCCAAGAAGGTCCTTCGCTAGACTCCTGCTTTTGATCTAACTTGTTGAGCTTAATAAAGTAGATAGGTAGTCCTTTTCCGACTCCCTTTATAATCCAAGATGCTTTGGCCAATTGAATTTTTGGCACTCTAGCCTCACCTTGATTTGTGACCAAATCCCCTTCAGAGTTTCGAAAGGAAATTTGGCCCTTTCCACAATGAATGTGGGCATCATTAGGTTTAAGCCAATCCATTCCGAGTAGACACTCATGGATACCTAGGCTCATGACTCTGAATTTGACCGAAGTCGTCTTTCCTCCCAGAAAGAATTCCACCTTAGCAGTTTGCCTGGTATAAGTAACCTCACGACCATTTGCCAATTCCATAAGCAAGGTAGGTGCTTCTACTATGGCTATTCCTAATCTTTTTGCACAAGCTGGTGAGATAAAGGAATGTGTATTGCCACAATCAATCAAGGTCTTGAAACTTTTACCTTGATAGTCTGACGGTGTCTGAATCACCGAGAACTGGCGATTCGGCCCTTTCTTATGAAGAGCAACATGGACTGTCGCCCTTTCAAACTCTGCTTCCATGCTCGGATCTTCTTCTTCTTCGCACATTTGCCTATTGGCAATGCAGGTGGTTCATCCCCTGTCTCGGGTAGCGGCTCCCTGACCACGGCCAATTCCTTGGAAAGGTGCTTGGCGATGTCCTCCTCCAAGCTTGGGACTTGCCTCTTGAAATGACCGAGCTTGTTGCAGTGGAAACAACGGAGGTTTTTGCCATTGCTTTGAGTAGGAACAAAGTTGTTAACGTTATTAGTCCTTGCTTTCTTTCTTTGTCCCAGATTCTAACCTTGAACTCTCTTCATCTGAGGCCTGAATGATCCTCTGTTCGGGTCATTATAAGACCAAGTTTTGTTACCTCTTGGTCTAGCCTACACCTCCTGAATTATAGGGGCAGCTCGAATGAGTGCGTCCTGAAGATCTGATGGACGCATAGATTCGAGACGGGTATTTACTGGTGGATTTAAACCGGCACAAAATTTTGACACCTGCTGTGTCATGTCCATTTGTGGCACATACTTAAGAAGTGAGACAAATTTGGAGTAGTATGCGTCAAGAGTGAGTCCCAGCTGCTTTAGCTCGTAGAACTCATTCATTTTCTGTGTGCGATATGCAGGTGGTAAGTATCTTCCCTGCATGACTTTCTTCAGCTTCTCCCAGGTAACAGATCCTTCTGCTATCCCTTGATCTCTGCACCATTGTTTCCACCAAAGCCTGGCTTCGCCGGTGAGCTTTAGCTTGGTGAGCATAGCCTGGTTGGCGGGTGCAGTACCGGCTACTTCAAAGTAATCCTCCATGGATTCAATCCAAATTTCAACATCTGCTTGGATGGACCTGCCTCTCCCGTCAAATTCAGGCGGCTTAATCTACTTGAGAAGAAACTTCTTCTCCTGGATTACAGCAGTACTTGATGTAGGAGGCAAACTGGGATTCTGTACCTGGGGTTGTGCCTGGATAAAGGTTTCTTAACATTATTAATCGATAATCATTACGATTTATATTTTATTTCGATTTCAGCTATCAATCAAGCAATCTAACCACTTAACTTTTATCAATTCTTATGCACAAACAGACATTAATAAAAAGAAGACTTATTGTATTTATATGGGCATAGTCCTTTCGGAATACAACATGTCTTGGAATGATAAGCCAACTGTTTACATTTAGTTTGGGAAGAATAATGTTGTATTACATTTATCTACAGGAACTGGATAATAGTATGGTTTCGGGTCATGGATCTTCAGGAATCAGTAAGTCATTGGAAGTTCAGGGTATCCTTTCCTTTGGAACCCATTCTTCTCATGGCGCCCCAATACTTTAATCCTGTCGCCGGGGATTACACGAGTCACTTCCTCATATACATATGATTTCAGTTCAACCCTCCGACCTCGAATATGTAAAGTTGAATTTACGTGAGCTTCCACAAAAATGAACAGCTTCACAACTTTTAGGTCTTCCAACCACTTGATCCTCTTTCTAGTCAGTTTTTACCTTAGTTAGTCTTTAGTTAGTAATCTTACTAACTTATTAATTGACTAACTAACTTCGAACTAACCAACTAACTTTTATTATGTGGAAATATTACAGGTCTCTTCATTCAAGTGCACCTACCATTCATCTTCTGCCTTCTCCTTAGCTTGTAGCTGCTCTTTCAGCTCATTTACTTCCCTTTGGGCCATGGCCATTTGGCGTGCTTTCTCCAATTTGAATGTAGCGATGGCCTCCTTTTCAGCTTTTAGCTCCACTACCACGGTTCTCTTTTCCTCCTTGGCTCTCTCTAATTGAGAGAGGAGCTCCTTTGACGTACTCATCGTATTCTTCGAGCGGTCTCTTTGTGCGAGAACGGAGGTCATAGAGCCTGGCACCTTTTGCTTCTTAGGGTCTCACCTCAACTCGACGTCTGCTGCTGCAATTGGTCTTTTGGTTCCTGCCAGGGGGGTTCCTTCTCCTGCTCCTTGGCCAATTTCTTTATTCACAAAGTATTGGACCCAATCCATTAGGTTGCTGGCATCCACCTGGGTCGTAGAACTGGGAGTGGATATGGAGGTGGTGGTAGCCGGAGTCATGAGGGTAAGGATGGGGGTGATTGGAGCCTTGCCCTTGCCTTCTTTCACTGAAGGTGGCATGAACTCAGGCACATAGAGGCACTTGAGCTCGGCCCTTCATTTCTAATGGGGCTTGCAGGTTCTAGCTCATCATACCTAGACTGCTGCTCAATGGACCTGCACGTGGCAAGGGCCATGTCTTCCTCCTCTTTCTTCCTCAACTCCTCCTCCTCTTCCTGCTTTTTCTCTCTCTCCTCTTTGGCCCGTTTGGACTCCCTGTGGGCCCTTTGCAAGTCTGTCTTTTCTTGTTTCCTCCTCTCCTCCTCCTGTTGTTCTTGTATAGTTTTCTTCTTTGTCTTCCTAGCCTCTCCCCAGCTAGTTTGCTCTTCTTGTTCCTTGCCTTCTTCTCCTTCACTTAGTGTCCTTTTGTTGGAGTGTGCCTCCCATTCTTGGTGGGGTGGCAACCTGCTTGGTGTTTTGTCCACCCATTGCTTTCCTTTTAGCCTTGGTGGCAGGAGATTCTCCTCTAGCGGACTGCCCTCTCATTGCCAAGGCTTTTGCTGAGGTCTCAATGGTCTTCCTCACGAACTCATTGAGGTTGATCTCATCTAGCGACCTTGCTGCGACACTCTCTAGCAGGGGGACATTGATGAGGCTCATTATAGAGTTGTATCTTTGGCTAGAGAATAGCATGTGCACCATCTTGGCTTGGAGTTGGATTTCGGGATTGAGAATACACGCCAAGCTGATGCTGTCATTGGTGTGGACTTTTACCTTGTCCATCCCTAGTAAGGCATATACATCTCTTTTCGGCTTCCTTTCTACTTTGTTTTCTAGGCCCAATGCCTTTTCCACCAGCTCCGGGGACAATTCAATCTGCACTTGGTGAGTTTCCTCTCCCTCATGCACAGTTATGATGCCGCGGTTTCTGTGGAAAGTCCTCAAGAACTGTGCACAGTGGAAGTAGTCCACCCCCCGGCTCACTGCTTCCACATATTTCTGCAGATTGCATTGCTCGATGATCTGCCTTACCGCTCATTCTTCAATGGCCACATCTTCTAGGTTGAAGATATGCCAGAATGCGAATTGGTTGAAGGCTCGCATTTCCACTGAAAGCCTCATATTTTGCTTGTTCTTCCTCTGAAAAAGGCAATTTGCTAGCCTTTTCTTGGCTTGCCATGATGGATGCCTATCATGAAGCCATATTCACCATTAGTGGTTTTTAGAATAAGCAATAGGAAACGACTACATGCTTGTTGAACTGAAATATTTACGTGCAGAAGTAGACTTTTTCCTCCTAGTAGTCTATTGATTTTAACTTTTATTGACATTTTCCTTAATCACAAGTTGTTGCATTTTACCCTTGCAATGTGTGCTTTTCCTTTATTGTTTTCTTTATGTGTTTGGTTTGATTCACCTTACCCCTTCCCCCTTCGCAATGATAGGAATCCTTCATAGGATGAAAGGGTTAGAGGATGAAGGGCCTTTAGCGCACAATCTTAGTGTTTTACTTTCGCATGAGTCAGGCATAGAAACTCGAATTATATTCTAACCGAGCATAGCTATCCATATCAAAAGGTTGAATGCCCACATGTGTAATGTAAGTAAGGACATCAAGTAAGAAGTCACTGGAGGCCACTCTACTAGCAACGTGCAACTCCTCCTCAGTGAGGATGAGATCTAGATAAGGGTGTTCTTTAATGTGGTCTTCCATGGGTCGATTACGGAGACTAGTATACACCCTATATGAAGTTGGAGCGACATAGGTTGGGTTATATTTAGATGCTTTGATTATATGTCGTTGTTCAGCATTGGTCATTATTTGGTATCCCTCTAGCTCTCCCATTGCAATCGTAGAGCATACCATTTTTGCAAGAAGGGGGAATTGTTGTCGGCAAGTCGTTGCAACTTCTTGATTTCCTAGTTTGTGGCCATGATTGTGTCCTTGCTATACGACATGATGAGACACTATTTGACTGCTTGTTCCTTGGATATCTTGGTTGCAATTAACTCCACAGCTGCTTCGGAAGCTTTAACGAATACGAATTTCGACTCCTCCCAAGAGCCAGGGAGTGTTTGTACCTCCGTCAGTATAGGTTCTTCCAAGAGTCCTAGATCTAGTTGATCGTAGCTTTTAGCCAATCTCATGAAAGTAGCGACCGGGATTTTGAGACAAGCAACCAAGTTGTCCCCAGTATTGTCAGCTAAATTCTCAGCCAAGGTTAGAATTGAGCACCGCTCCGTAAGAGGGTCTAAGCTCGGTGAGAGTGGTTGGGGTTTCACCGTGCTAGAGAGGTTAGTAGCTAATATTTGTCACTTGGTTTGCTCCTGAGTCTGTAGCTTGGCCTTATGTCCGATGGGTGCAATTGTGGCTACGATTGACATACTACTCAGTGCATTTGAGAGTTGAGGAGGGGCATTACAGAGTCTAGATGTGGTCGGTTTGTCAGTAACAAGTTGTAGTTTTGGGTGATATATTGGCTTATGCCCTGCTGAGCTAGGCTTTAGAGGTTCCATGGATTTAGCGGCTTGAGTCTCTTGTGGTTTGAGTGGTTTTGACGGGATGTTTCATGTGGTCAAGCTTGAAGATGATATTTGAGTAGGGCCCTTGGATGTTTGGGCTATAGGTAGCCAAATCCAGGTATTACCTCCATAGTAACCTTGCGCTTGCAATAAGGTCTTGGGGATCCATCGCGGCTTGACTATTTGTCGATGTTTGTGGTTCAGCCTTGGCTTCCTAGGTTTCGGGTGGATGGTTAGCCTTGCAAGGATGTGGGTTTCTATTCTTAGGTGGTGCTCCCTGCTTAGGTATCCATTCAAACTGAGGTTCATGGGCTTCAATGTTGGTTCTAGTGGTTTACTGGCCTTGAGGGTGGGTGGACTGTGACAAGTCAAGATCCTCCTCCTGAGACTTGGTGGTGGGTGTCTCTACCGGTGGCTTTGTGGATGTGGAAGGAGTCACCCCGTCCTTGCTGAAAGTTGTAACAATGTGGATGTTACCCACAACTAGGTGGATGTGTTGCGGCTCGTAGTCAACATTGCAACGAGCTTGCTTCTTGAAAGTTCATCCTAACAGTGATTCTTTGCATGCATCCTTAGTGTTGAGCAACACATAGAAAACTATCAACATGCTCTCAGACGACTCAATAGAAACTACAACCTTGCACTTTCCCAGAAGTTTGTAGGGTTGGCCTCCATAAGGGGTGAGACTAGCATTAGTGGGCTGTAATGGTGGGTTTCTAATTTGGGTCCAATGGTCATGGGTTAAGATATTAAAATTAGCCTCATCAATCAATGTGTTGATGGTGCATGTGTGCTTAGCAGTGACCATCATGTTGAGGTAGGCTGGTTCTACTACTTCCTCATCCTCACTATCCATCTCAGTGATGGTGGCTACTCGCATGCAGACAGGGGGTGCTTGCATTGGGGCGGCTCATGCCATGGGTGCATGGGAGGGAAGTACTTTTTTATGTGGCTGCCATTGAAGAAGCCTATGCCCTCACCCTCTAAGGTTTCGAGTTTTACATTTCTTGTCCGATTGATGGTTCAGACCTTAAAAGGTCTTAGCCCTCGAAACTTCATGTCTTGGAAAAGTGTAGGCCACCATAACTGGGATTACAGAACCTTACGGGTTGTCGCATTTCCACTAAAATGTTCTCCTGCAATTCCACCGTGTGCCTCTGTCAGTATGTCATGCATCTCATGATATAGCAACCCATCTTGCCCCAGCCTGTTAAGTTGGCCTGCTATTAGTTGATATGGTTGGATCTTCAAGATGAGCCGCCTAAGTCGGGATTTTTCTATCGGTCATTCTAGTAGTCCATGTTGAAGAACTTAAACTATGTCATCTGCCCAATATGGTTTCAAGTCAACTTTAAACAATTCTTCTTCGATGGATAAGCGAAATAGGTGCACATCTGGTAGCTCTTCCATAATGCCTTGTCCAACCGCTTCTCCCGTGGGGACGTGAGATAGATAGTCAACCATGTAATGATGCTTCACTCTATGCACCACCATTGAGAAGTCAAACTCTAAAAGCAAAGGAAGCCATCTAGCAATGTATCATGTTGCGTACGGATTGTTAACAAGATACAACAAGGCTTGGTGGTCAACAAAGAAAGTAAAAGGAGTAGCCAAAAGATAATATCTGAATTTCTTTACAGCAAACACCATAGCCAAGCCCTCTCTCTCCATTGTTAAGTAATTCATTTCAGTCTCAGTGAGTTTTCTGCTAGCAAAGCTCATTGGGTAATTCAGGTTATGTTCACTAGGTTGGCACAACAGAGCTCCTACTACAAATTTCAAAGCGTCAATGTGCACGTGGAACGTGTGTCCAGCCTAGGGCTCGTAGTATTGTGTGATGATTAGAGCATTTTTTAGTTCCTCATATGCACATTGGCATTCCCTAGTCCATTCGAATACAATCAATAGCTTGCATAGAGGTCTAGCAATCAATGCATAGTTTAACACAAAGCGTCGATAGTACCCGGTATGTCCTAAGAAGCACTGAACATCCTTGTAATCAGCTGGGGGTGGAAGATCGACAATGACTTTGATCTTCAAGGAATCTGTGGCAATGCCATTCTTTGACACCACATGTCCTAGGATACATCAATGCTTCACCCAGAACTAGCATTTCAAGGGGTTCAATGAGAGGCGGTATAGTCGGCATCATTCAAAGACCACTCAGAGCCTGCCTAAGTGTTCTCGCCAAGCAAAGTGAATGCACAAGTCATCCATGAAGACTTCTAACTCCTTCTATAGCATGTCTTTGAATACTGTACACATCAATCGTTGGAAAGTGGCTAGTGCGTTAGTCAATCCAAAAGGCATGACTATGTAGACAAAGACTCCCCATTCAGTGGAGAACATTAGGATGCACTTGCACTTGATTGTATCCAGAGAACCCGTCTAGACAACTGTAGGCTTCTTTGCCAGCCACTCTCTCTAGCATATGCTCAGTGTACGGCATTGCGTAATTATCTCTCTTCGTAGCTTCATTAACCTTCTTGTAATTGACACAAACTCCAAACTTCCCATTTTTCTTTAATACGATGACTATGGGAGAAACCCAGTCCGTGTGTTAAATTTCATAGATGAATCGTGCCCTCATTATCTTATCAATTTCTTCCTTGACGGCATGGACATGCTTCAGATTCTTGAGCTCTTCTAGGGACTAAGCAAAGACGTCTATATACTCTCACATGAGAGTGATGAGACTTGCTTCATCTTGCTCAGCCAAGTCATCAGCTATAAAGACAGATCATTCGGTCTCCCCTACCTTGGCCAAATTGACCTCCTTAACCTTTGGCAGGTTCCTTGATTGGTTTGCTTGCTTGCCCTTGTCGTTTGGCTCCCAGCAAGATCACCACCCTATCTCCCTTTTTGAACTTTGAAAATCGTTTCGGTAGGTCTTGCGATTTTTGTTGTTCTTCTATCTGTGTCTCTTTAGGTAGCTTCTGTCATTCCTCCCTCAACCGTTGGCATCTTAGGTGGACAGGTAGGTCTCCCTTGGTGCGTCTAGTCTTGGGAGGTCAAGGTATTTCAGGATCACTATCTAAGCTGACTTCTGATTCGGAATCATACTCTCCACCTTCACTAGAAGAGGGCATCATCTCCTGCAGTTTGGCTATGTCCATCCTAATCTCTGTTAGCTCTTGTCCCTACTCAGTGCCCTTTCCTTTGTCCTGACTGCTTGGGTCTAGTCTCTCACCCAGCATTGAGGCTCTCTCAAAACTCCTGGCACTGGACTCTTACTGATTTGAGCCTTTGGAGCCCCTTTCCTTAAGATGGTCATCCACTCTAATAGCCTCTTCAAAGATCCTTGCCAATGCGTCTTGCTCTGCAAGCTTGAGTTGTCAGCCAAGGCCTTGTAGAGCTCTTCACCCTGTATTCCATTGATGAATACCGTGCATACCACCCTTTCGGTTGGTCTCTCACCCATGGGAATTCTCTTGAAGATGCTCTCACATGGGTCACATAATCTCGAATGTCCTCTCTCTCTTTCTACTTGACATTCATAAGTCGCACTAATAGGTTATCAGAGTATCCCTATTCGGAAAATCTCTTAATGAAGATGTTTTTCAAGCCATTGAAATCGGCATGATCTGCAGCATCTAGACTTTGTCAAGATTTTGGGAGAGAAGGAAGGAGTCTCACTTGTAGCTTTCTTGCTTGCACAATGGGGGAATACACACAAGGGTGGAGGATGAAAACAGTTTTCCTCTTCTTAGTTGTGTAAGCCAAAAAGAAGTCTCATACAAAGAAATAGAAGAACCCTATATATGGGTCTCAAAACCAAAGACAACTAACTAAGGTGGCATACTAACTGAGCCACGAACTAGAGTAGATAAGGATAGCTGTCATCTAGCTATTATTCATGGGCGGTGTACCAACCGCATCTACAACTGACAAGTCGGTGACATAAATGCACAACGATCACCCTGGCATATCACGAGTGGAGCTCCATATCTCAACACTCCCCCTCGAGCTCAATCCCAATTCCTGCACGCCAAGCAGGTCTCTAAACTTGCGCAGCTTCTCTGCACCCAATGCCTTCGTAAATATGTCAGCTACCTGATCCTCTGTGCCGACATAAACTAGATCAATACGACCTAGTAAAACCCTCTCCCACACATAGTGATAATGCACCTCAATGTGCTTTGTTCTAGCATGATAGACCGGGTTATTTGCCAAGTGTATACTGCTCTTGTTGTCACAATAAATGACAACTGGCCCATCTGTAGACTGATGTATATCATAAAGTAGCTTATGCAACCAAGCTACCTCACATGCAGCCATTGCTGCGTCCCTGTATTCAGCCTTTGTGCTGGATAAGGCAACTGTAGGCTGTTTCTTGCTGCTCCAAGTGATTGCAGCACTCCCAAAGGAGAACACATATCCACTGGTAGATCGTCTATCAGAAATGCTACCAGCCCAATCAGCATCAGTGTATCCATGCAACTGTATCTGACCCCCAGTCTCATAAAATAGTCCATACTGCAATGTGGACTTCACATAACTGAGTATGCATCTAGCCGCATCCAAATGCGGTTTCCTTGGAGCCTGCATAAACTGACTTACCAATCCAACAGCATAGCTCAAATCTGGCCTGGTAATAGTCATATAAATCAAACTTCCTACTATGCGTCTGTACATAGTAGGGTCTTCCAGAAGCTCACCTGCATCTGCGCTCAGCTTCACATTCTGCTCCAAAGGAGCTGAAATGGGCTTACAGCTTGTCATCCCATATTTGGACAGCATGTCCAATCCATACTGCCTCTGCAAGAGCTGTATCCCACTTGGTGATCTAATCACCTCAATGCCCAAGAAATAACGCAGCTCTCCCAAATCCTTCATCTCAAACTTTTGCTTCAATAGCATTTTCACATGAAGAATATCTTCATCACTGTCACCTGTCATAATCAAATCATCAACATAAATGACAAGTAGCATAATACCTTTCTCTGTTTTTCTCACATAAAGTGAGAAATCTGCCTTGGAAATCTGAAAGCCAATAGTGACAAGATACTGTCCTATCTTGTTAGACCATGCTCTAGGTGCTTGCTTCAAGCCATACAATGCTTTCTTCAACCTGCAAACAAACTCAGGATGAACAGCATGCACATAACCTGGTGGTTGCTCCATATATACCTCTTCTTGCAAATCACCATGTAAGAAGGCATTCTTTACATCCGTCTGATGTAAAGACCATTCCTTTGATGCACCCATAGCAATGACTGCTCTTACGGTTGCCATCCTTGCAACCGGACTGAATGTTTCTTCATAGTCAATGCCATATGTTTGTGCATACCCCTTGACTACTAATCTTGCCTTGTATCTGTTCACAGAACCATCTGCATTGTGCTTCACCTTATAAACCCACTTACAGCCAATTGCATTCTTACCTTTAGGCAAAGGTACCAATTCCCATGTAGCATTTGCTTCCAAGGCATCCATTTCTTCATCCATGGCTTTCTCCCATTTTTCTTTTCCCATGGCTTGCTCAAAAGAAGTGGGTTCTGGTTCCTGTATCACTTTGACCATATATGCATAGTGAATGGTTTTGTAAATCCATCATATTTCAGCCTATCCACAGGATACCTAGCTCTGGTAGACCTGCGCAAAGTAGGTTCACTCCCAGGTGCTCTCAAAACATCCCTGGTCTTCCTTACTCTAGGTGTAACAATAGAAGGAATACCCAACTCATCATCAATGCTCTGTTCTGAGCCACTCGATTCACCATCCACATAAGAGTGACCTGCATTCACATCAAACATGGGCTGATCTACCTTCTCTTTTCCTTTTCGTGATACCTGAATACCACTATCTGCATTGCTTTGAGAAGATTCTCCTGATCTCAATCTGCCTGTCCATGGCAAAGAATGTGAACCACTGCTAGAGGACGCTCCAGGTCCACTAATATTTTGTGACTGCTGCTGTGAATTCTGTGCAGCATTACCGTTTTGTGCATCTACATCATCAATCACATTTACTGGTTTATACCAGCTACTCATCTCATCAAAAACAATATCTTTGCTCACTGTAAACTTACGAGTAGAAGGGTTATAGCATCTATACCCTTTTTGCTGCAGAGAGTAACCAATAAAGATGCACTTCTCAGCTTTTGGATCCAACTTGGATCTCAACTCATCTGGCACATGTACATAGGCAATGCAACCAAAAATTTTCAAATGAGAAATATCTGGTTTCCTACCAGTATACCTCTCCTCTGGAGTCATCCCATGTATTGCTGCAGTGGGAGTCCTGTTCATTATGTAGACTGCTGTAGCAACTGCTTCAGCCCAGTAAAAATCTGGCAAGTCTTTTTCGTTGAGCATGGCACGAGATACCTCTCCAATATGCCTGTTTTTCCTTTCTGCAATTCCATTTTGTTGTGGGGTATGAATGCATGAATATTGCCGCTTTATGCCATGCTCCTGCAGGAACCTTGCAAACTCATTTGAGAGGTACTCTCCCCCTCCATCTGACCTTAGGCATTTTATTTGCAGGCCTGTTTCTTTTTCAACCATAGCTTTAAGAGTTTTGAAATGCCCAAAAACTTTACTTTTCTTTTTCATAAAATACACCCAAACTTTTCTGCTATAGTCATCAATAAAAGTGACAAAATAATGACAGCCTCCAAGAGATGCAGCTTTAGTAGTCCACATATCAGAGTGGATTAATTCCAATGGCTTCTTACTCTCTTGAACATGTCTAGGAAATGGTTTCCTTGCCTGTTTTCCAAACTGACAGGCTTCACATACCTTATGCATTTCTGCAACCTTGAATTTTGGCAATCCTGCAACAATATTTTGGGCCTGCATTGATTTAAGTCGTTGTACATTAACATGACCAATGCGTTTATGCCAGATATCAATATCTGCAACTACACTGGTCCCATGTGCAAACATTGCTGCACTCAATTCAGACATGTCTGCATCCAACGTAAACATTCTGCCCTTCTTCTTTCCTTTTGCTATCAAGCGACCTTTATTTTTCATATCCTCAACAAAGCATCCATGAGGATTAAATCTGACCTGCAAGCCCTGCTCAACCATTTGACCAACAGAAACCAGATTCTTGGTGATATTCGGGACATGAAATACATCGGACAAGTATTTCTTTTTCCCATCCTGCATAGACAAAGGAAATTTTCCAATCTGCACAATAGGATGTGCAGTATCATCACCAGTCTCCACAAATCCTGGTTTTTCCATTTTCCTTGCATTCTCCATCCATTCTGCATGACCTGTCATGTGGTTTGATGCACCTGAGTCAACATACCATACATCATTGCTTTCTTCTGCACTGGTCACAGAATTATTCATGTGCTGCACCATAAAAAAATGCTCATTTCTGTCATCACCCTGTCTACTAGAAGATGCATAATTCCCTTGTTGCAGTTTTCCATTCATGATGTCATTCTGCTTTTTATAGCAGTCTTTAGCCATATGACCCATTTTACCACAGTAGTAGCATTCAACATTACTGTTTGCATTTTGGCCTCTTTGCCATCCACCACGACCTCTTTGGCTCCCCCTGCCTCTAGAGTTACCACGTCCTCCTCCATAGGACTGGTTTTCTTGAGTTTGCTGCATATTCTGATTTCTACCACGGCCTCCAAATCGGCCTCCTCTACCTCTGTCTCTACCTCTTCCAGCATTTGAGTAGAAGACAGTTTCTTTTGAAGTTCCTCTTGAAGAAGATGCACCACCATTTCTTTGCTCCTCAGAAATTAGAAGAGCAATCAACTCCTCAAAATCAGGAAATCTTTCACGAACTGAAATGGATGTCCGAAACTGTGCATAATCCTTTCCTAGACCATTCAAGGTCACAGAAACTAAATCATCATCTTCCACTGGTGACCCAATGGAAGCAAGTGCATCTGCAATCTTCTTCACCTTCATGTGGTAGTCATTGATGCTCATACTTTCTCTTTGCACATTATGCAACTCTTGCTTGAGCTGCATTTTCCTGGCTTGCGTATTTGTGCTATACATTTTTGACAAAGTATCCCATGCCTCCTTTGGCGTACTTACATCCTGAATATGCACAATCATAGAGTCTGAAATACTGATAGACAGCCAGTACATAACTTTCCTGGCTCTCTCATGCCATGCTTTGAATGCCTGCATTTGCTGTTGATTGGGAACATCAGGAAGAACTGGTTCTTCTTTATTTCCCGCAACAAATTCCCAATATCCTTTTCCCATAAGGAAATTCGTCATTCTAAACTTCCATGCTTGGAAGTTGTTCTTGTCAAGCTTTTCAGTTACAATCTGTGAAAGAGAATCAGATGCCATTACAGAATACTGCAAAAAATTCTGTCATTGCAGAGAACACAGCTTCAGCCTCACAAGGGCAAATCTGCAAAACTGACGAAAGTGGTATTTAACCACACAGTCACTTCCTAGTGACGATTTTGCATCAACAGGCAATAAGGATGATTCTGTAACTCCCAATGTCTCTGCGCACAGGCATACGATGCAATTTCTACAATAACTTTTCACCGACCGATAGAACAGTGGCTGCACAGCATAAAACTGGGCCTTTTCCTGAGTGCGTGCAGAAAACTTCCGCCTCCAAAACAGGCCCCGAAATGGCCTTAAATAAAAAAAACAGGGTCGGCAAGGGCTTAAGCCCTTGTCCGTAGCATATACTTCCCTCTTGCTTCATCGCGAAGGGCGTCTCAACCTGAGACAATGCTCTCTTGCAATTTCCGGTTGTGCTACCTGCAGAGATCTGCTCCCAAAATAGAAAATGAAAGCAACACTACTCCTCTTACCAGAACATCGCGAGCTTGGCTTGCTTTCTTGAGCTCCTTACCACGAACAAGGCTCTGATACCATGTCAAGATTGTGGAAGAGAAGGAAGGAGTCTCACTTGTAGCTTTCTTGCTTGCACAATGGGGGAATACACACAAGGGTGGAGGCTGAAAACAGTTTTCCTCTTCTTAGTTGTGTAAGCCAAAAAGAAGTCTCATACAAAGAAATAGAAGAACCCTATATATGGGTCTCAAAACCAAAGACAACTAACTAAGTTGGCATACTAACTGAGCCATGAACTAGAGTAGATAAGGATAGCTATCATCTAGCTATTATTCATAGGCGGTGTACCAACCGCATCTACAACTGACAAGTCGGTGACATAAATGCACAACGGTCACCCTGTCATATCACGAGTGGAGCTCGATATCTCAACAGACTTGTGTACTAGGTCTGCCTCCTCTAAGCATAGTCCGAAGGATTGGGAGCATTGAGTAGGATCAATGAGGCCGTTGGCCTCGCAAACCTACTCAAACTGCTCCAGAAGCTATATGGGTTATCAGTAGCTTGGTATTTGTACAATTGCTTTGCTACCATGAGAATTTTCGATTGACTCTTAGAGCCTTGGTTGACTCCCAACCCCATTTGTAGCGATGTTGCAGTGCTGCAACTCTTTGTTCTACGGCAGTGTTATCTAACAGCCACTTTGTCAGGAGCTCGCTCAACGTGAGATATCCTTCTAGCGCACTCTCGCTCTCTGACTGATTCCTGCCCGCTAAGGCTAGCACTCTTTGGATCTCTCACATTTCTAAGCTCTGGTTTAAGTTCCTAGTTTGTTGATCCTAGTTGTATGCAGCTAGACCTTGTAGAGATTTGCGGGCCAGTTTTCTCTCCTTCTCTAGGTCTACCATGATGTCCTCAACTGGTCTACTGCGGTGTTCTAGCCGGGTTTGAGCATCGTATTTATACACTAACTATTGGACAACCCCAAGAAATTCTCCTAGGTTAAGCTCTTTGCCGCTTCTACGGCCTGAGCTGCCATCTTCCATGTCTAGGACTTCCTATTCTGCCAAGTTATTGATCAAGTTGATAAAGCCATGCAGATCCACTTCCGCGGTATTTTCTATCCTTTTTGCGTTTTGATTTTCTTATGTGTTCTCCGCTTGGTCCTACCTTTGGGGATTCGATATCCCTTCTACGTCTTTGGGTCTTCTCTTACTGCCAGGTTCCTTTTAGTTCTTAAGTCCAGGTGTGTTCCTTGTTACTTACAATCAGCCCTCAACTTACCCTCACTCTGTGCATGGATGCGTGTGTGTGCTCTTTTCTGTGCACTGTGTGAAATCAGGCTTTTATCTTTCCTTAATTGAGCATTGAGTGATGAAAATCAGAGTGAGTGAAAAAACAAAGTGTGTGTAGCTCCAGTGCTCTTGTCTATGGGTTGGGTTGGCAGGGTTGCATGTTTGGTTCCTGACTATTCTCGTCAACTTCTAGGGTTTTTCTGTTGCGCTATCTCATTCGGCTCGTCGGTCTAGATCGAGTTGGGGTCTTGCAATCAGCCCTCAATACCAAACACCATTTCAAAAAGTTTTACCACGATCTCTAGGTTTGTAACTGCGTGTGAGGTGTTTGGTGGGTTCTTCTAGCTTGGGTCACACTTCTCGTTAGCCAGAGTTCATCAAACTCCCATGTTTTCCTTCTTAGGCTGTGTCTGATTTACCAATGTTCGATTTTTAAAATCGAACTCCGATTTACTAGTGTTCGATTCTGGGGGGATCGGACAGGGTCGGGTCCGATTGCCACAATCGGATAGGTGTGTCTTTGATCGGACAGCTAGAGTTGGTCCAATTCTGGTGGTATAATTTCTATGCATTCGATTCTGGGAGTCCAATCCTAGGAATCAGACGTCCGATGAGATAGTATCCAATTTTAGAGGGTCTGATTCTAGGTGGTTCGATTAGGGTATATCCCATCGGACAAGGCTGTTGGTCCAATCTTCGTGATCGGACGGATCAAGCGTCCGATCGAATGGGTTGTGTGTCGGATTATGGGTTGTCCAATTTTCAAAATCGGTCAGGGTGTCCGATCGGACCAAGCGGGTTTGTCCAAGTGGTCCGATTCTGGGAATCAAATAGTTCGGTCAGGTCCGATTTTGGGAAATGAACAGGTCTATGAGCCCGATTCTAGGAATCAGACAGGTCGCTCGATCCGATGCTGGGAATCGGACACTGTGGGGGGTATCCGATTCCATCGGCCAAAACGAGTGTCGATCAATTATTTGCCGACCAAAACTTCCAGGAATCAAGGAGGAGTGTAGGCCAAGGGATTCCATACCTAAATCTCACTGAAAGCCCCGATATGCTTCGATCGATCTGATGTAGACCTAGACTTGCAAGCTCACACACACACACACACACACACACACAAAGCTAGAACTATAAATGAGGTTTTCCCTGGTCACCCAGGACCTTAAGCCCTCAGTGGCCTACACCTTAGCCTTCCCAATCACTCAACCTTCGACTCCAAGACATCCCTCTCTACGAGTATAGTGAGCTTACATTGATGTGCCCAATAGAGTTGCTTCCTCTCTCAAGCACTTTGATAGCTCCACGATTCTTGATGCAAGCTCAAGCATCCTCAAACCTCCATCCTCCATACCCATGCACGAGATGCAAGAAGAGAAGAGAAAAAGAAGAGGAGAGATGGAGGAGGGCTTCACTTCCAAGATCCCTCACCCTCACACACTCCCTCACTCACTCACTCACAAGCAAGAAGAAAAGAGAAGAAGAAGAAAAGAGAGAGTCCACTTTGCCACACACCAAAAGAATGAGCTCTCATTCGTCTTTTGAACTTGATATACAAAGCCCTAAATCCCATTTGGGCGGTCATCCCCTTTTTACATGGTTGCCCATAGCCTAGGCCCTTTTTTCCATTGTCCTCCTATCTTCCTAGCTTCCTTCCTACCGTCCATCTACCTTTACAATTTGCACGGGTGAGAGCCTCGTGTGAGAGCTCGGCACTCTTAAAATAAATTGTGGTGCACCTTGCATTCTTTTACAAAAGCATTGACTCCGCTCTTTCTTGTGTGCCTTTATCCTTGATTCAAGACATTTCTGGACTTCTTGTGTTTCCATATTTCTCCTGATGCGCCTTCATCTCCTGTTTCACTTTTGCCTTGGCCTTATCTTCTACTTTAGATTTTTCCGATTTTCCACCTTGTTCGTCTAAGGGTTAACAGCATGAAAGTACCCACCCTAACCCATAAACTGAGGGAGTTAGAGTGGATAGGTGCGACATAAAGGGACCTACCACTAACAAGGTTCCTTCTACATGCACCTTAGAGGAGAGTCCTTAGATTGAAGATGTTTGAGGAAGTCTTTGTTTAAGTAGGACATCACCAATCTCTATGTTTTCACATTTTTCAGACCCATTATCACATAAGTGCTTTATTGTCATCTTAATTGAAGATGTAGCTTCCTATATTTGAGTTAATAGTATATAAATAGGAACAAATTTGCAAAAGAATGATTTTGTATGTCAAGTTTGAGGGTCTATTTCTACCTCTATGAATGAACTTGATAGGTTTCAAAAGGGAGATGATTTTTTCTTGCTAAATCTTTTTAACATATGGTTGTCCTTGGACATCATTATTTCCATATTGAGAAATGTTGTATATATGGAAATGTAATGAGAAGGTAATCAATGATAATTAAATATTTTGGATAGACGTAAAATACAGATTCCATGTTTTTTATTATTGTCTTGAAGAAGATTAAGGGGTTTGGGACATTGATAAGAAAAATATCGTTGTAAAAATGAAAACAATGAGAGAAAAATTTTAGGATGTCCCATCTTTATTGTTTTGCTCACTTTTAGAAAATTTTATATTCGAAAAAAACAAACATAAGTTTCACCATAAAGGTGAGCAAGAGAAGCCCATAGGAATGCCTTGGATTTACATGCTAATTTTTCCATTTAGCTAGACATAAGTATGATTGATCATCAACCAGTTGTTGATTAAGATAACCTATTGGAGACTAAAGAAGAAATATTTTCTACGTTGCACCAAGATCCAAAGGTGGAATCTATCAGGAACCTTTTAGTGGAATCTATTGGGAACCTTTGAAATGAAATATAAGAGGAGTTAGAGGTTTGAAAGGACCAAGAAATTATGGTGCATAGCATGTCCTTTAGACCTTCAAATCCTTCATGAGGGATGGACTTGTAACATTTCTTGATATCAAGTGAGTAGACACTAAACATATTATTTAGGAGGTTAATAACAAGGTCAATAGACGAGTCAATGAGCTAGTAAAAATGGATACATAGGCCTAAAGTAAAGAAATTTTTTTAGTTAAAGGTCCCACACATAGTTTGAAGCATTACTTTGCATGTATTTAGTAGAGATGCACATAGAATAGTAATTTCAAAAGAGGTAGGATGATGTGTTTGTAAGCCATCTAAAATACCATTTATGAAATTTAAAGTTAGCCATAAGGAAAGGAAGCAATTGAGAAGTGGGAGTGAGTTCAAGATTTAAACTACTTGTGAGTTCTTGAAATGAATTTTTTTAGAGATCTCATCAATATTTTTAGTTTTTTGTGGATGAACTAGGCAAAAGACTCATTAAGGTTGGGAATTTACAAGTTTAAAGTTTCACTAAATTTTACAAAAGTATTAAGTAGGTATCTCTTTGCTTCTTAAATGTTAAGAGGTCTTGAGGGGATATGATTTAGCCCCAATTTGAGCAACATTTTGAGAGAAACATCCTCAATAATATTGAGATCAGTTATAGTAAGAACATGTTGATGATCTTTAAAATAGACTATAGAGTCATAGAGGTGAAAAAAACATAAAGGATTTTCTATTGATGAAGAAATCTTTTGGGATGCACAACAATTTTTTGAGAGAGGTAACAAAAGACCATCCAAAATGTAATGAATGGCCCTATTGGACTAGGGAGAGATACATCTTGAGCAAAAAAGAATTCTCATAGAAGAGATTTAAAATGTATTTTCTCCATGAGAACATTGGCAAAAGAAACACGGATTACAACCTTTCGACTTCTTTTGGAGAGAAGAGACCTCCTTCCATGAGGTTGCTTAATGAAAGAAACTTACATCAATCATAAAGCAATTTCTTAATAGTGCTACTACAATCTTCCAATGATATGCCTTTGCCTTTCAAATTGATAGATATAGAGCTTCTTGTAGCCAGTTTGTGTGTGTGTGTGTGTGTGTTTGTGTGTGTGTGTGCACATACATGCGCGCACACATTTTCCAACAAGAAAATACATAGGTAGAGAAACAACAAAATGGATCAATTCCCTAGTGGCAAGGGTTTAGGGGTGGGATCCCTCACCTTGACAGTAAAATGAATATTCTTTGAAATATTCCCTAAACTATGATGTATTACATATGTGATTGATGGCAAGTGATTGATGAATTGCATGGATAATGAGTTAAGTTAAACCACCCATGTATTAAGATAATTGATTAATCTCATACATTTGTAGTTCAAAAGCATAAGACTAAGGTCAACTAATGATAGGGGACAGACGGTAACAAAGAAAGAAAATATGTGGTTGAGCAAATGCAAACCCTAAAAATTCATCTACCCACATTCATAGAAGGTAAACTTGATGAAACCAATTATACATTCTAGAAGTTCAAGATCAATGTCATCCTAGATTCATATGACCTTCCACATAGGCCTTCTAGAAGTTCAAGATCAATGTCATCCTAGACGCATATGACCTCCCACATAGGGTTTTAGAAATTGATGGTTAGCTAATTGTGATAGCAAATCCGAGCAACCAAATCTTACTTGATCCAACTCTTCTTCGTGCCTTGAAACAAAAACATGTAGCTACACTCTGCACCATTGTTACTAGTACATCTTGCCTATTTTCACTTAGATTCAATATAGATCCAAAGCTAACTAAGCTTAAGACATATTATTGGGCATTTTGGGGACTCAACAAAATGGGGCTAGGATGAATGAACTCTTAATCCTTCAAGAGCTTCTACTCTTTATAGCTCAAGCTATCTCTCACATAGTTGGTTCATAATCTCCAAAGTGACCATTCTCTCCCTACTCAAGCCTATGAATACAAGAAAGAAAAAGAATAATCAAGATAATGACAAAGAGAAGATTCTCACACACACACACACACACACACACGCACACGCACACGCACACGCACACGCACACGCACACGCACACGCACACGCACACGCACACGCACACGCACACGCACACGCACACGCACACGCACACGCACACGCACACGCACACGCACACGCACACGCACACGCACACGCACACGCACACGCACACGCACACACACACACACACACACACACACACACACACACACACACACACACATTGATAATGGTGAAAGTAACAAGTAAATGGTAGAGCCTAATTGGCCTAAGGGGTTAACTCTTGTAAAGGAGACATGTCACCTGTGAGCAAAGAATCTTGAAAAACCCCCTATCTATGTATCATGCAAGAGTCATATGACCCCCATTTTTACACTTACATGAGCATAAGGAAAGTCTTGTATCTTTGTGCACCAAACAAGCCCAGGACACCGATACAAAACAGAAAGTGCAAGCTACAAACCACTTAAGTTTAACACATGACTACACTAACCCTTGGTGTCCCTTCAATACCAAGCCGTTGGGCTTGATTTTTCATTTGTCATTGAAACTCTCTCAGAGTTTCTAGCATTTGTCTCCTCTTGAGTTGAGCTCTTGGAGCTTCTCTCTTTGAGCTGGTCGTCCACTCTAATTGCCTCAGCATAGACCCTGGCTAGTGCATCTCACTGCAAGCTTGAATTGTGTGCCAAGGCCTTGTAGAGTTCCTCACTTCTTATCCTGTTGATGAAGACTGTGGAGACCACTCTTTCGGGGGTCGCTCACCAACTGAGATCCTCTTGAAGAGACTTCGCACGTGGGTAACGTAGTCTCTTATTTCCTTGTCTTTCTATTTGACATTCGTCAGGTGCACTAGAAGGTTATCGGAGTACCCAAGCTCAGAGAATCTCTTGATGATGAAGAGACCCTTGAGGTTGTTAAAGTCGATTCGCTCAACAGCATCCAGACTCATGTACCAGGTCCTACCCTTATCTCCTAAGCATAGTTCGAGAGCTTGTGAGGGAAAAGCAAGATCGGTGAGACCGTTGGCCTCGCAGACTTGCTCAAACTGCTCCATGAAGCTATATGGATTATTGTTTGGTTGGTACTTATCTAGCTACTTAGCCACGACAAGGATTCTTGATTGGCTCTTAGAGCCCTAGTTAACTCCTAATCTTGCAAGCAACGAGGTTGCTATTACAAGCGGTGCTCTGCTCTACTGACGATTTATCTAGCGGTCGCTTCGTAAGAAGCTCGCTCAACATGAGATTGCCTTCTAGAGCTCTTTTCCTCTCTACATTAAGGCATTTTCTATTTCTGCTTGCTAGGGCTAGCACTCATTGAATCTCGCGCATTTCTATGCTCTGCCTGCAAGTTTTTGGCTTGTTGTTCCTGATTGTAGGTCATTATGTCCTAGAAGGCTTCCCACTCTAGTCTCCTCTTCTCTTTGAGGTCTACTAAGATCTCCTCGGACATCCTACCTTCATCCCATCCATGGTTAGTGCTTGACTCTGCCATGTTTGCGGTCTTGTGCTCCACTAGGTTGTCGATGAGATTGATCAAGTTGGTTAGATCTACTCCTCCAATGGTGTCAGTCCTTGCTTGGTCCTACACTTGGGGTTCTCAATCACCCAACTATCTTGGCGGGCTTGAAGGACGATAGAGGATAAGAATTTAGAGTTGGGTGTCGATGAAGAGCAAACGACACTTTCGTTGGAGTCTTCAATACCTGCAATTGAAAACCTCTCATGGGTAGTCTCTCCCTAGGGGTAGTGCTAGTCTTCTCTATCGTGCACAAGACATAGTTCAATTAGTTTGGGAGACAGGTCGAACTCTAAGCAAGCTGAGAGTATTTTCCTGCACTTGAGGACCCAAACTGTGTATATATTTTGGTGCATATATTATGTGAGTACTCGTGCATACTTAGATATTACGTAGTTAGAAGACCGCGGGTTGGTTTCTCATAACAAGGTGTGGATGAAGCAAAGTTGTCCATGTTGAGAAGAAGTACACGTGAAGGTGTATGAGATATCCTTTGCATTGTAACTACACAACGTAGCATAATTGAAAACAGGGACACCGCACTTTCGATAGCGGGGAGCTATGGGACTTGCTTGATGAGGATGGTGTACTTTTCATGGCCATTCGTGCGGTGCTTATCACAATTGATTGCAATGGTATTAAGGCAGAGTGCAAGAGAGAATCGTGCGAATGGGTCAGGGTGACAGGTCTAACCATAGGTGAGACAAGCTCCCTAGGTATGTCCTTGATGTGCCGTGAACAATTGTGGGTGATGTTAAAGGGCTAGGGGGACTAGGGATGGAGCCAGGCGACCAAGGTCACTGGACGTACCTAATTTGAGGACCCCTAGGTGATGTGCTGTGATCATGGGTGCTTCGTATCTTTTCATTCTTTTTTTTTTCTTTTTTTTTCTTTTTCTTGTGCTTCTTTCTTTCTTTCTTTCTTTCTCTTTTCTTTTCTCCTTTTTTTTTTGGGACTTGCCTAAGTACAACCATTGCAATATGTTGAGGCTATCAGCCTTTCAATGGGTTGGGAAATGTCAAGCTTCGAAGGCTCAAGAAATGGATATTACAGTGATGATTGTGTCCTAGCCTCGTTGTTAGAGAAACAATTGTTGAGATGGGGAGATACACCTAAGATTTTGCAAACCTCTTTGCGACATGCGATGTCAATACAATTGAGGTAACAATTGCCGTGAACCAAATGTAGAGCTTGACCGAGAAAGAGAGTGTAGCCCATGACTATGCTTTGGGCCATGCGATGGGGGTGATCGACCAGGGTGATTTTTTCTTTTGGCAACGTGGCTTTGTCGCGGCTCTTCTTGGGGTCGGTGGTCTTGCGATGACTTGGGCATTGAACACTTTTACACAAAGACCTACGTCATCCTGCATCCACTTGTCACTTCATGAGAGTACATGCACGGCATATGCCGGAACTATAATAAACCAGTGCAATGCAAGGAGACATCACTTATCTGAATTCCATGGTGTTGAATTAGATACTTATCACTTGCACTTGATTATCTTTTTCTTTGGCTAAAGACATGAAATGTATTAAAAACAGATATGAAAAGTTTGTACAATTGGGGAACATGTCAGCACGTAACCCTTTAGAGACAAAAAGTCATGGCCAGGTAGCATTTGATAAGCCTTTTACATAACGTGGGGCTACTCTAGTTCTACGAGGTGGGGTGAGTCCGAGTGGTCGGGTGACTGAGGCTCTGTTGGTGAGGGGCTCCTGTGAAGTTGGGCAGGGAATATGTCGGCTGGAACCCGAATGGTGTAGTCCCTGGCCACAACTGTTTCCAGAATGCTTTTAAACAATGCGTCAAATTCCTGCTTGTGTCGAGCTACCCTCTCCTCACCTGGTGCCCGAGTGTTTGTTGAGGTTACCATGCCCCGTGTGCTCCCTTGAGCTCTCATCCCCTTGGCTTGGGGGGTTTTCGGCCTACATCCTGGGCGTTGTCGTTTAGGGCCTCGTTTCTTTGCATACCTTTTAAGGGTAGGTACATAACGTTCTAGCGGAGGCGCTTTTGCTACATGCTCCCTTTAACGGCAGATAATGTCCTTGCAAGCCAACTGCACTGGGTGCTCCATGTCGGCTACCATAGGGGGACCTGCAAAATGCGAACCAAGGATTAGGCCTTGAGGCAAGATAAAACTATTCGCATGGAAGGGTTTATACAGTGGGTTATCAAGCGCATATGATGAGGAGGGGAGAGGTGAGGCATGCAGTGTTTGTTGTAGAGGGATGGCTCCCATGATGATGTTTGTTTTGCCTCCAGCCATTAGCAGATCTTGGCTTATGCTAAGTTGTGTGGACTGGTTGTCATGGAGTGGAGCAAGGCTCATCCCTTGGAAGGATAGACCAAAAAAGGGAAAAGGTGTATAGAAAGGGACGATACCCTGTCTACACCATCAAAAATGTTGGTCATGGCTTCCTATGGCGATAATGAGGGTTGCATGCCCTCCACCTAGAGGCGGGAATGGTCACACAACTTCTAAATGTGTGGTGAGAGGAGGACCTGAGGAGCTTAGCCTGTCAAACCCAACCCTTCACCCTGCGCTTGACTATCATTGCTTGTGTGTGTTGATCTTATCTATATAGGGTCACAAAAGTCATTGTTTATTTATATGCATATTTACAAATCCATGTCACTTCATGAGGATAAAAACCAATTGTAGAACTCGAGATTGTACTGGAGTGTGGCACTCTACAAGACCTTGATTAAATAGAAGCCGAGAGGTGGTTTCTACCATAAGGTCAAGATAGATTCAATTGCTTCATAAAAGAATGTCTTCACACTTTGCAAGGGGCTACAAAGGCTTTTTTGGTAGACTTAATGAGTAATGATTAGTATTGTGCAATGCATGCAAACCGGATCACTATAATCCCCAAGGACTTTCAACTTATAAGAAATCTTCAAGAAGTGAAAGATGCATTCGTTCTAATGGAATGAATACCATTTGTAATGTTGTGTCCTCCACATGCATAAGAGATATGAAATTTTCTAATTGAGTATGAACGAATTTTTAACTTTCAAAATTTACTCTTAACTTTAATATGATTTTTCTTGCTATATTTTTGGCTGCTTGATTGAAATATTTGTTATGATTGTTGACTTCAACATGGAAAACATGTGGATATTTTCCATTCCTCGTTACATGCCTTACTCTTGATGCCTTTGTAGAGTCTACATGGTGTGTAAATTTCCAAGGATTAGTAGTTGCAACATTAATCCTCAATTATTGATCCATCCAATTTTGAATAAGATACTTTTATAAATACCTAATTATATTGAAATACAAGGAAACTTAACATGCTTTTATAAAATGCCTGGAAGGTCCTAGTCCAAAGTTTGGTGTTGGGTCCATTTTCTTGATAAATGGTCCAATACCAAACTTTGAATCAAGACCTTGCTAGGATTTTTTTGTGCAAAACTTTATTGGTATGATCTTGACTACCTAATAGGCCCAGATGTAAAGTTTTGATGCATTATGATAAAAAGTGTTGGCTTTATAATCACATGATGAACCATTCATGTGGCACTTTATTTACCCCCCATTTAGGGTTTTAAAGGGCTAAAAGTTCAATCTTCTTCACATTTTCACCTAACACCTTTTCTTTCCTCCTCAACTTTCTTTTATTGTCCATTCTTATCTCCTTGAGCTTACATGGTGTGCACCAAGAAAATTGCTCATCCTTGCCAAGATTGTGTACATGGTGCTTGCCCCTTAGGGTAGCAAGTGCAACATCCTCTCGGATGGCATGAAAACCTCCACAAAAGAAGAGAATATGGCAACTAGGTACCATAGACTTGCGCAAGATCAATCCAATGTACTTATGAACTCTATATACCAAAGATATCATTCCAAAAGGTGGTTCAAGCGATCTTGTATGACTTGTGGTGGATGAGCCTAGGGAGGTATTGGGACCAAGTGATAGATGGATCAATATCGTGGAAGCGACCTGTTAACCTCAGTGCAAGAAAAAATTAGAAAAAGTAAAAAAAGCGCAAGTCGGGACTTGAAAGAGGTGGCTTAGAAAGAAATCAGACACAACGGAAGAAGTAAGAAGGGAAATGGCCGAAAGTGCAAGGGCAGCCTCAAAAGCTAAGTCAAAGGCAAAAGCACATTTTTAAATGCAAGGCACCCCTAAAACTGCTTGTAAAAGAGCGCCAGGCTCCCTCTTGGGTAAATTATGAAGGCCGATGGGTGATAGGAAGAAAGCTAGGAAGATAGGAGGCCAATGGGAAAGAGGGCCTAGCGGCCATGTAAAAAAGGGGATGAATGACCAACAGGGATTTAGGGTTTTGTATATAAAGTTGAAAAGTGAATGAGAAGCTCATTCTTTTATGTGTGGCAAAAGTGGACTCATCTTCTTCTCTTCCTCTCTTCTCTTTGCTTGCTTGTGTGTGCTTGAGAGAGGGAGTGTGAGGGAGTGAGTATGTGAGGGAGTGTGAGGGAGTGCTCTCCATCATCTCCTGTCATCTTCTTCTCTTCTCTTCTCTTCACTTGTCTCCCATGCAACTATGATGGAGCTTGGAGGTGGAGGCTTGAGGGTGCTTGAGCTTGCATCACGAATCATGGTGTTATCGGTGTGCTTGAGGGAGGAGGGAACTCATTCGGGCATCGAGGTAAGCTCACTATACCCCGCTAGGATCGAAGGCACGTTGGCTAGGTGAGAGATAGCCATAGATGCTCGCTTGAAATGCTTGAAGGGATAAGTAGTCCATGGGTCTTGGTAGTTGAACAGTGAGCGCCTTTACATTTTGGTTCTGTTTGTTGAGATTCAACAATCACACTCACTGACAGCCTCTTTGTATGGAGCTTCAGGGCCAAGGACATGCAGGCTTACCTATCCCATATGCACAGTGGTGCCTACAGCAGTTTCCTACTTTCCTATAAAGCATTGTACTTGCTTCCTTTTCTTAATGCAATGATAGTACTCTTTTCTTATCAGTAAAGTGTCAGTGTCATTGTCCACATACACAAGATTGTGTTTATGAGTCCAAGTCTCAATCTTGGAACCTAATTCACTTGTGTAACAAACACTGTCTTTGTCTCCTCCATCATGAGTTTACTCTTCTCCTTTCATCCACCATAACTAACTGCCATGCTCTAGATCCATGTACTTTCACATGGTATCAGAGCTCAGCTGAGCATGGCTTAGCTCTCCTCTACTCTCTCTCAGCTCATCTCCATCTCAGGTCAGCTCAAGTCAAGTTTATGGTTCCATTTCTCACCTCCATCTCTACTTGACCTTCCTTGGCAGCCATAGCCAACCTGCACCTTGCTTGCTTCAAGCTCCTGGATCTCTCTCCACAGGTCAAATCTCTTGGAGCTTCCTTTTGGAAAAGTGTTCCGCATCTCACAAAGCTTCTTTGTATCACATCAGTCCATGAATTTGGCTATCTAGAGCTCAGCATTGTGAAAATTCTCAATCTCTGCCCTGTGTCTGCCATAGCCAGACAGGACCTACCTCACTTGGAGCTTCCATAACTCCTCAATTAGGCCACTTCAGCTCCTGCTTTCTTCTAGGGGATTGTTCTCCTGCTCAATGCGCTCCACCCTGGCACATTAATCGATCAATTGTTGCTCTCTGGCCCCAGCATTGGAGAAATTGGTTGTGCATGTTCTGATCTGCGCCGTTTCTGATTAAGCTCTCTGCGTGTGCCGTATTGCCCGCGATCTGGTCGATTGCTATGGGGCTTTGATAGCCCTTGAAGCAAGCTTCATTTTCATTAAAAAACTTTTGAAAATGATCAAGTATTGAGTTCACAGTAGCTGAAAAACCAGGCCCCTGTCTCAAAAACCCTAGTTCCACCATAGCCAAAATCTCCCAAGCTCATTTTTCTCTCAGTTTCTCACTCCTGCCACTAAACCAAGCTAAAGCCTACTAAATCTGAAGTTCCCAGCATCAAATCAAGGAGGGGAAGATTTGGATTTTGAAAGATCTTGAAGAATTTTGCAGATTTGGAAGACTCAAGGAAGAAGATACAAACATAGTGTCCATTGACACTCATCTAGTGCTCTTAGCACTTGTGTCTTGTGACACAACCAACTCTTCTGCTGCTGAAATCTGAGAAATTGGTGCTGATTTGCTGCTGCTTCAGCCATGCAACATGGGAAAAGACTCTCCAAATGCTCGGTTCAAGGGTGTCGGGTTTCACACCTGGCAAACCCGCATCAAGCTCATTCTGATGAAGAAGGGTCTTTGGGCCATTACCAATGGCCAAGAGAAGAAACCTCGGGATGCGGACCTTGCAGTTACTTGGCAGAAGAATGATGACAGGGCACAAGCCATCATTAAGCTGGAATTGGATGACAACTACATCCATCATGTGGATGCCTGTGACACGTCCCATGACACTTGGGACAAATTGGATACCTTATTTGGTGCACAGTCAAAGTCGTCTAAGTATGGTCTATTGATTGAATTTTTCCGACTTGATATGAAGCCTCATACATCCCTAGCATCCCATCTAAATTATATGGAAAGTCTTCTAACCCAACTTGCAGGGATAAAGCTAAAAATGGATGAAGATGTTTATATTGGTGTCTTGTTAAAAAGTCTGCCTCGTGCCTATGATAATGTATCAACCACTCTAACCAATATGATTGATCCTCAACTTGTTGATATTAAAGCCTATCTGCTAGAGGAAGAAAAGAAACTTAAAAGCAAAGAAGAGCCTAGCACTTCAAAGGATGAACAAATGTTATATGTAAACAACAGATACAAAGGTAAAAAGGAACCACTCTTCTGTGACTTTTGCAAAAGGACCGGACACATTGAGAAGTTCTGTCATGCTAGGAAGAGGTCCCAAAAGGCCTATCTTGTAGCTGTGAAAGAAGAAGAAGACCATGGACCAAAAGATGAAGATGAAGATGAAGATGAAGACCACCAGGATCGGAAGGACAAGCCTCATCAGTCCTTCTACTCTCATTACTCTGATAGACAGTTTTAAAAGCCTTGTATTTCCTTGCCCTAATGCTTCCTACCATAAGCTTTGTAAACTCCTCATGTAACTTGGCATTACAGTCCTTGTACACTTTGTGAGGCCCCTGTTACAGTCTCTGGATGTCCATCATGTTTTGGTGCCCACACTTAGCCTTTTCTGCGACAGCCTCCTCTGGTGTCTACCATGTTTGTGGTGTGCCCACACTTTGTAGGTGGTTCTCATTACAGCCTCTACACACTTTGTGCCTTTCTAGTTGTGATTGAGGAGGGGTGTTGAGATTCAGCAATCACACTCACTGACAGCCTCTTTGTATGGAGCTTCAGGGCCAAGGACATGCAGGCTTACCTATCCCATATGCACAGTGGTGCCTACAGCAGTTTCCTACTTTCCTATAAAGCATTGTACTTGCTTCCTTTTCTTAATGCAATGCTAGTACTCTTTTCTTATCAGTAAAGTGTCAGTGTCATTGTCCACATACACAAGATTGTGTTTATGAGTCCAAGTCTCAATCTTGGAACCTAATTCACTTGTGTAACAAACACTGTCTTTGTCTCCTCCATCATGAGTTTACTCTTCTCCTTTCATCCACCATAATTAACTGCCATGCTCTAGATCCATGTACTTTCACACTGTTGTGCCAAGACCAACCACTTGCACGCCTCAACTCAAGCATCGAAGTAAGGGTTCATTCGCGAACCGGAGCTTGAGATAGATAGGAGGTTTTGGGTTTTTAATCCTTGCAACAAGTAAGTATTTTTGGTTTTTGATGATTAGGCAAGTAGGAGAAATCATTTCAGTACTTTATTTTTTATTTTTGTTGCATTTAGAGTTGGTAGGATCGAGAAATCGAAGCAAAAACCTTTAGGGTTGCTACTGTAAAATAGGCCCAAATAAGGCACAAATAAAGAAAAATGGGAAAAAAAAGAGGGCTTGAATGGATTTATGTTGCTAAGAGAGTGATTGGAGAGGTCAATAGGGAAGGGTTTATAACCGAGGAGACCAAGAGAGAGCTCATTTGCAACTATGGCATTGAGAGAGAGAGAGAGAGAGAGAGAGAGAGAGAGAGAGAGAGAGAGAGAGAGAGAGAGAGAGAGAGAGAGAGAGAGAGAGAGAGAGAGAGAGAGAGAGAGAGAGAGAGAGAGAGAGAGAGAGAGAGAGAGAGAGAGACCCATTGCCTGTGTTGGATCGATCACTTCACCTCGAAGTCTTTTGCACATTGCAGGTATATACAACTCTTCTTCTCTATCCATAGCTTTGATATGGAGGTGTGTGCTGTATGTCATGACCTAAATCGCGCAATTTGATCAATTTGTCATTGTATCTACCAAAATCGTGTCGTATTCGGCCCACCTAAGTGACTGTGATTTTGGGCCGAACCCCAGAATCGGCCCTTGGTCCTCTTGTATTCGGCCATTTGGACACTTAGGACTCAGCGGCCTAGCCAAATCAATCATTCGGACCAACTTTGCATTCAGCCAACCTGACTTGGCCCTTGGCTTTTGACCCTGAACCCATTCAGATGAACCACTCAGCTCTCGGCTTGGTCGATTCGGCCCACTACTATTCGGCTATTCAGCCCTCGGACAAACAACCACATTCGGATAGGCCGAATTGGACATTTGGCCCCTACAATTTGGACCTGTTGGGCCAAATTTGGTTTTTTTGACTAACCTAGACCATTGCCGTGAGAACCCCCAAAGGCCATACGGACTCTTAAAACACCTTTTTGGCGTGAGAAACAAGAAAATCAGTGAAACACTGACTTAAAAGTGACTCTAGTCAACCAGCTAGTAGTCCAAGCCGTTAGTAGCACTAGACTAAGTCATAAATCCCCAAATAGATCTTGATCGAGCTGAACAACGCAGGACAGACCCTAGGACCAATGAGAACGGCTAGAAACCAAACTTACAGCCTATCACGCCAAATCCATAAACGAGAGTGCGAGAGCTGCATAGTCACTTAAACTTCTCACTCATACTGTTTTTGAGTACCTTGAACTACACCTAAGAAAAGTCAAAAGCTTAATTGCACATAGTGCACAGAAGAGAGTACACACATACACACAAAGTGATTGTAAATTGAGGATTGTTTGTAATTAACAAGGAATGCACTTAGACGTAACCATAGAACAAACCCACCCCCCAACGACCTCCCTCCACACCACCACCAACACTCCTCCATGGCAACCACCGATGTCCCTTCCACCCATGTCTTCGGTGCATGCTAAAGCTTGCTACCTACGACGATGAGTACCATGGGACTGGCACTCCTCTAGGAGGGGGGTAATGTTAACCGTTAGACGAATAAGGTGGAAAATCTGGAAAAGCTAAAGCAGAAGACAAAGGCCAAGGCAAAGTGAAACGGAAGACCAAGGTGCGCCAAGAAAAATCTAGAAACACGAGAAGCAGAGAAAAGTTCTAATTAAGGGAAAAGGTGCACAAGGAAAAGCGCAAGTCAATACTTTTGTAAAAGAGCGCAAGCGCATCATGATTTGATTTAAGGAGCGCCGGGCTCTCACTCGTGCAATTTGTAAATCTAGACGGGTGGTGGAAAGGAAGCTAGGAAGATAGAAGGACAATGGGAAAAAGGGCCTAGGCCACGGCCGACCATGTAAAAAAGGGGATAAGGGGATGACCGCCCAAAAGGGATTTAGGGTTTTGTATATAAAGTTGAAAAGTGAATGAGAAGCTCATTCTTGTGTGTGGCTAAAAGTGGGTCTCCTCCTCTTCTTCTTCTTCTTCTTCTTCTTGCTTGCTTGCTTGAGCTTGTGCTTAAGAGAGGGAATGTGAGAGTGTGAGGGAGTGAGTGTGTGAGGGTGAGGGGCCGGGGAGGAGAAGCTCTCTATCTTCTCCTCTCTTCTTCTCTTCTCTTTCCTTGCTCGCGGCTATGGAGCTTGGAGCATGGAGCTTGAGGATGGAGCTTGCTTGAATCTTGCACTTGGATCGTGGAGCTACCGGAGTGCACCGGAGAGGAGGTAACTCGAACGCCATGGAGGTAAGCTCACTACACCTGTAGATGTGGATGGCATGTCGGCTATGTGAGAGGTAGCCATTAGTGCTCGGCTTGGAATGCTTGAAGCAATAAGCGGTCCGTGAGCGGATGCACCATCCACATCTACGGGTGTAGTGAGCTTACCTCCATGCCGTTCGAGTTACCTCCTCTCCCGCGCACTCCGGTAGGTCTCCGCCAAGACCCACGGACCGCTTATTGCTTCAAGCATTCCAAGCCGAGCACTAATGGCTACCTCTCACATAGCCGATGTGCCATCCACATCTACGGGTGTAGTGAGATTACCTCCATGCCGTTCGAGTTACCTCCTCTCCCGCGCACTCCGGTAGCTCCATGATCCAAGTGCAAGCTTCAAGCAAGCTCCATCCTCAAGCTCCACGCTCCAAGCTCCATCACCGCGAGCAAGAGAAGAGAAGAGAAGAGAAGAGAAGAGAAGAGAAGAGAAGAGAAGAGAAGAGAAGAAGAGAGGAGAAGATGGAGAGCTTCTCCACCCCACGGTCCCTCACCCTCACACACTCACTCCCTCTCTCAAGTACAAGCTCAAGCCAAGCAAGAAGAAGAAGAAGAAGAAGAAGAGGAGAGCTACTTTTGGCCACACACAAGAATAATCTTCTCATTCACTTTTCAACCTTATATACAAAACCCTAAATCCCTTTTGGGCGGTCATCCCCTTTTCCCCTTTTTTACATGGCCGGCCATAGCCTAGGCCCTTTTTCCCATTGTCCTTCTATCTTCCTAGCTTCCTTTCCACCGCCCATCTACATTTACAAATTGCATGGGTGAGAGCATGGCGCTCCTTGAATTAAACCATGATACGCTTGCGCTCTTTAATAAAAGTATTGATTCACACTTTTTCTTGTGTGCCTTTGCCTTCCATTTCTCTCGCCTTGGCCTTTGTCTTTGTCTTTGTCTTTTATTTTGGCTTTCCGGCTTTTCCACTGCCTGGCACTCTTTTACAAGATTTCAAGGTGTGCCTTTGTATTTTAAAATGCACCTTTCCCCTTTTGCAGCTGCCTAGGACTTTTAAGGTTGCCCTTGCACTTTTGGCCTTTTCTCCTCTTCTTTCTTCAGTCGAGCTACCTCTTTTCTGCCTTTGCCCTGCATCTTTTTTATTTCCTTTTGCTTTCTTCGTGTTGGGGTTAACATTACCCCCCTCCTAGACGAGTGCCAGTTCCATGGCACTCAGCCTCGAAGGTAGCATGTGGAGCTTGCACCAAAGACGTGAGTGGAAGGGTTGTTGTGGATTGCCTTGGAGGAGCTCTTATGTTGGTGTGGAGGAAGGGAGTTTGTGGCACTGTGCTGTTCCGATTGGCTGGTAATAGGATTGTTGTATATGGCGATAGGGCTATTCTTTGTTGGGAATGGCCACTCATGGCTGGCACGAGGTTTTGTGTGCATGGGATGCTCATGGTGGATCGTGCTCATGTTGATTTGCTGGTGGTTTGCATGATGAAGTAAAGGAAAAGAGTTCAGAGTTGAGTGTTGATGTAGAGCTGACGGCGCTTTCGTTGGAGTCTTTAATACCTGCAATTGGAAAACCTCTCAGGTGGTCTCTCCCTAAGGGGTAGTGCTAGTTTTTGCAGCGTGCACAAGATATATTTGGATTAGTTTGGGAGACAGGTCGAACTCTAAGCAAGCCTAGAGTATTGCCCCGCACTTGAGGACCCAAACTGTGTATACACCGTACTTTTCATGGCCAATCGTGCGGTGCCTACCACCATTGATCGTAATGGTATTAAAGCAGAGTGCCAAAGGGGACTATGCAAGTGGGTTAGGGTGACAGGTCTAACCATAGACAAGACAAGCTCACCTCGGTATATCCTGCCCTTGATGTGCCCTGAACTTTTGTGGGTGATGCTAGGGGGTTAGGGGGCAAGGGGCGGAGCCATCCGACCAAGGTCACTGGATGCACCTCACTTAAGGACCCCTAGGTGCAGTGCTGTGATCGTGGGTGCTTCTTATTTCTCCGTTTTTTTTTTCAAAGTACAACCACTGCAATATGCTGAGGCTATGAGCCTTTTTGGCTGGGAAATGTCAAGCCTAGAAGGCTCCAGAAATGGATATGACAACGATGATTGTGCCCGAGCCTCATTGTTAGGGGAGCCGTCGTTGCGATATTAGTGTGATTGCGGGGATGCCTGTCATGAGCTCACTGTAGCGCTTGGCCCTAGAAGAGAGTGTAGCCCACGACTATGCTTTGGCATGAGCAATGTGGGTACTCGCAAGGGTGATTTTTCGCGTTCCGCATCGTGGCTGTGTTGCAGTTCGTGTGTGGTTTGTGGTCTTGCGGTGGCCTGGCCATTGGACACGTTTACGCGACGACCTGTGTCATCCTGCATCCACTTGTCACTTCGTGAGAGTATATGCTCCCTTGCGTTAAGTACACTGAACAAATGTAATCATGTTACAACATAATTTCTCAGAAGTCTATGATGTCTATTGGGATGCATATTTCATTGCTTGTTAAGGTCGCATACATTAATAAGAGGTAACAGAAATGTGTACAAGTGGGGATCTTGCCCCTTTACTCATCAAAAACAAAAAGTTATGGCATGCTAACTTGTCGAGCTACTTGCACACCATTGGGGTTTAGTTGATAGGTACGAGGCGGAGTGTCTGGTTGGCTAGATGACCAAGGTAGTGCTAGTGCGAGGTTCCCATGAGGTTGTGCAAGGAACATTTCTTCCCTATCCCGAGCCACCTTGTCACTTCATGAGCACTTGGTGCTCGAGTGTGCGTTGGGGGTCTGTGCAATTGGTGTTACCACATGCTATGCATTCCTTTGAGTCTTGATCTTCTTGGCCCGGGGATTCTTCGGCCTTCGTCCTAGATGGTGTCGCTTAGAGCCTCGCTTCTTTGCATACCTTTTGAGGGTGGGCACGTAGCGCACTGGCAGAGGGGCATGTGCTGCATGTTCTCGGCGTGTGCGAAGAGCGTCCTTGCATGCCAGTTGACCGTGGTTCTCTATGTTTTTCCTCTGGAAACCTGCAAAATGCAATATAAGAGTTAGGCTTTGATACGGGATAAGAGCGTTCGCATGGCGGAATGATAGTGTGGGTTATCTAATGCATATGACTTATAAGAGGTGGAGTGAGACGCGTTGTGCTCATTGTAGTGGGGTGGCCCTCGTGATGATGTTGACTCAGCCTCCCGCCATTAGCAGGTCTTGGCTCACGCCGAGTTACAATGGCTGGTGGCTCTGCGTTTGGAAGGCTCCTCCTCGGAAGGATAGGCCAGGGAGGGAATCGTGGACACAGAGAGAGAGAGAGACTGCGCCCTGCTTACATCCTTTGGATAGAGCTACCGTGGTGGTAATGCGGAGCACATGCTCTTTGCTAGGAGGCAGGCATGATCTAGTGAACGTGGAACCGGCCTAGCATAGCTTGGTAGCCCTGATTTGTCTGTCTTGCGCTTGACTTGTTATGGCTTGTGCGTGTTGATAATGTCTATACCAGGTGATACAAAAATCATTGTATATATATGTATACACACATTTGTCCGAACCCTTGTTGCTTCACTAGGATAGAAACCAATGGTAGAACTCGGGATTGTACTGAAGCGTGGCACACGCATCTAGCACACGTGGTAGCTTACTCAATATTGATAAATATTTCACCGCATTGAGTAGCATGGAACCTTGTCCGAGTCTACTGGTGACATGTAACTCCTCCTCAACAAGAACTTTATCAAACAAGTCCTTGCTCCGAATGGCAATCAGCACTTGAAGGGAAGTTGGTGCCACATAGGTTGGGTCTCTTTGGGATCGCCATTTGGCCAATCTCTCCTCAGAGACTGTCATGATCTGAGCCCCTAGTTTAGCCATTGCAACTCAGTTTTCACACCAACGCTGCTCAAATCGACTCTGGCCTGCTGACAGTCTCTTTAGTTGCTCTATGTCTACGAGATTCGATTGGCAGAGCACTTCATTGAATGTGACGGTTAAGCGCAGTTTGTCAGCTTCCTCGCCTGAGATGAGTCGCAAGCGTTCGTGTAGGAGCCTGCTATAGTGCTCATCTAGATGTTCCTACTCTTCCCAAGATAAAGCGAAGGACAAGTAATCTCCAAGTTGCTGTTCATGGAATGGATGTGACAAAGGGTAATACTTTTTTTATGTGACCCATTGAAAAAGCCTATGCCCTTCCCCAATAAGGTTTCAAGTTCTATATTATCTTTTCTATTGATGTTGCGAACCTTGAAATGTCCCAATCCCTTGAATTTCATCTTTTGCTTGTGTCCCTTAATAAAGTACAACAAGACTAGGTCTCCTTCCTCGAAGCCTCATTGTTTGACAAGCTTGTCAAACCAACTCTTTCGTCATGCCTTCTCATAGATTAGGACATGGGTTGCAATGAGATGAGTCTCGGATAAGGGTTCTAGCTCTACCAACTAATTTTTCCATGCTTCCATGCCCTCCCATCTCTCTGGATCACTATTCTCAAGCTTGGAACAAAGAATTCCACTAGTAGAATCACTTTAGTTCCATAGGTCAATTTGAACGAGGTCTTTTCTATGGCCATTTTGTAGGCTATCCTATATGCCCATAAAGCTGCCATAAACTTGTTGTCCTGGTCACTGCATGAAGCAAAGACTACCTTTGTTAGGACATTCAGTAAGATCTTCTTCGTGGACTCAACTTGACCTTTAGCTTGAGGATAATACGGTGAGAATTTTTTGTGGATAATAAAAAAGGTGGATAATAAGTGAGCAATCACTTCATTGTGATGAAGTGTATGCCTTGGTCATCACTGACCAGCTCTATGGGACAATCAAACCATTAGATACTTGCTCCCAAAGGAAGTTGGCCATAGACCTAGCATCATTTTTGCAAGTTTCTTGATCTTTCACCCACTTGGTGAGATAGTCTGTGGTGGCAACAATGATGTACTTGGCCTATGAGTACTGTGCCGCAAGGCTGATTGGACCAATGAAGTAAATTCCCCATTTCTCAAATGGTTGGCATGCGATCACTAGGGTCAACTCAATTTTGTCCTTACGAATAGGGAATTTGGTCTGTTGGCACTCATCACAATGCTTCATAAACTTAGTTGCATCATGGAATAGTGTACACCACCACAATTGAGACTCAAGAACCTTGCATATTGTGATATCTCCACCACTGAAATGTCCTCCAACAATCTTGCCATGTGCTTCCATGAGCACATCGTGCATTTTTGTTTGCAGACACATCTCCTTAAAGGGCTATCCTTTCCTAACTAACATAATTGACCAGCAATCAATTGATAGGGCTGGATCTTCAAAATTAGTTTCTTTAACCTAGTTTTTTCTATGGGTCATTCAGGCAATCCATTCTCTAGGATGTGGACTATGTCATTTGCCTAATACAATGCGAGATCTTCTTTAAACAAGTCTCATTATCATTGGATATTCTAAAAAGATGTGCATCTAGTAGGTCATCAATGATGCCCTGTCCAACCACTTCACTTGTGGATATTCAAAACATATAATCTACCATATAGTGCTATTTTTCCTTGCGTACTACCACAGAGAAGTCAAATTCCAAAAGTAGAAGTAACCATAAAGCAATGCATCCTATTGCACAGGGTTTGTTCACAAGATAAGGCAATGCTTGATGCTCCACGAAGAAGGTAAGGGTGTCACTAGAAGATAATGTCTAAATTTTTTTACAACAAACACCATGGCTAACCCTTCTCTCTCTATTATGGAATAGTTCATTTTCATATCAGTGAGTTGTTTGTTAGCAAACCTCACTAGATAATCAAGGTTACGCTCACTAGGTTGGCACAACACTGCCCCCAGGGTAAACTTTGATGCATCAATGTGCACATGGAAGGTAATGGACCAATCTGGGGCTCTTAAGATAAGAGATGAAGTTAGCCTATTTAAGCCTTTCATAGGCTTGCTAACGTTCTCAGTCCACTCAAATACTGTCAATAGCTTGTACAAAGGTCTAGCAATCAATGCATAATTTAGCACAAACTGCATGTAGTACCTTGTGAGGCCTAAGAAGCATTGAACTCCCTTGAAGCTGGTTGGAGGGGGGAAGGTCTTCAATTACCCTAACTTTCAAGGAGTCTGGCTATCCTATTCCTTGACACAATGTGCCCTAAAATACAACCGTACTTCACCAAAACTAGCACTTTAAGGGGTTTAGTGAGAGATCGTATTGCCTACACCATTCAAAGACTATTCGTGGCTTTTCTCAATGCTCTTCATAGTTGGTGTGGATGCACAAGTCATCAACTAATACTTCCAACCATTTTCTAAGCATGTCCTTGAATATGGCACACGTGAGGTAGCAGGGTATTAGTAAGACCAAATGGCATGACTATGTAGGAAAACACCCCCCATTTGGTGTGGTGAATGATGTCTTGTGCATGTCATCTGGATGGACTTGCACTTGATTATAGCCTAAGAATCCATCCAAAAAATTCTAGGCTTTCTTTCCTGCCACTCTCTCTAGCATGTGCTTGGTGTATGGTAATGGGTAGTTGTCTCTCTTTGTAACTGCATTGACCTTTTTATAGTTCACACACACTCGAATATTTCCATTCTTTTTCATAACTATTACTATGGGTGATACCCAGTCCATGTGCTCTATCTTATAAATGAATCCTACATTTAGTAGTTTATCAATCTCTTCCTTCACTACATGTGCATGATTAGGATTCATTGTGTGTATGGTCATTGCTTAACTAATATTGCATTGAGGTTCATGGGAATATTATGAGTCACGATACTTGAATTTATTCCTTTTAGTTTGTCTAAGGACTATGCAAACATGTCAGAGAATTCCCTTAAGAGATTTATGAGATCAGTCTCTTCATCCTTAGTTAGGTCTTCCACTATGTACACAGGTTGAGGCTTGCCCCCTTCCCTTGCCAAGTTGATTTTCTTAACTTTGGCTGGTCCTTTAATGGGTTCACTTGCTTGCCCTTTCCGCTTGGCTCCTACTAGTGCTTGGGCAAATCTTGGGTTGTCTTTTGTCAGTTAGCTTCTTGAACTTTGTGAAGTGTTTGGGAAAATCCTGGGGTGTCCCAAATTTCCTTGGCCATCCGAGTGAGATCTTAAGAAAAAGTGACCAGTTGAACATACGAATACGATGATACCAAGGATTGTTGTTGGCTGCTGCCTCTTGACTTGTAGCTCTCTCTCTCTCTCTCTCAATAGCTCTCTCTCTCTCTCTCTCAATAGCTCTCTCTCTCTCAATCTCTCAATGTGCAAATGATCTCTCTCTTTCCCTTTTCTCACATTTGTTTCTCTCTTTCTTCTCTTACTGTATGTTTTCCTTCCCAAGCATTAAAAATATTTTCTCCTTTCTTTCTTTATTCCCTTATTTCTTGGTTATTTCATAGGCTTATCTTTTTCTTCTTTTCTCCTTATTTCCCAAACCACCTTAATGTCTTAAACCTGATCAAAATACACTTCTCCTACTCTAACCAATGCACAAAAAGCTTCCTAAACTTGAACTAATCCACAAGAGAGATTGAATGTCCTCCAACACCCTTTCTTTCTACCTAAACTAAGCGTCATTCTTCAGAGATGAACTCTTACTCCGCCACTCGATTTGGAGTGCTCAAGCACTAAAGCTTGAATCCATTGGTCCCCACAATGGAACCAAAATGTCATCACTCTCGTGAGCACATCGCCAAGACCCACTGACTACTTATTTCTTCATTTCAAGCTGAAAGCTATGGCTACCTCTCACATAGTTGTGTGCAATCTTCCCCCCACACACGTGTAGTGAGCTTACCTTTGAATCCAATTGAGTTGCCTCCTCCCATGAATCTATTGATAGCTCCACGATCCAAGATGCGCTTTTAAGCAAGCTCCATAGGCATGCGTGCAAGAAGGGAGAAGAGAAGAAGGAGAAGATGAAGATAGGAGAAGAAGAGCTTCTCCATGGTCCCTCACTCTCTCACACACATACTCTCCCTCTCTCATACACAAGAATGAAGCAAGAGCAAGAAGTAATAAGAGAGCAAGTTTGGCCACACACCAAGAATTCGCTTTTTGACTTTTATACATTCCCTATCTCCTCCTTGGGTGTCCATCTCCTTTTTTGGCATGGCCTTTATCCTTCATTCCTCCACTCATTTTCCTCCTCCTTTCCTGTTATCATAGCCTTAACCCATGCCTCTCATTCTTTACAACTCGCATGGAGAGAGTTTGGTGCTCTTTTACAAAATAAATTACAATGCATCGGGCACTCTTTTTGCAAAAATATTAAGGTGCGCTTATTCTTGTGTGCCTCTCTCTTACTCATAGAATTTTTTCCTGTGCTTTATTGTTGAAAGATATAACAAATGATGTATGCTCTAGGAAGAGATGCCTTGAATCCCATATGCATAGTGAGACAGAATGCTACTATCTAACCACTATAAAGCATTGTACTTGACTATCACTTTCAATGAGTTAAATGCAATATATCATGATACTTTCTTCTTTCAGTAGTGTCATTGTCATTGTCATTGTCAGGTTCTTACACAAGATTGTGTTTATGAGTCCAAGCTTCCATCTTGGAATCTAATTGACTTATGTAACAATTAGTCCATTGTCTACATTATCATGGGTCTTGTATTTCCATAGCTCCCTCCATATTCTAGATTTGTCTTTTTGACATGGTATGAGAGCTCAGTTTAGCATGGCTCAACTCTCCTCTCACTCCTCTCAGCTTTTCTCAACCTCAGGTTAGCTTAGTTTGAATGCATGACTTCAGTTTCTCACTTGAATTTCACACTCGCTATTTGGTAGCAATAGCCAGACTCGCTATTTGGTAGCAATAGCCAGACTTGCTATTTGGTAGCAATTTCACACTCGCTATTTGGTAGCAATAGCCAGACTGGATTTGCAGCACTTGGAGCTTTCATAACTCTCTCTATAGGCCATATCTCAATGCAACTTCTTCTGGATACTAATCTATAGTCCAAGATGCTTCATCGTATCACAAAAATTGAGCGGATTGATGCATGGATCAGCCATCATTACATGATTTCATCTTCGTTGTCATATTTATGTCTTTTTACTATTGTATGGCCTAATCTACCTCTACGTGTTGTGATACATCTTGTGAGTATAGGGCATTTGAAGCCCATTATATGAGCTCTCTCCCCACTAGAGAGTTCTTCAACTAATCTACTAGAGCTCCTACTACAAGAAAAAAACCAAATTTGCATAAAACCCTAAACAAGGACTCCATAGCCAACTACTCTTTAAGCTTTTTTCCACTTCATTTTCTCACTATTCTTAGCTCAACTAACCCTCACTCAAATCCATAATTTCATATTTCTTAAGCTCTTTTTCAACTTCATGCACATACATCCTTTCAACTTTCAAATAGCTTCAGCTCTCTTGAATCTTCTCAAACCATTTTCCATTCATACATGAAAACTAGCAATAAAAATATTTTTCCATTTATAAAGAGGCACAAACATCCTCCAAATAATACTACCATAGTCCCTTTTATAGTACTAGCATCTAAAAACCCTTAAATTAATTAGCATTTGAGAGCACTAGATAATCCCTAAGAGTCTCTCTATTACATGGATAATTAACACACACAATCAAGAATTATTGCTCAATTATGTAATACTTCCATGCAATTAAAAATTAGTTGGTTAGTTCTAAAGTTAGTTATTCAATTAATAAGTTAGTAAGGTTACTAACTAAAGACTAAATAAAGTAAAAACTAACTAACATTAATAGCTAATAATTTTTCATTATTAAAAAGATAAAAGAACCGAGAGTTGTAACCTGATCTTTTTTCTCAATTAATAAGAATTGTAACCACCCATCACAGAAGTTACAATGTGAATGAGAGTGATGAGCCATATTAATCATTAGTGTTAATGTGTATGGTATAGATTGTCTAAAAATATTCGATTTTTGTAAAAAAATAGCATATCTTGGATATTTTAGATATTATTTATTGTGAATATCCTAAAAAGATATGGAAATTTCTAGAACAAGATGTCATGTAAGAAAAGCAACTAGTTTTTTTCAAGCAGTTTTGGAAATTGAATGAAAAATAAAGGATTAGTGAAATCGTGCATGTCGCAATTGCAGTTTACAAGCAGTAAACATCACTTCTAACATTGAGAAGAAGGAGTGATCAAGAAGATTTCTAACAAGTGTCTTAGGGTTTTACCACCCTTTTGGAGCCAACCGAACTATCAGATTTGTGATTTGAGCATCAAATTGCATCCTAGAAGTTTTAGATCACTGGTTTCTCCAAGATCCCCTCCACAAAGAGCTCTTCTTCTCAGCCACAACCCTTCTTCTCTTGTTTAGCTATAAATATGAGGCATGGGGAGCAGTTTAGAGAAGCACAAGGAGACCCCAAGAGGCTGTGAGAGAGAGGGAGGTAGAAGTATACCCCTCCAAGAGACTGCAAGAAGGAGCTTGAGAGAGAGAGAGAGAGAGAGAGAGAGAGAGAGAGAGAGAGAGAGAGAGAGAGAGAGAGAGAGAGAGAGAGAGAGAGAGAGAGAGAGAGAGGAGTTACCCTGAGAGGCTGCGAGGGAGAGAGCTAGCTCAATCCCCTCTATCTCGGTCTTCGACTAAGCCATCTTCTCTTACACTCTCCCATCTCAAATTCATTCCTCCTTCTTTATCTCTCGAATCCACGTGCAAAGGATGGATCCAAAGCGATGAGGTGGAATGACCATGGGAACCACTACAACTGGTCAAGGAACCTATATTCTAGAGATACAAGAGTGCTCAAGGTTGCCGGAGTTGCCACTACCAATGGTACATCGGGTGTGGCGAATGCAAGCATGAGAAAAAACAAAATTCCCAATGTCGTCGTGCCAAACCAGGTTATTCATTACTAGGTTATTATTTTGCCATATAAAGTAATTACATAACATATTAGCTTCTATACTAACACGAATTAACAGCTTCACCTAAAAAGCATACTAGTATAAGCATAAATGATTAATCGCTACTATGAATTGTAGCTAGATTAATTGAGATTCCAAATTGTAAAATCATGTTGAAAATAGTTACCAAAGGTTATTGCACATATGTCTTTATGCGCACTTGATATAGTTATGGCCAAACATGACAAGGTTAAGGTTGATTAACACTTGTTATGAAAAGTGAATGTTTATTTAAGAGTATTGTAAGTCATCTTGTTAAGTTATTCGCAGAATATATTTCTTTAAGGAAATTTTCTTATGTTGGGTAAGATAGCCCAAACAGGAAATTCATGCCTTGCTTAACATGTTGTGAGAGCTGTACTCAACACTTCTTTATGGGGAGGCGAATCCTCATTAGAATGTAAGGTTAGCTTGGGATAATGTCTACCTTGGCTATGGAAGCTGTGAATTACACGATGGTGTGCTTATCATTGCACCATTTGATATACATTTGAAAGGATTGTTTGTGTTTGCTAGAATCTAGATCTCTGATTGAAATTATTAATAAATAGGATAAAAGGAAGGATTGCACTAGACTACCCCCAAGCTAGCTACGAGACCCTACTCCAAGGGGGTCATGGTTATCCCTTCATGAGGCTTAGGCTGGCTTTGTTAGAGAAAGTTCTATCAATAGGGATAGTCTCGACAGGCATAGGAAATGTGGGTGCTGTGAGAAATGTGCAATCACATCCACCACAGCCTCTTTATATGGGGCAAACAATGCAAAGAAACAGACTACAAATAAAGCTTTAGACTAGGTCATGTATGCACGGTTTATTAAAACCAAGGTTTTTGAATACCATGGTCCCTTTCCACCTATCTCCACCTACTGTAAGCCTATAAAAGGCACTCATCCCCACACTCATTCCATCAAACATTATCAGTCAGTTGTACTTGCATTATGCTTGGATAATATTAGTTGTTCTTCTTTATCAATGCTTCTGCCTCATTATGATTGTCTATTTGCTCATCAATGATCCTCCATAGCATACATTCTCAGTATTTTAACATGGTATCAGAGTGGGTTTTAAGTTAATGAGTCATCAAGCCACTAATTGAGTCATTCTAGTTTGAATTTCTGGCTCCCTCCACTTTTCCTTGGAACTCTCACCTACCTCCATAGCTACCCACCTTAAATGGAGGACTTGTAGCTCCCAATCCAGGCCATTTCTGCTCGTGTTTTCTTATGGTCCAACCTTCTCTAACTCAAGGCGCTCCTCCTTGTCACCTCAAACCACGACATTGTTGACTCCACGCTCTAGCATTGCACCATCATCTAGTCGCTGCCATTTCTACACCATCTGATGTTCGTACAATTTATTATGCCTGCACACATCACAATGCTGACGAGCATCATAGGGCTTTGATAGCTTTCTTCCTCAGCTTCATTTCTATCAGGAAAATTTTGGAAACAATCAAGTATTCAACTCACAGGAGGTGAAAAACCAGGTTGCCCCCTGAAACCCTAATGCATACTCCATAGCTATCAAGCTTCGAGCTCTTGTTTCACTTCTTTCTCTCACTCCTGTGGCTCCAATCAAGTCATTGACTCTCTAATCTGCTCTAGCACTCAGTATTCAGCAAGGATTCAAGTTATTTACCAGCAAGGAGAGGAGATCTTAACAAGATTCTCAAGCATTTCAAGGGACAGTGTCCATTGACACTCATCTAGTGCTTTTAGCACTAATGTCAATTAACACAATCAACTTTGCCTCTAATCAAAACTTTTTTTTTTTGCAACTCTAGCATCAAATCAAGAAGGGGAAGACTTGGACTTGCATCAAATCTTGAAGATTCCAACTTCAAGGGCATCATAGCCACTAAATTGCCTAGTATCTCTTAATACTAATCACCTAGTGCTTCTAAGCACTTGTGCTCAACTGAAACTAGAATTGTTTGGAGCTGATTTGCGGGGCTGATCTTGCAATCTCAAAATGGGCAAGGACTCACCAACATCCCGATTCAATGGTGTTGGATTCCATACATGGCAAACTAGGATCAAATTGATCCTAATGAAGAAAGGCTTGTGGTCAATCACAAGTGGTCAAGAGAAGAAACCAAGGGAAGCTGCACTTTCAATTGTATGGGATAAAAATGATGATAAGGCTCAAGCTATTATCAAGCTCGAACTTGATGACAGCTACATTCATCATGTTGATGATTGTGAAACCGATTACGCAACATGGGATCGATTAGAAACCTTATTTGGAGCTCACTCCAAATCCTCAAAATATGGTTTACTAATTGAATTTTTTAGGCTCAACATGCAAAGTAATGCCTCACTTGCAACTCATTTGAATTATATGGAAAGCTTGTTGACACAACTTGCAGGAATCAACTTGAAGATGGATGAAGACATTTGCATTGGAGTGCTTATCAAAAGTCTTCCACCTGAGTTTGGCAATGTGTCTACCACATTAATCAATATGCCAAAGCCAAAACTTGTGGACATCAAAGCCTCTCTCCTAAAAGAGCTTAAGAAGATCAAGAACAAAGGAGAAACAAGCATTCCAAGAGGAGACCAACAACTCCTCTATGTGAAAGGGAAGAAGAGCGTAGTCTGTGACTTTTGTAAGAAACCTAGGCATATTGAGAAATTATGCTATGCTAAGAAAAAGTCTCAAAGAGCATATCTTGCTACAGTCAAAGAAGATGAAGACAACATTGAAGAAGAAGGAGAATAAGAAACCCAAGATCAAAAGGATAAGACTCACCAGTCCCTCTTTTGTAGCTCATTTTTTGATGATAGACTGTTTTAAAGTTCAACATGTGGACTTTCCTTATGTTCCCACCATAAGCTCCTAAAACTCCTCATGTAGCCTCTACACACTACAGCCTCTACACACTTAGTGAGGCATTGTAACAGCCTCTAGCTTTGTATGGTTGTTTTTTTTTCTTCCATGTCTACACTTAGCAAGGTTCTACTCACAACAACCTCTATATACTTAGTGTCTTTTCTGGTTGTGATTGAGGAGTGTGAGAAATGTGCAATCACATCCACCACAGCCTCTTTGTATGGGACAAACAAGGCAAAGAAATAGACTGCAAATAAAGCTTTAGACTAGGTCATGGATGCACGGTTTATTAAAACCACGATTGTTGAATACCATGGTCCCTTTCCACCTATCTCCACCTACCAATACCACCTACTGTAAGCCTATAAAAGGCAATCATCCCCACACTCATTCCATCAGACATTATCAGTCAGTTTTACTCACATTATGCTTGGATAATATTAGTTTTTCTTCTTTATCAATGCTTCTGCCTCATTATGATTGTCTATTTTCTCATCAATGATCCTCCATAGCATGCATTCTCAGTATTTTAACAGGTGACAGGGGGGACTCTGGTTATAAATCCTGCATTGTTCCTAGAATTTGACGAGCCCCTTTGTGACCCAAGATGGGATCCTGGAACCCTAAATACTAGTTACATGGGTGGATTCTTGGTGGGTAGAATGCCCTCATGGAATTCTGTGTATCTTCTGCAGGGTCCGAAAGATGGAAATTGCAATAAGCTTCAAATATAATAAAGAAGTTTGTTTTATTCAAGGATTGTTTGAATTTTATGCATGTCCGTGAGATAAATTACGTGAAGGAACTTGTGATTTAACAGACTAATTAAGGAAGCTGGTTGTCTATGTTCCCATAAATTTGTTGTAGGTAATAAAAAATTTAAAGATGATTCCGTCATAAAAGGAAAGTGGGTGGGTTTGACCCCCCCGAGGGGTCTCCGTCCAATGGTAGGGTGGTCCTGGTTAGCTAGGAGCTTTTCTAAATCAGCAATAGAAATAGAAAGAAAATGAATTGACCAAGTAGTCATAAGGTACAACAACCGACTTGCATTGTTTTAGGGGGGCGAAATGGGATTTTGCCTTATGGGCAGGAGGGTTGATGTACCTCACTCCCCTCTGTCTCCCATTCTGTTTGAAGCAAGTGCAATGGCAAGTTCCCTTCAAATTGAGTAATTTGTAGAAGTGGAAACTCGAAATAACTAACATTCTGGTTGTTAGGAGACTCGTCTGATTTTAGGAACTCGGAAATTCACGTAAATCCTAGTGGGTTTAGCTGGAACTCTCCCATTGCGAAGTAGACTTAGTAGGGCCTAAGTGACAAACCCTATGACGTTCCAAGGGAGTGTCGGGTGGCATCATTTTTGGAAAACCTACTGATGGACTACTAAAAGGTGTGTTGTGGATTGAGTTTGGCAAACACCTTACAGTTGGTATCACAATGCACATTAGTATAGAATACAACGTAAGCTTAAGAAATAATTTGAGTATCAAAATCTAATATTAATGCTATATACATTTCATAAAATTTAACTTGGGAATTGTTGAAAACTTCCCAGAATTTGACACCCACAATAATTCCCAATGAAGCTCAAGAGAAAATAAAGCTTTTGAAGCAAGTCAAACCTCCAAAATTAGATGAAAAAGGCGAGAATGTGAAAGTCGATGTAGAAATTTGGATCAAATCCATGGAAGATCATTTTATTGCTACTAGAATTGTCCCAGCCAACCAGGCCATGATAGCTAAGTTAAAATTAATTGGCAAATCTCAACTCTAGTGGAAGTTGTGGTGCCGAGATCAAGGTGTCCCTAAAAATACCATTACTTGGGATTTGCTAAAAGAGGCTATAAGAGGAAGATATTTGCCTCCAGCTTATCGCACCTAGAAGATGAATGAGTTCTTTAATTTGAAGCAAATGGGACTGACCCTGGAATCATATTAATCCAAGTTTGTTTCTCTTCTTAAATTAGCACCCCACATGGATAATGTTCAATAAGTGTCCAAGTTTTGCAATTGGCTAAATTATCCTTTGAACACTTGTTTGGAATCAATGTGCCCAATAGACCTCCAAGATGCTTTGATTTGAGTTGCTCCTATTGTGCGGAAAGTACAATCAAAGCCTAACAATAATAAGTTCTAAAGCTACAATAACCAGAATAAAGGAGGATTCAAAGGTCAAGCAAAAAGAACCCAAGGCCAATTCTACCAAGGTAAAAAAAAAAAAGGTAAAATCCAACGCAGTTGGAAATTTTATTCCTACCCAAGGAAACAAGGATGGTCTTAGGTGCTTTCACTATAATGAACCAAGACATTTCAGGAGAGATTGTCCAAAGCTTGGTGGAAACCATCGCTAAGGCCAATTTTGAGGTCAAGGTAGAGTTGCCCAAGGCCGTGGTCAAGTAGCTATGGCAAGAGGAAGAATGCCAAATATTACCCTAAAAGAGACTAATAGGGAGGAAGACTCTACTATGGAAGAAGATATTGAAAGAGCAACTGTTCATGCTGTATTTCATAGGAAATGCCCAAATCATCAATATTCGGTAATACAGACACCAACTAGTCATCGAGGTGAATCATTTAAAGTTTTGATTGACTGTGGAAGTACACACTCATTTATTTCACCCAATTGTGCTAAGAAGTTAGAAATAGATACAGTAAATGCATCAAGATTGCTTGTGGAATTAGCAAATGGAAAGGAAGTACTTTCTACACAACAAACTGCCAAGGCAGAGTTTAACCTAGGAGAAAACCTTTCAAGTATGCGGTTTAGAGTAATGAACTTAGAATCTTATGAATGTTTACTGGGAATGGATTGGTTGATTTCCAATTATGCTCACATCCATTGTGGAAAAGGTCAAGTCACATTTCAGGATTTTGAACAGTGAAATAACAACTACACAAGGTGAATTTCCATTTAAAGTTCAATTAGCAAAAGCTTCTTGAATTGCAAAAGGCTTGAAGAAAGGATTACATGTTTACTTGATCAATCTTAACAAAGTAATTCAAGATGGTCGACAGAAGAACCATCCTAGTTAAAAGAGTACGCCGGCATATTTCCTGAACAGCTAACTAAGTTACCTTCGAAAAGAGAAGTTGATCATGAGATCAAACTTGTTCTAGGAGCCGCTCTAATGGCAAAAAGATCTTACAAAATGTCTATTCCTAAAGCCATCGAACTAAAAGAGCAACTCAAAAAACTGCTAGAGCAAGGATATATTTGGCCAAGTAGTTCACCATGGGGAGCCCCAATATTATTCCAAAATAAGAAAGATGGAACTCTCCATCTTTGTATCAACTACCGAGGACTAGACTAGGTAATAGTAAAGAATAAGTATTTGATCCCGAGGATAGACGAGCTTCTTGATCATCTACAAGGAGCAAGGATATTTTCTAAGATTGATCTTTGGTCAAAATATTACCAAATCAGCGTCAAGAATGAAGATATTCCTAAAACTTCCTTAAACACAAGATACGGTCATTTCGAATTCATTGTGATGTCATTTGGGTTGACAAATGCTCTAGCTACCTTCAATAGGTTAATGCAAGACATTTTCAGACCTCATCTCGATGATTTTGTTCTTGTATTCTTTGATGACGTCCTAACTTATTCTAAGGAGAAAGAAGATCATGAACCACATCTTCGCATTGTCCTAGAGACAATGAGAACACACAAGTTATATGCCAAGAAGAAGAAGCGTGCCTTCTTCAAAAGGAAGATTTGAATACTTGGGATTAGTAGATCCTGCCAAGGTCAAAGATGTTTAAGATTGGCCACCCCCAACCACTATCAAGGAAGTGAGAAGTTTTCTAGGTCTGATAGGATGGTATAGGATATTCATCAGAAACTCTGCCCAAATTGCAACACCTCTTACACAGACCTACTCAAAAAGCAAGTTGCCATTAACTGGATGGCAATTGAACAGTCTAGCTTTGAGCAACTAAAGCATAGTTTAATAAATGTTCCTATCTTAAGGCTACATGACTTAAGAAAGGAATTCAAAGTTGTCACAGATGCCAACTCTCTTGCATTGGGATGTGTACTAATGTAGGAAGGTCATCCTGTAGCTTACTCCTCGAGAAAGTTGAAAGCCCATGAAAAGAGATATGCTATTCATGACTAGAGTTGTTAGCTGTGATTCATGCTCTCAAATTATGGAGACATTACCTACTTGGGAATAAGTTTTCCTTAGTCACGGATCATAAAAGTCTTAAGTGGATTTTTACTCAGTCTAATCTTAATATGAGGCAACAGTGGATCAAAATTTTGCAGGAGTATGACTTTGAAATTAAGTTCAGACCTAGTAAAGAAAATTTACTAGTAGATGCCCTTAGTCGTAAAGCCTTCCTTAATGCTCTTATCATTGAAGAACCATCTAGGGCAGAAACTCTAGCTACAATGGTATCAATGCCAACTAATCCTATCATCGAGTTGACCAAGGATGAAGCAAATAAGGATCCAGACTATCAATAATTGTTTTGGGAAGTTTAGAATAAGGAACAAGATCCCAAACTCAAGACTAAGTATCAAGATTTCTCTACAAATGAAGACAAAGGACCTGTTTATTTCAGAATGAGACTATGCATTCCTTCAATTCAGTCTCTCAAGAGAAGGATACTTTGGGAACTACATGACTCTCCTTTGTCAAGACACCCCAAATATGCAAAAACTCTTAATGATGTCAGGAAAATCTACTACTGGCAAAAACTCAAGGGCAATGTACTTAAGTACATCACTGAATGTCTAAATTGCCAAAGGGTAAATCTGAACATGTCAAGTTACTAGGAAAACTCCAGTCACTTGACATTCCCCATATAAAATGGGAGTTTATTAGCATGGACTTTGTAGTTGGATTACCTTCTCTGTAATGAGGATATAACTTAATAATGGTAATAGTAGACATGCTAACAAAGGTCGCTCATCTTATTCTAGCAAAAACCAATTACAAAGCTTCAGATGTTGCAAGAATTTTTTGTAAAAGAGATTTTTAGGTTACACGGGTTACCTAAAAAGATCATCAGTGATTGTGACTCTCTTTTCACATCACATTTTTGGAAGAGTTTATTTGAAGCCATTGGGACCTAAAGTATATCAACCATAAACTGATGGGTAGACAGAACAAGTTAATCAAGTAATTGAGGATATTCTACGTGCATATTGTAGCAAGGAACCTAAAAGTTGGATTCTCTATCTATCCTTAGTGGAATTTACTTATAACGCCTCTTATCATGGAAGTATTCAGATGGCTCCATTTCAAGCACTATATGGTCAAGATTGTCGTATGCCACTTAATTTTTCTGATCCTACTCTAAGGGTAGAAGTTTCGAGAAAAATGTTAGAAGACGTGGATGATCAAATCAAGATTATCAAACAAGATATTCAAGCTGCCAAGGACCAACAAAAGGCATATGCTGATCTGAAAAGGCAAGAATGAATCTTCAAAGAGGAAGACATGGTCTTCATCTGTGTCATCCAAAGAAGAGTTCTTTGTCATTAGGAGAATTTAAGAAGCTAAGCCCAAAATATTGTGGACTCTATAAGGTTCTCAATTACTTAGGAACAAGTGCTTACAAGATACAATTCCTTGAGAATATAAAAATCCACAATGTATTTCATGTTATCTTATTGAAAGCATCCATAGCTAACCCTAACCATATCCTTGATGATCAACAAGTTGTAATATCTAGCCAAGGAGTCCTTGAGCTACAACCTGACAGAGTAATTGATGTAAGGGAGAGAAAATTGAGGAGTAGAACCCTTAGAGAATACCTTGTCTAGTGGAAGGATTATCTCCTGAAGAAAATGTGACATGGATAGATGAGAATGTTCTCTATCAAACAATACCCACAGTTTCTCTCGAGATGAGGACATCTTGATTTCTCTAAGGGAAGAGGATGTAATACTTCCACGCAATTAAAAGTTAGTTGGTTAGTTCTAAAGTTAGTTAGTCAATTAATAAGTTAGTAAGGTTACTAACTAAAGACTAACTAAAGTAAAAAATAACTAACGTTAATAACTAACAATTTTTATTTAATTAAAAATATTAAAAAATTTGAGAGTCATAACGTGATTTTTTTTTCGAATTAACAAGAAATGTAGCCAACCATCATCGAAGCTACAACGTGAATGAGAGTTATGAGCCATATTAATCATTAGTGTCAATGTGTATAGTATGGATGGTCTAAAAATATTAGCTATTTGAAAAAAAACTAGCATATCTTAGATATTTTAGATATTATTTATTGTGAATATCCTAAAAAGATATTAAAATTTTTCTAGAACAGGATGTCATGTAAGAAAAGCAACTAGTTTTTAAAAGCTAGTTTTGAAAATTTAATGAAAAAGAAAGGATTGGTGAAATCACATGCGTTGCAATCACAGTTTATAGGCAGTAAACATCACTTCAAATATGGAGAAGAAGGAGTGATCAAAAAGATTTCTAACGAAGTGTCTTGGAGTTTTACGAAGCCAACGAAACTATCAGATTTGTGACTTGAGCATCAAATTGCATCCTAGAAGTTTAAGATTGCTGATTTCTCCAAGATCCCCTCCACAAAGAGCTCTTCTTCTCAGCCACAACCCTTCTTCTCTTGTTTGGCTATAAATATGAGGCATGGGGAGCAATTTAGAGAAGCACAAGGAGACCCCAAGAGGCTGCGAGAGAGAGGCGGGTAGAAGTATACCCCTCTAAGAGACTACAAGAAGGAGCGAGAGAGAGAGAGAGAGAGAGAGAGAGAGGAGTTACCCCGAGAGGCTACGAGAGGAGTTACCCCGAGAGGCTACGAGGGAGAGAGTTAGCTCAATCCCCCCTATCTTGATCTTCAACTAAGCCATCTTCTCTTACGCTCTCCCATCTCAAATTCATTCCTCCTTCTTTATCTCTCAAATCCACGTGCAAAGAATAGATCCAAACCGACAAGGTGGAATGATCGTGGGAACCACTGCAACCCGTCAAGGAACGAGTATTTCCAGAGATACAAGAGTGCTCAAGGTTTCCAGAGTTGCCACTACCAATGAAACATCAGGTGTGGCAAACGCAAGCATGAGCAAAAACAAAATTCCAATAGTCATCGTGCAAAACCAGGTTATTCATTACTAGGTTATTATTTTGCCACATAAAGTAATTACATAAAATATTAGCTTCTATACTAACACGAATTAACAGCTTCATCTAAAAAGCATACTAGTACAAGCATAAATGATTAATCACTACTATGAATTGTAGCTAGATTAATTAAGATTCCAAATTCTAAAATCATGTTGAAAATAGTTACCAGAGGTTATTGCACCATTAGGGCCAAAAACGTTTCAAAATGGCACTCGTAAGAAAATGATTAAGATGCTAATTAGAAGAGGTTTAGAATAGAAAAACCCTCCAAATTTGGCTGCCTGAATGTGATTAATGAGAGAATGTATGATTCATTTAAGAGGTTGGGTATTAAATATCATCAATCTTTAATGGACGTTAAGTGTCACATTTTTAGTCGTATTCTCTTGGAAATTGCAAAATCTTGTATTTTTGAATTTTCGCACCAAAAGATGTTGCTTGTTTATTCCTCGACGTTCATTTTTTGCACCTCTCTTTCCTGTGGTTCTATTTCCTTCTCTGTGATATTGTTGCCTTGTTTAGGATTCCCTACCAAAATGTTTATCAGTACCTCTTCTAGCAATACAAGCACAACCCCACCACGTAAGTATAAACTTACTATTCAGTTAGATCCTGTCTATTCATCTTGGAGGAGTATACACCATCGAGCATTGTTGGACAAGGATGAAGCTAACATGTTGCGATTACAAGGAAAGAAGCATGTAGACTTATGGATGGATGGAAATATTTATCCTCTGGACCCTTCTACAGGTAAACATCCTCCTTTTTACAATATTCACGACTTCATAAGGTATGTTGGAGATGGTTGTGATGGGATGCTTAGCTATTGCATGAGGTTATATTCTGCATCTTTCACATTTAGAGAACAAATGCATGAAATGAGAGAAGCATTAAAATTGGCACAAAAAACTATTTCTGAGCTAACAAACAAGGTTGATAATCTAGAAAACTCTAATCAGTCATAGCAAGAAGAATTATTGCGCTTGAAAGAAACTCCAATAGGATTTAGACAAAGAAAAAAACCACTTAAAAATATAATGGACTTGTGTACTCCGGTGAAGAAAAGGAGACTAAATCTTGCAAAGAGATGTGTCTCTAATATTTCAGGTATTAATATTCGAGAGAATGATGAGAGAATTAAGCTTATTAAAGAAACCATGACAAAGAAGGACATTATAAGGATTCTTAAATCACTTGAAAATGTAGACTTGAGAAGCCAAACTCTGAAAGAGTTAGTGAAAGACTTAAAAAGAACAGTTAAACCAAATGAAATAGTGGAGACATGTGATAGTATGGGTATCAATCATAGAGGTTATCGTGCTCTCTAAATTGTGGTTTACAAATTTTAAATATCATAGAATAAGTGCATTTGGTTTGCCTCGGCCTCTTGCACGTTCAATTGCTAGGACAGCTATGAATTGTAGGATTCCAGATATTTTTGGAGAGTATATCCATATAGAAGGATCTATGCCCTATGAAAAACATAAAACAAAGGCCTTTTTTGAATACAACACATTTAATAATATTTGGATTGATCTTAAAAGAGTCCAGATTGCAATGGTCCATATGTATAAATTTACTGTCCAAGAATGTGGTGGTATTTTGAAGTTTGCACTAAAATTGGATGAAGCACAAATTCAAAAGGGACAAAAGATAGAAAGAGTCAGCATCTGTATCATGAACAAGGCATTGGATTACAGTACTGGTAGGGGGCAAGAACAACAGTTTAAGATACAATCCGAGATGGAGCTTTGGTGGATTGGTGCGGCCCAAGTACAGGTATTCTTGATATTATAAAGTCTAAAAGTGAAGATGAAATGTTGATAGTCAATGGTGTTGGTAGTTTTAATGTTGAATGGCATATGAGTGCTAACTTAAAAAGTATCAAATGTATGCTTGGATTAAGTAATGGGGCCAATGCAAAATATCCTTGTATTTATTGCATGGAGAGTTTGGGATCCAAAGAATGGAGTACTTTGCGGCCAGCAAGAAGAGCCCCAACTTGGAACTCTATAGATTTGAGCAAGTTCAAAAATGTAGATGGCTTGTGGGATCCTATTCTCTCAATCTCTCTAAGGAATGTTCATATTTGTACATTACATGCAGAGATTAGAATAATTGATAAGTTGCTTAGATTGCATCTTGACTATGCATATTCAATAAAACCAGTATCTTTATCGGATGACTGCATTGATAAATGTGAGGCTTTACTGTCAAAAATGGGTTTTCATAGAGGTCAAGTTCACCTGAGAAAGGATCCAATAGCCTCAGGGAAAACAAGAGAGGTCTTAGCATATGTCTCTATGGGGGGTGCAAAAGCTAGATGATTTCTAAGAAATCATACTGGTAAACAAATGAACGCATTGTGGGAGTACTGGAGAGAGTTGTGTGCAATCACAACAAATGTGGCTAGCACACCACGAATTGCATTCCTACAAATGGAGGTTTGGAGACACCTTGACATATTTTTAAAAATGCTCAGGGAACAAAAGATAACATCTAACTATCAGAAGAGTACAAACGTTCAATTGTGAATCTTGTTCAAGCAATTAAAGAAGCTTGGGGAGAAAAGGATATTACTTTCTACTTGGTAAGATAGACATAAATTTGAACCTTTTTGCTTTGAAAACAAGGTTTAATGATTTAAACAGATTATTTCTTATTAGATTGTCACAGCATATTCTTCTTGTTCATGGGCCTTATTTTGTGGAAGAGCAAGGGCCCCTAGCAACTTACAGTAGCCAAGGTATGGAGAAATCTCACTACCAAGCACGTATGTGTTTCTTTTCGAGCACCAGACATGGAGGAGGAGCAACAAAAACCAATGCCCTTCATGAGTTATTCAATTGGTTTTTTTGAAGACAACTTCAAAGATCGAGAACACAATAAATGCAGTGGAATTTAAAATACCGATACTATTTTCAAAATATTATATACATGGCTAGCTTTTAAGAGCCTTTACATCCTCATCCTCCTCAGGTATTTTTCCTCTATAACGTAAAAACTTTATTCTCTTGTATCCAGCTATGGATTTGATATCTGTTTTCTTTACTGCTAAAACATAAGATGAGTATGCCAGGAAGTATCCAGCCCTGGAGGTAGAGAAGCTGGGACCATAACCAAATATTCAGATGGCTATTGTATTTTCCAAAAACATAACTTTGTGCGCATTGTACTACAAACCTGAGTATCCAAGAATCCTTGTAAGTGCTTTAACACAAACAATTGGCCATGAGGCCTCCTCTGAGAAAGTGCTATGCAAAACCAACAGAATATTGGGATCAATCTTTGATATATAATGCCCAAGTGCAACATTGGTTAGGGAACTACCACCAACTCTCGATCCTTTGGCTCTTCCCAAGAAATTATCCTCATCTGCAATCTCCAACTATAAAAGCAACTGTGAGAATGAAAAAAATGAAAATATGTATGTGGTTCCACAAAGACAAAAGAATGCATTACCATTTGATTTTCATCACTCTCAAGTTTGCTTGGATTCCATAAGCTAATTGATGTCTCCTTGACATCCTTGAGCTCCTTTACATATTTTGACTCCTCCCTTCCAAAATTGGAGATTCCAAGCTTCTCTTGAAATTGGTCAAACTCTTTGTCAGCAGCCTATAACTCTTTCTCAACATCTTTAACCTTGCTTAAACATAGGGAAAAAACATTTGATGCATCTATAAACTTATCATCAGACATTTGAGTATCTAATTTGAGTAAGTCCTCCTTGGACTCATTTTCAACATCCACTATGCCTTTTGCATCTACAGATGCCTCTGCAATAATTGCCAAGCAATAATCTTCTCTCAAATTGAAAAGAATTTGGAGATCTGAAAATAATATGTACTCCTTGTCTTTAATTGGGAAAGTAGGCAAAGATGGAACAATAAGGCTTGAAGGAGTGTCAGATGGCTCATCAACCTCTATAGTGGTCTCTTCAATTACTGTCTCTGCTTTGAATTCAACAACATCCAAGTCCTTTGCAACTAATGCTTCCATCTGGGTGTCTAGTTGCTCCTCAACATCAACTTCATCTACTATCTCTTTAAGAAGGAAATAGCTAGATAATTTTGAGGTTTCTTTATGCTTTTCATCAGATCTTAGAGGTATTTCACAAGGGCAAATACAATGAATCCAGTAGACTTAAGCATAAGCTTGCATTTTTTTGGGTGTAAACAACATAACTCAGGTGCACAAAATCTATCAAGAGAATGATAACCACATTTCTTGGTAAACAAGGACTTCTCAGTGCCTAACCTTTCAACTAGGGTGTGAACATACTCCTTGGAATACAACTGAACAACAAGATATGCCAACTCTTCAAACTATGCAAAATATTCCTTGATAAACTCATTTGAGAAATTGAGAACTTGATCAAGGTCCCACCCTGGATTGAAAATCTCCCTAGTTGTTGGATGGAAACCAATGTCAATATTGTTTTCTATGAGAAAATCCAAAAGCTTCTCAGAGACTGTGACATCTATAATTTGAGACAGCCCTGGGATCCTCACAGGAGACTTTGAAGCCTTTCCCTTCTTTGGATCCTTGCTTGAACCTTTAGTTGTCACAGACATATGAGATGCTATTGAAACTTCTGAGGCAACTGACTCCTTTGTCATTGTGGGCTCAAGGACTCTTTTCCTCTTCATAGATGTGGAGGCAAACATGTGTGACATCTCTGTACCAAACATCTTCTTGAGATTCAATAGCTCAAGACTGTTTGCTTATACAACACGAATATCAAGGTATAGGCCTTTTGAAGTGGTGCACTCACTCCGTGTTGCAAGATCTAGGAACACGACACGAATGAAAGCCTTTCGGAATCTCCAAACACCAATATCGCACCGTTTTCACGAGAGTAGGAAAACGAGTGCTGGACGAGTCAGCAATACGACACAATAGGAACAAAATCAAAAGCTTTCTATTTATCCTCTCGCGATGTGTTGGACGATATAGGAATAGGACGAGCTAGGAATACGACACGATATTATGGTGCCTAGGTGAGGATGATCTTGACAGAGGGGGTGACGGGACGGGGTGACGGAGTATGGACGGAGGGGGGTGATGGAGGGATGCTAGGGGTGACGGAGGGGGTGATGCAGGAGGTGACGGAGGGGGTGATGGAGGAGGTGATGTAGGGGGTGACGAAGGGGGTCATTGAAGAACAAGGAGACGGAGGGGGTGATGTAGGGGTTGACAGAGGGGGTGACAGAGATGATTCAACGGGCGAGGAAATGGAGAAGAAAAGTGCGCAAAAAATTTTAGGTTTCCTTAAATAGGTGCAAGGGTGGGAATAAGAAATATTCCAAAAACCCTAATCAAATGACCAATGAGAACATGACACATGGAGATCCGCACCCACGAGTATATAAGAACTTCTCAATTGGTGTGAACGTGATTTTACACCTTACGTCATGACTACCATTCGTCGAACAGCTCTGATGTATCCAACTAACAGAGGTGTCATAGGTTCGACATTAGTGATGTCGAAAGCTATTGAATTGTCTGAAACAACGCGGTAGAATACTTCAACAGCTTAAGCAAGAACCTTCATCGCATTGTATTGTCCTCAAAACTCCGAAATAGTGTGATATCATTCATTAGCACTTTTGCAACATCTCCGATCGCGTAATATCGGACTTCACTGCTACGATCGAGAAACTCATGCTTTTGATTGCATAAGAATCTGCCAACACGAAGTGATTAGGGCAAAGCAGAAACTCAAATTCCCTCTATCGCATTGTATTGGTCATGTGTTTATGGTGAAGCGAGGAGGAGTTCAAGGTTTTTATCTAGTCTTTGTTACGGCGCGATGGAAGTCAGTTGTCTTCGTGTTTAGCTTCCTTATCGCGCCGTGTGGGTCTCGATGGCCAGGACAAAACAAATTGCAAGGAAGGTCTTGGTGAAGAAATCTTCTGAAGAAGGTCCCGAGCTAACTGTTGAGGAGACAATTGAAGAAATTTTTGTCCCTGATACACCAACTAGTAAAGTTTGTTCAAGTGAATCCTTAGAGAACAAGTTATCTGGTGAGTTTGAGCCCTTAGCTTCTCCTCACTCTCAGGTTCCCAAGGAAGTCCCCTATGAGGAAAAAGAGAAAGTCAAGATGGTTTTACATGCAGAGATGTTTTGTAGAGATAAGGAAAGCTCAAAAGTCAACTAGTCACCTCATTCCTAAGGTTGCATTTTTTAGAATGGTCAAGGAGATATCTGATAGATTGTCCTCTATTGCTTCTATGGATGACCTCAACAAGAGATGGCAGTTGCCTGCCCTACTATGCTTGCAAGAGGTAGCAGAGGATTTTCAAATAGATTTTATGAATTATGATTATATTGTAGTTGCCCATGTACATCGAATTACATTAATGAATAAAGACTTTAGCATGGTTAGCAGACTCAGATATAGGTTTGACAAAGTTTTGAAGCCTCTTCCATCAACTGATCAAAAGGCATTTGAAATTCTCAATGTTCCACCCAGGAGAAAGCAAAAAGAGCCACCAGTACCCCAAGATTAAAGAGGTTACCCATTTGTATCCTACAAGGGTTGCAAGTGAGCAGGAGGTTGAATTGGAGGAGAAAAGGAAAGAGGTAATAGAAAAGAAGGATCTGATCTGTCAAAGAAAGATTTTTCCTCTTGGCCAAGTGAACTACAAGAGGATGGAAAAAGTGTACGGCCAAATGGTCGTGAATGTTTCCGTTAGTCCTAAGAAAGAAGACTACCTCAGCATTTCTCCAGAGGATAAGATCCTATTTGAGAAAAAGGATACTCAACTACCAGATTCAGTAGTTTATTGTTGTTTGAGGTAAGGTCTTTTGCTTCTCTTTATTTATAATGAATTTTTCCAAGGGTCCTTAAATTGCAGTCATTCTCTTATTCATTCTCTACTTTGCATACAGGGCATATGTTGCTTCTCTTAGCATTGATATTGCTAAGGGTATATATGTTATTGATCCACTTCTGTTTGTGGATTTGTTTTCAAAATTGTTGAGATATTTACAATCACACCTACTTCAGTCCCTTTGTGAGGAGCAGTGAGGGCTCAGGACCAGAATCCCATATGCACAGTAGGAGAAAGTACCACCACTCAAATCCTATAAAGCATTGTACTTGCACTCTTTTTCTAATGCAATGATAGTACTCTTTTCTTTCCAGTAAAGTGTCATGTCACTGTCAATGCACAAGATTGTGTTTATGAGTCCAAGTCTCAATCTTGGAACCTATTTCACTTGTGTAACAATTTGTCCTAGTCAAGGTCAATGTCTTCATGAGTTTCTTTTTGCTCTTTCAACCTCCATAGCTTCCGCATCTGCCACGATCTAGATCTCGTGTATTTCACATGGTATCAAAGCTCAGTTGAGCATGGCCCAACTCTCCTTTCACTCCTCTCAGCTCCTTTCCATCTCTGCTCAGCTCATTTTGAGTACTGGACCCTATCTCCAACTTCATTTGCATTCCTACCTTCAATGAAGCTTCCATGGCAGCCATAGCCAGCAGTACCCTGACAACTTGAAGCTTTCATATCTCTCTCGGTAGGCCAAATCTCTTTGAACTTCCTTATGGAGAAGTGTTTCTCTACTTCTAGAGCTCCTTGTTGGTGCCTCAATCATTGAGATTGGGCAACTATAGCTTCAACATTGCCTCTTTTTAGAGTTGCTGCCATAACTGTGTCTGTGAACAACACCTACCTACCTCTGTTGGAGCAACCATATCTCATCAACCAGGCCATATCTCTTCAAGATTTCTTCTCAAGAGTTGTTCTTCAGGTCAACTTCTTGGCACAAAAATCAAGGAGATTGTTGCACACCATGCCTGGCATTTGCATTTTCCCAAATCTGGGCACAGTTTTGACAACGACCACTTTGAAGGCTTAGATCTCTCAACTCGGGAAAAATGAGTACAAACCCTCTTAGGGGGAGTTAGAACCATTAGTGAGGGTCTTCCATCTCAAAGGGTTTGAGTAGATTTGACCTGTGGAGCTTGTGGGAGCTCATTTACAGTCGTTGGTCCCTGTTTTGACAAGATAGCCATAGACAAACTTCACCAAGCTTAAAAATCTCATCATTTTCTCTCTTCTGCCACTGGAACATCCCATTGCCACTCAGACCTGAAGGTCCCGACATCAAATCAAGAAGGGAAATATCTAGATTTGAAAGAACTTGAAGGATTTTTGCAGGTTTGAAGGACTCAGGGAAGAAACATAGTGTCTATTGACACTCATTTTTAGTAATATAAACACTTGTGTCTCTTGACACATCTCAACCAACTCTTCTACTGCTTGAATTTGATAAGTCTAAAGCTGATTTGCTACTGGTCTCTCAAGTCAAACATGGGCAAAGATTCTCCAACTGCCCGTTTCAAAGGATTCGGGTTTCATACCTGGCAGACCCGCATCAAACTGATCTTGATGAAGAAGGGCCTTTGGGCCATTACCACTGGAAAAGAAAAGAAGCCTCGTGATGCGGATCTTGCTATCACTTGGCAAAAGAACGATGATAAGGCTCAGGCCATTATCAAACTGGAGCTAGACGACAACTATATCCACCATGTGTATAACTGTGAGACTTCACAGGATATATGGAAGAGACTTGACACTTTGTTCGGTGCACAGTCTAAATCATTAAAGTACGGTCTCCTGATTGAGTTTTTCAGGCTTGAAATGAAGTCCAGCACATCACTTGCCACACATCTAAATTAGATGGAAGGACTTCTAACCCAACTTGCAGGAATCAACATTAAAATGGAAGAAGATGTTTGCACCGGTGTTCTACTTAAGAGTTTGCCTCCTGAATATAATAATGTATCAACAACTCTAATTAATATGCCAAACCCTGAACTTTTTGATATCCAAGAATCACTGTTAGAGGAGGAAAAGAAGCTAAAAACTAAGGAAGAACCAAGTACCTCTAGAGATGAGCATGCATTATATGTTGGCAACAGGTACAAAGGCAAGAAGGATCAGCTCTTCTCTGATTTCTGTAGAAGGACCAGACACACCGAGAAGTTTTGCCACACCAGAAAGAGGTCCCAAAAGGCCTATCTAGTTGCAGTCAAAGAAGAAGAAGAAAACGGAGAAAAGGAAGAAGAAGAAGAAGACCACCAGGAGAAGGACAAACCTCATCAGTCCTTCTATTCAAACAGACTTTTTTAGCTGTGTATTCCCTAGCCCTAATGCCTCAAACATAAACTTGTAAACTCCTCAATTATCCTTGTACTACAACCTCTGTACACTTTGTGAGGCCCCTGCTACAGCCTCTGGATGTCCATCATGTTTGTGGTACCCACACTTAGCTTTTTCTGTGATAGTCTTTGGTGTTTTTCCATGTTTATGGTGTGCCCACACTTTGCAGGTGTTGCTTTCACTAAAGCCTCTACACACTTTGTACTTTGGTTGTGATTGAGGAGGGGTGTTGAGATATTTGCAATCACACCTACTTCAGCCCCTTTGTGAGGAGCAGTGATGAGGGCTCAAGACCACAATCCCATATGCACAGTAGGAGAAAGTACCACCACTCAAATCCTATAAAGTATTGTACTTGCACTCTTTTTCTAATGCAATGATAGTACTCTTTTCTTTCCAGTAAAGTGTCATGTCACAATCAATACACAAGATTGTGTTTATGAGTCCAAGTCTCAATCTTGGAACCTAATTCACTTGTGTAACAATTTGTCCTAGTCAGGGTCAATATCTTCATGAGTTTCTTTTTCCTCTTTCAACCTCCATAGCTTTCCCATCTACCATGCTCTAGATCCCGCTTCTCTCTTCTCAATTCCGAATCGATTAAAAAACCATTTCAACTATTACACAAAAATTTGATTCAAATATTGCAAGGCTTTTTAAAGACTTCGATAGTGTCACAAACCATCATATTTTTTTTCCATATATTGAAAGGTACTTTCTTCAACATTCTCTCTTGATGATTTGTCTTTAAGGTTATTTCTCACTTGTGTTCTGGCTTGTAGAGGACACTGAAGTCTAATCTATATCGACATTCCTACAAGAGAGGTCATTTTTATTAATTCTCTTTCAGGAATCCATGGCCAATCAAAGATGTATTGTCGGTAAACTCTTTATTTTATCTTTTATTGGATAAAGTTTATAGTATTTGCTAATAAGTTAATATGTGTAGTGCTGCTAGACTTGTTACTACTCACTTGGACACCAGCTTTCAAAATGTTGTTGATCCTCAGTTCAAGAGGTCACATTGCAAAATGACGTACATAGTTGTGGCTGGAGAGTGGTTTCAAATGCTTTGAGGATAATAGATTCAAAGTTATTGAATGTAGAGGGGGTGAATGTAAGTTTCCTATGCTTTATCCTTTTTATAGTGAAAGTCTCTTGCTACTTCAAATAACTTATGTGCTTTGTTACAGTGCAGAGACTACCCTGAGTCATACATGTGGTGGATACGGGAGAGGTGTATTAAACTAGTTTTAGATAGGGAAATTACACCAGTGGACCCGAATTCCCCTCTCCCAACTAAAAATTCCAAAGGACAGGTAACAACGAAGGACAAAGGCAAGAAAATGGCAACCATCAAGAAAAAGAAGTATCCAAGGTCCAAACAAAAGGGGCCCAAAATGAAGGGCATGCCTAAGCTTTCTCCATTTGAAATTTAGTCCATCCCCTCTAAAGCCCAAGGAGAAAAGAGTGCCTAAGGTAATTAAGCTCTTCGAGTGACCAAGGAAAACACCTACTAAGAGGAAACTAGTGATGACGGATGAAAGTAGGGAAGATGAAGCACTTTCCAAAGAAAGAGAGAAGTCTTAAGGATGGAGAAGCTAAAGAACAGCCCGAGGATGGAAAAGCCAAATATCAAAGAGAAGCTAAAGAATAGCCTTATAATTACCAGTTTGTCTATTTGTACTGAAGTAACATTCCCCTTGTGTATACATCTATAGTGCAATATTCTAACCCAAAATTTAATGATATGTCATTTTGATCTTACCCATGAAAGACGATTTTTTGTTCATAGAATCATAGAGAATTATAAAGCTTGTACCAAGTCTTTCCTATTAAATTGTACTGCAATTTTGTAACTCATGATATAATGAAATCATTTTGGTCCACAAACGACGATTTGTTATTCACACAATCACTGCAAAGCTTATACCATGATTTTTTTTAATAGTACTTATCGATGTGTATAATTCCATGTTTCTCGCAACAATATTTGTGAGCAAAAGAAAGATTCAAAATTATCTATACATGCATATTTATGGTCCAAAACTCACAACACTAGGAGGCAAACAACTCATACATGATACAGAGCTCTCAGCTCTTTTTCCAATTACAGCACCATTTACCTTGAACTTATATCCATGAGTAACATTCTCTAGAAACTCCAAGGTGTCTCTTACATCCTTAAGACTCCACTTTGAAGTAATGTTTACCTCCTTTACTTCTTGTGCGGTAACTTGTACTGTAAGTTTCAATGTCTTACAATCAATATCTGAATCTAAAGGAACCCAAGCACCCAATCCAAGCTTGTATCTTTTGTAATCAAAACCTATGATAAGAGATTGTCGAGATATATTATAGGATAAACCCAATGATTGAGGGCACACATTGCATCTTATAAAGTCACCTTTGTGGTCAGATTCCTTGACTTTCCAACATAGACCTAAAATTTTGTCCAAATCTTCCTCTAAAAAATTTTTGTTTAGCCATGAAACATTCGTCCGTTGTAAACATGTTGTTTTAAAGCAAGCTACAAAAACATGCAAAGGTAAAAACCACGATAAGCGTACTCTTGTCTCGAGATCCTTCTGGGAGTCATAGCCTTTTGAAAATATTGAGTAATCTTGAGTTTAAAACTCTCCATTGTTGCTTCATCAGGCATCTTCCAATCTAAAGATGAGAGGCTTGGTAACTGCAGATCTTCAAGGTATCCATACACACCTGCTCTTAAAGGAACCACATATTGTGCATAATACACAAATATTTCACTTTCATGAAAAAAACTTGTGGTCTGATCAGCATAAATAATGTCTGCAAATTCTTTATAAAGGGCATGGAATGTTCCGCTGAGGCTCTCCACAGGTTGCCACTCAAAACTTGTTGATGAAAAGATATCTACAACCAACAATCCATTATTTAGCATATGCTTCAAACAAAACCATATACTCATGTAAACCTGACAACTCAAACTTACAGTGTGCTTGCTGGGAAAAACATTCCTGTGGAGCCAAGTGCATATCTCTAGCCATGTAAACATGTTGCACCAAAGCAAACCATCCTTGAGGCATGGTTGTGAAGCCAAAGATACATCCCTTCCAATGATATTTGATATCCCCTTGTTTTGTTTTTTTCACTCTGTGAGAGCCCCTGCAAGATGGTAGCATTGTAACCCAATCATTTATAGTTAACTTAACTTTGTCATGTCTTCATCAGAGGTTTTGACAGCTTTTATTAGTTAATAGGGGCCATTGAGACTACCAAAACTTGTCAAGGTTTGAAGATTTTGGCTAAATAGGAGGGGAGAACCACAAAATGAACTCTACTATCTCAAAAGCAGAGGAGACAAGAATACTATATTTTTGTCCACGTGGCAAAATCTCTTTGGCCCTTTTCTTAATCCACGAATTAACAAAAGTGCCATTTTTAACATTTTTCGGCCCTAATGCATATGTCTTTATGCGCACTTAATATAGTTATGGCCAAAAACTACAAGGTTAAGGTTGATTAATGCTTGTTATGAAAAGTGAATGTTTATTTAAGAGTCTTGTAAGTCATCTCATTAAGTAATTGGCACAATATATTTCTTTAAGGAATTTTTCTTATGCTAGGTAAGATAGCCCAAACAGGAAATTCATGCCTTGCTTAACATGTTGTGAGAGATGTACTCAATACTTCTTTATGGGGAGGAGAATCCTGATTAGAATGTAAGGTTACCTTAGGATAAGGTCTACCTTGGCTATGGAAGCTATGAATTGCACGATGGTGTGATTGTCATTGCATCATTTGATATACATTTGAAATGATTGTTTGTGTTTCCTAGAATCTAGATCCCTAATTGAAAATATTAATAAACAAGATAAAAGGAAGGATCGCGTTAGGCTACCCCCAAGCTAGCTGTGATACCCTACTCCAAGGGGGTCATGGTTATCGTTTCATGAGGCTTAGATTGTCTGCGATAGGAAATGTGGGTGCCTTCGTGACCAAGGATGGGATCCTGAAACCCTAAACACTAGTTATATGGGTGGAATCTTAGTGGGCAGAATGCCCTCGTGGAATTTTGTGTATCTTCCGCAGGGTCGGAAAGATGAAAATTATAATAAGCTTCCAATATAATAAAGAAGTTTGTTTTATTCAAGGATTGTTTGAATTGTATGCATGTTCGTGAGATAAATTACATGAAGGAACTTGTGATTTAACGGACTAATTAAGGAAGCTGGTTGTATATGTTTCCATAAATGTATTGTAGGTAATTAAAAAATTAAAGATGATTGTGTCATCAAAGGAAAGTGGATAGGTGTGACCCTCGATGGGTCTCGTTCAATGGTAGGATGGTCCCAGCTAGCTAGGAGCTTTTCTAAATCGGCAATAGAAAGAGGAAGACAACAAATTGACCAAGCAATCATTAGGTAGAACCAACTTGCATTGTTTTAGGGGGTTGAAATGGGATTTTTCCTTATGGGTAGGAGGGTTGATGTACCACACTCCCCTCCATCTCCCATTCTCTTTAAACCAAGTGCAATGGCAAGTCCCCTTTAGATTAAGTAATCCTGTAGAAGTGGGAACTCAAAATTACTGATGCTAGCTGGTTGTTAAGAGACTCATCTAATTTTAAGAACCTGGAAATTCAAGTCAATCCTAGTGGGTTTGGCCAGAACTCTCCCATTGTGAAGTAGACTCAGTAGGGCCTAAGTGACAAACCCCATAACGTTCCAACGGAGCACGTGGCGGCACCATTTTTGGAAAACCTATTGATGGACTTCTAAAAGGTGTGCCATGGATTGAGTCTAGCAGACACCTCACAAATTCCTAGCAAATTAACACTCAAGAAGAAGATTTGGAGTAGTCCACCTAAAGATCAAGCATAATCAAGCTTGATATCAAGTTTTTCACAGCTAGTATCTTTTGATACTAATCTAGTGCTTCTTGGCACATGTTTTTTTGGCACATTCAAGATCATCTAGTTTGCTAGTTTTACTTCAATTCTTGCAATGACAAACATGAAGATTTTTGATATGGAATGCCCAATTGATTAAATCCCTTGTAAGCCTCAATCTCATTGTAAAAGGATAGACACTACCCGAGTATACTCGCAGTAAGACCTCCTTCAAAATGTCTGAACTTGAGCGAATAGCCAAATTCAATGGTGAAGGCTTTCACGCATGGAAAGAAAAGACAATGTACTATCTCATATTTGGGATCTATTTGAGGATAATACAGGATATGCAGATGGAAAGAAGGAAGATGATGAAAACGGGTTCATTGAAAAATCCAGCTCAAGTCAAAAGAGTGGAGAAAGATGAACAACAAGGCTCTAAGCATAATTGCTTGGGGACTATCTAATGATGTATTGCACCATATCTCCTGCATCAAAGATGCAAAAAAATGCATGGGATGACCTTGACATGACCTTTGGAACTCAAGCTAAAAACTCAAAAGTAAAAATATTCATGCAGTTCTATAAGCTAGATGTAAATGATAGTTCTTCTATGACCATGCACATTAACAAGTTTAAGAGCCTAAAAACTCAACTTGCAACTTTAAAGAAGAACATAGATGAGGATGAAGCCATAGCAGGGCGACTAGCAAGTGCAAATCAAGAACCATATGAGAACCTTGTGTCTACCACCCTAAGTAATTTCCTAATCTCTCACTCAAAGAAATTGATGGAGAAAGTAAACTTAAAAATAAGGATGCAAAAGAAACCATCTCAAAGGACAATCTCTTGTACACCAAGGGAACTTACGGAGCAAAAGGACATGGACGAGGATTCAACACCAACAACAAGGATTGGGTCACATGTCATTATTGTGGTAAGACTAGGCACATGGCCAGTGAATATTTCCCCAAGAAAAGAGCACAATAGGTGCAAAATGGTAACAATCAAATGAATGAAGAAGATGAAGAAGATGCTTGTGCTATCAATGACAACAACTCTAACAAATTGTTTTGAAGAAATTTTCATTAGTGGATCTTGTGTTTTTCCTTAGTGGATTTTCTTTGCAAAAAAAAAAAGCCTTGTCAAAGATGTAAAGTTTCAAGCTTTAACTTGACTAGGCTGCCTATGAGCTAGTCTCTCGGGCCATGTCATCATGTAGGGGGGGGAAGCCAGCAAGTGTAGGAACTCATCATTTGAGGGGGTATTGAAAGATATGAAAAATGATGTATACTCTAGGAAGAGATGCCCTGAATCCCATATGCACATTGAGGCAGAATGCTACTATCCAACCACTATAAAGCATTGTACTTGGCTATCACTTTCAATGAGTTTAATGCAATATATCATGATGCTTTATTCTTTCAATTAGTTGTCATACTCATTGTCAGTATCTTACACAAGATTGTGTTTATGAGTCCAAGGTTCCATCTGGGAACCTAATTCACTTGTGTAATAGTCAGTCCATTGTCTACGTGAGTCTTGTATTCATCTTCCAATCTCCATAGCTCCTTCCATGCTCTAGATCCATCTTTTTAATATTTGTGTCTTCAAATTTTTCTTAGTGTTGCTTTGTCCTCTGTCTTCCTTTTGCCTTGGGACTGTCTTCCACTTTTGATTTTTTGGATTTTCCATCTTGGTCTTTCAAGGATTAACATTGCCTTAGTCCTAAGTTCCAGTTGGTTGGGTATGTGGTGTATGTGCGCACAAGTTTGCAATTAGATACCTCACTACACAACGGCTTAGAGAGAATATTTCACCATCCCGCAAAGTTGGTACTTTTGAACAATGAAAAAGCGAGATCAACCTATTGAAAAAACTCTATCATATGGCAACTAAAACACTTTAAAAAAGAAACCCTATTCAATTTTAGTATGAATTAAGCACAATCCTTTAAGAAAGATGTACTCCATAGTATGCTTTCTTATGCATGGAATTAACATGTGATGTTGGTCTTGTTGAGATGTAGAGAGAGAAGATATGTAGAGATGAGAGAGAGAGAGAGAGAAAGAGAGAAGAGGCATACCATGTACACTCCCAAAGACTACTTCATATTGATCACAATCTATATATATATAGGTGAGACCTAGTCTAGATAGGGTGAGCTATACTCCAACTCCCCCACCCAAACAAAGGTCTCTAGCAATTGATAAAAATATCATTGGATGGGGAGCACAAGGGAAAAACCTGAGCTCCTATATACAAATGTACACATATGATGAAGAACGGTTATTTGTGTACATGTAAGGTGAATCCGTGCATGTGAATGAAATCAAATATGTATGTACAAAGGTGACCAAGAGATTTGAGGTGTATGTGCATGTGTGAAGTGTATGGTGCCTACAAGGAGTATGTACAATGGCACTACAATGTCATAGTAGATTAATTTCCAAATATTGAAGTTGAGACAAATCCAAGTTTCGAGCATAGTACTAGAGTGAAGCCTGCTTCATTGAGTCTTTTGTTGAATAGATTTGTAGTCATATAATCACTTGGACAATGTTTAATCATGATCGTTCCTTTCTTTACTTCATATCAAACATAACAATAATGCACTGCAATATGTTTAGACTTGTTATGTTAAACATAGTCTTTACCAAGACTAATAGCACCTTGGTTTTATCACATCGAAGTGGTGAGCTAGAGAGAGGAGGATAGCCAATATCTGATATAACTTGTCAAAGCCATACAAACTCTTGAGTCACTAAAGATACAAATACATATTTATCCTCTATAGTGGAACAACAACACAACATTGTTTCTTGCTAGTCCAAGAAACAAGATAACCATTGATTAAAAAACAATTTTCACTTGTAGAATGCATAGATAAGTGAGAGCTCGCCAATCTACATTTGTATAACCCAAAAGGTGAAGTGAATGCAAAGAATCAGAGTTTTGTTGGCACTAATAAACCAACCCAAAATCTTTAGTGCCTTTCAAATACTTCAAAACTCATTTAATTGCAGTCCAATGTTTAAGACATGGAGAACTAAGATGTTCTCCAAGAAAATTTGCAGCAAAAAGAATGTCTAGGTGAGAATTTAAGCCAACAACAAATTGAAGACATCCAACAAGATTAGCATAAGGCTGATGTAACGCTAATTGTCCATCATTCTGCAAAAAGTGAGATTTTTTGGTAGAGCTCACAAGATAAGGAGTACCAGCAAGATATGTATAGAATCCAAACCAAACTTTTGAATAATATCTTTAATGACCTTTGTTTGATGCAGTAATAAAACACCCTTTTCTTGATAGTGTTGAATCTAAATACCAAGATATGAGTGTATGTCTCTAACATCCACCATGACAAATGCAGAAGCTAAAACCTTCTTTACTTGATGAAGGAAGTTGAGATTGTTAGAAACAAGTATGGTATCATCCCCATATAGAGCAAGAATAACAAAACTATCATTACAGTGCTTGACATATAAGTTAGGATATGAAGAACAAGAGATAAAACCTTCTTTTGTAAGAAAGAGACCAATCTTTTGATACCAAGCTCATGAAGATTGTTTGAGACCATAGAGTGCTTGATGAAGTATGGGAGCAAGATTTTCCTTATTTTTTACTACAAATCCCTATGGCTGCTCCATGAAGATCTTCTTCACATATGGTGATGCGGTGGCGATGGAGGCAGTGATGAGCTCTCCCTCTGTCTCCCTCTCCCTCTCAAAGCTTTGAGCTCTCTCACTCTCTCTTTCATTCTCCTTCACAAATGGTTTGAGAAATGCCATGCTCAGGTTTTCAACACTTTTTTTCTCAGAGCAACATCGCTATTTGCATTGCAACTCAATAGTGATATTGACGCAAATAGTGATGCCGATAGTGATGCAAATAGCGATGCCAATATTTTGCATCAAAACCGGTCATCGCTATCAGCCCATTCCATCGCTATTTGCGATGCTGATAGCGACACAAATAGCGATGCCTCTATTTTGCGTATTATTTTATGAGAGAAAGCGAACTCATGGATGTTATACTATCCTTTATTGAAGAGAAAATTTTGAGCATAATATATCAAAACGTGAGCAAAGCAAGAAAGATCTATTACACAAGTTTGGATCGTATGTACGGTCGTTACATTAATGTTTGATCATAACTTTTGCAAAAATGTGACACAAATAGAGAGGTGCAGCTTTGAATTTCCTTACAAAGGTGCAATTATGAGTGTTCAAACTTCAACTTGTATATGTCAATCAATACCTATGTTCTCCTTTTTGTCTACATAACACAACCCAATAGACCCAACATTGTGTGCAATCATAAGTCTTAATTTTCCAAATGATATCTATCTTTCATGAAAGACTTGTCATAGTAGGAAGACTCAAGTACCACCCTATTGGTTGACCATTAGAATATATTCTTTTTTGCACACTTTAGAAAAAGAAACTGTCTTAAGTAGAAGAAGCCATTTGTTGACCATTAGAAAGCCCTTACACATGCACATAATATAATATAAAGACTCGGTGTTCGCAAGAAATTGATAGTGACTATCAAGTGATTTGTTAAATTTGAAAATCACCAAGGTTGAAGGTTTTATATAGGCTCCAAAAAATATTTTCCATGAATAATGGTGGACAAGATGTTATGTGCACAATAAAAGGTAAAGGGGTCAATTGTGGATCTCCTAAAGCTGAGTTGTGTAAGTACTAGAAAAGATGTTTCAAGTAAAGGGGTGCACCTCTTGAAAAAGTTTTATATCTTTGGTGCCAAAGGGGAAAATTGAAAGTTGAACCCCTCCCTAAATCTCTCTCTTAAATACATTCAAGACACATTTTTTTTAAAAATGAAACCAACCTTCACTTCATGTTCTTACAACACTATAATTAAAATGTCATTTTTTCTCTAAACACATTTTTCTACCTCCAATTTGAGTGAGCTTTTCACTAGCCCTAGGATGAAATGAACCTATCGTTGCCCCAAAACTTTGTAGATGGGAACTCCACATTTTGACTTTTTTCCCAACATTTAATGATATGCCTAAGAAGTGTTCACCAAAAAATGAGATTTATTAGCAAGTGAAATACAAAATTGGAAGGGAAAAAACTCTTATGAGGTTTTAAAAATGATAAGTGGATTCATTTTCATTATGCACTATATCAATTGATTTTAGGTATCATTTGTGAAATATCATCCAAGGCCTTGAAAAAAACCTCCACATCTTTAAGTTGAAGGTTTTATATCAATTCTCAAAAGAAAGTGGCTATGAGTAGATAATTAATGCAAGAGGAACTCATGAGCCTAACATTTTTTATTTTGAGATATTATACACTTAACAAAAGGGTAGACTTTTGAGGTTTTTCAAAGGTTGTATCACTTGTGATAGTAATGTCACTATTCTCAATAAATCATTGATTGAGATCTTAGTAAGATTCCCCACATGAACCTCTTGCTCATCTCGATTACAAGTGGCACCCAAGGTGTGTCCTTTTGGCACTTGTTATATGACTTGCCCCTCAGCCTAACTCCAAATGCAATATGTAGTCATTTAGGTGAATAGTATGGCCTCAATAGCACTTGAAAATGAGATACAAATCAAGCATGTGCATTCTTTTGAACATGCACATGCAAAATATGGAAAGGAGATGCATAGGTGTGCAAGACAAATGAGGCATGGTTTTATCATGTTTAAACTAAACATGCAATGATATGTTCAAGTGATAACTCATAAAGATGCAAACTTACTTTAGGATTTTGTAAGAAAACCCTCCAATAGTGATTACAAATGAGATTTGTTTTGGTGATCTAGCAAAACATCACATTTTTAGCACCTTACAAGTGTACAAGAATACCTATGGTTGCACAAGTGTACTAACATACGAACGTGTATGCACACACATGCATTGCATATGTATGGGTTTCACAAGTTTGTGCATGTGTGTAAGTGTGTTTGGATATACATTATGTTATTGTTGTGCTCTTTAATTCTAGTAGTTTTTGTGATAATTTCATTAGGAGTTAGTTATCCCCACATGACATGTGACTTGGTGACTTCACTTTAGAGGCTTTTTGAATTGTATTGGCCTTATAGATAAAGCAATCATTCTCTTGGAGGAGACTTTTTGTGTTGTGATAAAAATAAAAAACAAGAGCCATAAGAAAAGTTTAAGATCATTTAAGAGAAAGAGGAGACCACTCCAACATTAGTTAGCTTGTGACAGTTCTAATCCTTTTGAGTTCCTTAATTCTTGGGTTTATTTTGAATTCAATTCTATGGAGACCATTGTTCAAAGAAGAATTTGGATGTTGACCACATGTTTGATACAAGAGGCACAATCTTAAGAATGGTAACATAAGAGTTTGGATGAAGAAAAAAATTTAATGCATAGTATATAGTATAATTCAATAATTCAAATTGAAAGATGCACTCTTAAACTTATGTTTTGATTGGGATAGCTGACGACTAGATGTAGTTCAATAGGAACAAAATCAAACTAACAATTCTATCCACCATAATCAAGCTTTTTTTTACATTTCCTTAATTTGAAACCAAACAAAGCCCTCAATCAAGTGCAAGTGTATGCACATTCATATACAAAGAATTGCATCCATGTTTTGGATTGATTACCCTATGTTACAACGTAGGGATTATAATGCTACTTCAATTTGCAATATAATGCAAATGAAACCTAGATCTTCTTCTCATAATGCCTAGTCCATTTATCAATAAGTGCCTAACAAACCCAATTGGCAATATTCTTACCAAGCTTACTAAACCTACTAAGGGAACTCACCAACCAAAGAGATTTATAGATAATATGATCCCATGAGACTAACTTGGGGGCCTAAAATAGAACCTTCTCACGTGATCAAACGCACCACCTCAAATCTCACCTAGGATAGCATTTTATATTATTGAATAAGCTAGAGTACATTTTCTTTTGGTTTATTACCAAACAACATGAGGTGAAATTTAAAACCTAGTTTCTCCAACTTTATAATATATCATCATAGAAACATGTCACGTACATCTCAATTGGCCATGCTTGCTAAACCATGATATCTATACTTGTCCACTAAGATTCCAGTCTTACATTTGTGGGATATGCCTTTAAGGCATTTTGGGATTATTCATATAATTCATTCCTCTCTCTCTCTCTCTCTCTCTCTCTCTCTCTCTCCTTTTCTTTTATTTAAAAGCAAGGGTTTGTTCATGTGTGTAGACTTGAACAATTTTTAATATTGTTAATCACTTGCTCCTAGTAATGTGCAAGGATAGCATTCAACATATCGAAAGATTTTTTCAAATGTTTTTGGCATCATCGTGCCTAAGTTGAATCAAGAGCCAAGCCTATAGAAGAAATACTTACGTAAGCAAGTTCGTAACTAGGAAGTGAAAATGTGGATTTGAAGGTCTCACTTTTCAAAGTGCTTCGGTAATTCACTATATGTATATCCTCTATATTATGTGTGTTCAAAGCTTATTTATAAATATCCTTATTTGTGAATTTTACCTTAATAAAATATAACTCTTTTCTATTCAATTTGTAACCATTTTATATGGGACCTTTTTGTATGTAAAAAATGTGTAAAAATGGTATTTTAAAAACCTCTTATATTGAACCTACGTAATACATATATATATTTATGACTAACCTCCCCAAGCCAAAGTGCTTCCATGCTTAGCAAAGCTAGAGGGGAAGCTTGCAACAAAGATGGCTAAAACTAATAAGAAGATTGAAGATGAGGTCAAGGATGTAATTAGACCAAAGTGCAAGAGGAAGTATAAAAGGAAACTGAAACAAGGAAGGAGACAAATAAGCAAGGTAGTCAATGATGACAAGTGACATGAAGAAACATGAGAAACTAGATAATAATGACTGCCAAGGATTTTCAAAGACATACATGCTAGAGACCAAACTAAGACCATTTTTGGAAGACCAAGGGTTCAAATGGATAATACCTTGGAAAATCAAGGTAGGAAAGAGCTGCGCAACTTTGACGTTTGGAATCCTACAAGGTAAGGTGAAGCTACTAAAGTAATGAGGATGTTTCAAGGTAACCAAAATATGGATCACAAATGCACTAGCACAAGTACACCTTACAACACAACCAAGTGAAATCACCAAGATAAAAGTCAAGTTAGGAGAGCCATCATAGGAGAGTTGAGAAAGCCTAAGCACTAAGTTATTTTTGGATGTTGGTGTGTGTGATTGTTGTAGTTTTAGTGGTTGGTTTTCTTTATGTGCAAATGGTACCATGAGGTGGGTTTCTTTAAGTAGTAGTGGCACCCCAAAGTGGGTTGTAACTAAGATCTTGATGTGCATCTCATAGGCCTACAAACACATCTGAATCCAATGAAAAGTAGCATTAGAGAGACTGAGTTACCCAAAGAAGTAATGGTTTCTAGACATCTAGATGCATCCCAAGGATGTGCAGATCAAGGCGCTAGTCAAGGTGCATAGAATTAGCAAAAGCTTTGTCCTCTTTCTTTCTTTTCAGATTCTAATAAGGTAAATGATACAAGATTGTGTACCTTGTGACTAGGGGCGATGATATACAAGCATATACAAAACAAATGGGTGACAGCACAATTCAACACATGAACCCGAGAGAGAGAGAGAGAGAGAGAGAGAGAGAGAGAGAGATCTCAACTAATTTTATGAAGCCTTTCAAGCCTTCTGTCATAAAGCATCATTGACGGTGAGGCTTATGACTGTTGAAAAGAGAGAATGGAAGCTCAAATGCCTTTTACCCTGAAAGTGTGTCTATCTGCTTCAAGAATGTCCGCCATAGTTCGCATCTCCAAAGGCGCGCTTGGGGTCTCGATCATCATGAAGATCGATGCAACCGACGCAGGAGGAGATCAGGCGTCGAGAGGCGGAGAGGGCATGAGAGGAGAGAGATGCGAGCATGCGGAGGAGAGGCAGGAAGATGGCCTTCTTCACTCGGTTTCTTCGTCCGATGGCGATGGAGGTGGGGGGTTTGGCGTAGCAAGACAAGGGCCTTCTCGCTTCCATGGCGACGGGAGGTGGAGGAAACCACACAGACAAACAGACAGACAGACAGACAGACACAGACAGAGAGAGAGAGAGAGAGAGAGAGAGAGAGAGAGAGAGAGAGAGGTGCTCTCCCACCGCGCTCTCCGGTGCTCTCCCATATATATATATATATATATATACCTCTCTCTCTCTCTCTCTCTCTCTAACAGAGATGTTGATAGGTAGGACCTTTCTCTCAGAGCGGAGAGTGACATGTCATAAACGGTTTTCTAGAGAGTTTCCCATTTCCAAAAGGACATTCACAATGCATATGGGATTTTTAAACAAATAATACTTAGTAATATATATTTATCAAAAGTAATACTTAGTAATATATATTTATCAAAAGTTAGAAAATTTTACAACTGGCTTATAGTTTCATTCTTATAGCACATAGGGGAATTTTTAAAAACATTCCCACTCCAATGAAAATATTAAACTAGGTTGTTACCGCGTAAGTAGGTTTACCGAATGCGGCATTTTTATGGGTCATATTAACCTTGCTAAATTGAATGTACTCCGAACCACATCTACTTCGAATGAATACACGTCTTTTAAGCTATGCCTAAGACAAACAACACTTACAAGTTTTTGAAAGTAATCAGATTTGACCAGAAACCTTAGATTTGAAAGTAATCAGATTTGGCTGGAAACCTTCGATCTGGCTGGAATTTTGTCATGTGGTCCAAGACATTACTTTGACACAAAAGTATCTTACAAAACATAAAACCAAAAGCCAAAAAATTTATCATTTGTTTTATTGAAATGAAACGTGCTATGATTAGGCAAAATCAAATGAATTTTAAGTACAAAATTCATTAATCTCACATTCAAAACTATTAATGACTAATTATTTATTTATTATAACTAATACCTAAGAATAACTCCAACCAACTAATATTCAACTATTACTAAATATCACTGTAATGAAATAACAACTAACAATTGATAATGAATTAATTAATGATAAATAACTAATAATAAAATGATTATATATAAGAACCAATTGGACTTAGTTAATAGCTAATTATCAAATAATTTTATGCATATGTTACCTAGAATAATTGGTAAACTACTATGTTTGTATTTAAATTATTTTGATAGCAACACTTATTAATAAACTAACAACGACTAACTAATCTAATTTACTAATTAATGAATGAATGACTAGCTAATCTAGTTAACTAAGTAATCAGGGAACTAATTAACTAGCCTAATTGGCTAGTTAATTAATGAGTGAGTAACTAATCTAATTGACCAAGTAATTAATGAACTGATTTACTATTAATAAATCGATTGTTTTCTCACTAATGATAGTAGCTGATTAATTGTTAACTAATGATAATAATGTAATTCACTACGTAATTATATTAACTAATACATAGATGTGCTCTTGAGCAGCATCATATAGGTCCCTATCTGGGTAGTGGGGGCATTAGTCCCCACCTAAGGTTGGGATTCTTCATTTTTAGGTGAGCCAATTGTTGAGAAAAGAGGGTATGACAATAGGCTAATTTGCTATATAACTATATTAACTAATATATAAACATGCTCTTGAATCGTGCCATATAGGTCCCTAGGTAGGTAGTGGGGGCACTAGATCACTTAAGGTTGGGATCCTTCATTTTCGCACAAGCCAATTGTTGAGAAAAGAGAAGATAAGAAGGGAAGGCTCTTGCTCTTGCAAATAGCCTCTTTCTTAAGCCAGTTGTTGAGAAAAGAAGAGATAAGAAGGGAAGGCTCTTGCTCTTGCAAATAGCCTCTCTCTCTCTCTCTCTCTCTCTCTCTCTCTCTCTCTCTCTCTCTCTCTCTCTCTCTCTCATTGTTTACAACAAAATGAATACATTTTGCATGTTTGATTTTCGTTATAAGTCAGAATGTATAATACTAATAATAAAACTACTTCATTTAATAAAAAACTAAAGCTAATGTGATAACCAATAACAATTAAAGCTATAGTAACTTCTTATTTGTAATTAAGTAATCGTTGCTAACAACAACTAAACTAGCAACTACTACTAAGTAATTAATTAATCAATGCTAAGAAAAACTAGAGTTATTCCTCTATTGCTCGACCTCCTCTTTTTCATCACCTTCTTTGTCTACTTGCTTGTTTACTCTATCCCTCTGTGCACATATATTGCAGTTGACAAATAATTGGTTACACGGAAGGTGAAAATGTCATGTTCGCTACACAGCAGTAACTCTTGTCAAACGACACCATCCAAGTGGAGAACATTATCACCAAAGTAAAGGACATCATCACTTACCCAAAGTCTATTGTGAGAGGGATAGAATCAACAACTATGATTGACAGCAAGCATGCAGCTAGTGTAGCATCGTTTGCGCTCGACTCTAACCCCATACATAGACATGACATGATAGTCATTCAAGCTTGTGAGCTTATTTGAAAAAGCATCCAAAGCATTGGGAGAGAAGTACATGTCAAATAGAAGGAGAGAGACCTATTAGAGAGATAGATGAGATATAGAGAGTGGGAAGTAAAGAAAGAGAAAGAGAAGTGATAAGAAGAAAAGGAGAAGAGTGCCACTTCCACAATTTACCAACATTTGCATATCTCTTAATTGCATCATCAACAACCCATCCAAGGCTACATTTGTTAAGGTGGCATTGGAATGTTATTCTTAAATCACTAAGGTGCCTTTTAGAAGAAGAGATGTTAGGAACAAATCCATGCATGACAAAGGTATCATTCAAGCTGACAATATCACAAACAAGTCTACTATGGGAAATTGAAAACGAATGGACAACTAACCGTCTGTAATGAAGGCAACATGTCCATTTTTTTTACATTAGTACGTTATCAAGTTGTTCTTATTGTTAAGATTTCTTGTAAAGGATTATATTCATTGTTTTGTATGGCTATTTGGTGATTTAGATTGTGATTATGTAGCATTATCATAATGTGGAGAAAATGTTGGTTTCATTTTTTCAAATGTGTCACACATGTACTACAAGAAAGAATTAGGGAGGGTTCAACTTTCAACTTTCCCCTTTGGCCAAAAAAAAAAAAAACATATTTCTCACATGTGCCTCCTTTACCTGAAACATGCCTTTTAGTACATGCACCCCTTTATTTTATGAGATTCACAATTGACTCATCTAACTTTTATTTTCTATGTAGTATCTTGTCTAGTATTCATGGAAAGTGATATAAGAACCTTCCACCTTGGTGATTAATATATGTTTTAGAAAATTTGTAAGATTTTGGGTCATTTAAATAAACTAAATCTAAATTTTACAATTAAATAATATTCTCTCCAAAGATTCAATACATTTTTCAAAATTAACAATTCACTTGATACTACACCTCAATTTTTCATGAACATTAATATTCTCTTCGGTTTTTATTTTATATCATGTGCATATGTAAGGTATTTGTAATGGTCAACCAATGGCTTCTTTCCATTATGACAAGTCTTATTTTCTAAAGTGTGTAGAAAAGAATATATCATAATGGTTAGTCAATAGGGCATGACTTTAGACATCCTATAAGTCCTATCATTTGAAAAGTTGAGACTTATCATTGCACAGAAAGTTGTAACCATATGAAGTTTGAACATTGGTCACTCATAATTGCACAAGTACCTCCATGCATACCTTTAAAAGGAAACTCAAGTCCAAATTGAACAAGGTGTGGTCACATGCCTCTATATGTGTAACATTTTTGCAAAAGTCACGAGATCAAACATCAATGTAACAATTATATATATGATCCAAACTGACATAGTAGTTCTTCCTTGCTTTTCTCACTTCTTGATATATTAGGGTCAAAATTTTCTCTTTAATCAAAAGAATAGATATTGTAGCATCTATGAGTTCACCATGTCCCATCATGAAAAGTGGAAAATTCCATGTAGATATGGTCAATGACCTTGAGCAAGAAAGACTATTGAATTTTATCATGTATATTCACTCCAAATAAGCAATGAAGCCAAAATCCAAGATTAATGAAACAAGGTGCACATGCATGCGCAAGAGCATTGCCCTTGCAGAGTATTTTTTGGCTTAAGAAATACTTTGGCAACATGTGTGGATTGATCAAGCGTAGATGCTCAGTATTCCATTTTCCTACATGTGCATGAGGATCACTATTCCTTAGGCTTCCCTTCTAGTGCCTCACCATGATGGAACAAATTGTGTGTATTTGTGAGGAGACTTGCATGCATTATATTTGTGTGGGCCTTTACTATTACTACAACTAACTCCTCCTCTTGCCATGAATTGCTCCTTGCACAAAGGCACGTGTGGCATCACAAAATAAACAATCATTGTATGGATACTTTGGTGGTCATGGATGTATGTTGGTGTGCTTTCCAATTTCAATGTGCCCTTGCAGCCTTAACCACACTCATAGGCTACCACGGTTATGGGAAAGCTTAATATGATTCTTTAGATACTCATGTGGACATAGAATATTCTGAATCTACACATGAATTGGAAGTACTTTGATAAATGTGGGGAAATATTGTGTTAGTGACTTGAGCCAAGATTCACATACAAAGTAACTCCACGTGTCAAAGATCAAAGCTAGAATTGACTTTTAAAAGGTGGCTTTTTCTTCTCACATTTACTTATAATGGTTCACTACACTAGGTGAACTTGCATCCATGTGTGCGAAAAAGTCATTTGCTCAAACTATGGTTCATGGCCATAACCTATCTTGATTGGACGTGCGTTTAGGCTTTCATATAGCTAAATGCATGCAATGTGGCCTTGTGTTGAGTTGCTTGCATGCTTAGAGTCAATGGCCTATATAGATAGAGCTACTTCATTGTCAATGCCTTTAGGTGCTTCCTCCTTGACTTTCAACATTTTACTAGTGAGAAACATATGGTCCCAAGCTTCACACTCACACTATAAGACCTCCTAATTTCTAGCCAAAAGTCACTACATGAACTCTTTGGTCTTCGTGTATTTCTTGAAGTGCCTTTTTTTTTCAAGGCTCCTCTCAAATGAACCTACACCTACATAATTTTTATCTTCCAACAAATGAAACTACATGTTTAGATGGTAGTGGTATCTCACCCAAAGAGTCTATTAATCTTTCATCGACATGGATGAAATTGCAGAAGCACATATAGATGTATGTGAACAGTTATATGTGTCATAATGCCATATGATAGGTGTCTTCAACAAGAAGGGTATGCTATATATTTGTGTGCCAAGTCAAAGGTGTCTTCAAAAAACATACACTCCATGCTTGTGAAGCTACTCACAGCACAATATGATGCAAACTATGCAATTTATTAATGGAAATCTAACTATATCTAGTTCTTGCATGCACTGATAAATAGGTCATGTCAGTTACATCCTTTTGACATGTTCATAGCCAATCAGATCATAGCCAAGTACCCCCGATTTTCAATGACAAGTGAGATGAGATTAAGAGCTTGGAGCTCCTTATAAAAGTGTGGGTACACTAATAACTATCTAATATTTGTGTGTGTGCGTGCTGCACGTACCCACACACATGATATAAATTGATAGAAAGAAAAGTTGAGTTGTAGTCACAACATAAAGCCCAATCTATTTGCACCATGAGGAAGAGTTAACATGCATGTCATGACTTGTGGATATTATTCTAACTAGTTACTACTTATCATGATCTACACCTCAAGGGGTTCGTTATATTAAATTGTCATTGCCCTTGTGGGCAAACCACCAAGACCCATAGACTGCTTATTGCTTTAAGTGTTTCAAGCTAAGAGCTATGGCTACCTCTTACATAGCCATGCACACTCTTCCACACATTAATGTAGTGAGCTTACCTTTGAATCTGATTGAGTACCTCCTTCCACAAATCTATCAATGGCTCCATGATTCAAGATGCTCCCTCAAGCAAGCTCCATCTTCAAGCTTCAAGCTTCTACCTCCATAGCCCCATGCGTAAGGAGGAAGAGAATAAGATGAAGATGAAGAGAGGAGAAGAAGAGCTTCTCAACCATGGTCCCTCACACACACACTCTCCCTCTCTCCCTCTCTCATGCACAAGAAGGAAGCAAAGAGCAAGAAGCAACAAGAGAGCAAGTTTGGCCACACACAAGAATGAGCTTCTTCATTCATTTCTTAATTTTTATACATGCCCTTATCCCTTCCTTGGGCAGCCATCCCCCTTTTTGGTCTGATTTTTGTCCCTTCCTCTGCTCTCTTTTTTTCTCCTTCCTATTAGCGTAGGCCTCAACTCGGGCCTCTCATTCTTTACAATTTGCACAAGAGAGAGCCTAGCACTCTTTTACAAAATGAATCACAATCTGCCTAGTGCTTTTCCTGCTAGCATATTACGGTGTGCTTATTATTGTGTGCTTCCTTTTACATTCGAGGCTTTTTTTCCTAAACTTCATCATTTTTTTCTGAGTGTGCCTTTCTCTTTTGGTTTTCTCTTGCCTTGGGACCCGTCTTCCATTTCTGATTTTTCAAATTTTTTGTCTTGGGCGAAGATAGATGATTGGTCGAAGGCCTCCATAGGTGTTGGTTTGCCACACTACCGTATAATGCTCCTAAAAAGAAAAAGAGGGCACTTCCTAGGGGGTTGTGTCTATTTTAACACCGTGAAGTGCGTTGTGCAAGTGATGGTGGAACTAGGAGATGGGTCCAAAGCTTAAGGTGTTGTCCCACACTTGAGGACCTAGTTCGTGAAAATGGGGGTGCTATGGGTAACTTAGGGAGACATGTCTATCAATCATGTCCTGCCCTTGATGTGCCCTATGTTGTGATGTGGGGGAGGGGCTAGGGTGCTCCCGAGGTGTAGTTCTTATGACGCTCATAGAGTATAGATGAGCTAATTTCATTGTTATTTTTCGTTTCTTTCCACTCTTTCTCTTCTTGTCCTTTTTTTTTCTTGTCTTTTCTTTTTTCTTCTTTTCCTTTTCCTTTTATTTTATTTCCTTTTTCTTTTTTCTCTTCCTTTTTTTGGATTATAAAAGAGAATGCACTAAGAAGCATGTCGTTCATGAGCAGGGGCCAGGCTTTGTGATGGCTTAAGGGCTTTGCTTAGGAAGGCCATGCTCTGTAGATACTGCTTCAAGTTAGCCCTTACATTGAGTGGAGTAGATGACAAAAACGGGTGGTTACACCTCGTGAATCTATTGTCATTCATATCTTCAAGGGGTTCATGCAAAATGCTAGCAAGAGGGTGGCTCTCATCATGAGGGGCACCATTGCACACCTATCTCACAAGAGACAGAGATAATTATAGCTGGTGATGAATGTAGAATTGGGACATGAGGAGAAATCTTTGAGGAAACTTGCTATGGATGGATGGAGGTCCCTTTCGGTGAAGATCATGCTTTCTTCAGAGGTCAAGACATTTACATTGTAGATCATAGGGAAGTCATACCTACCATGTACCTCCCAATTAAATTCGACTCCAATCCTGCTCAAGGAGGGCGTGTAGGTAGGATCATCCCTTTCGTGCCATAGGGGTGCTATAGAAAGCCACCCATGCCTCTAAGTTAGAGTCTCAAATGTTTCTATGCCACCTAGGATGAGCCTCATATCCCTCCACCCTTTAGGGTACCTCCACTGCCTTACCTTCCCAATAATTTGCATATTCCTGCTACCACCTTGTGGGGTGTCTCATTCATTCCTCTTGCCATCTCCTTCCTAGCCTTGCTAAAAGCTTTATGACATCCTCCACCACCCTTGGAGATAGTACCCTATCCAATGTACGAGGAAAGGTGAAGGATAACTCAAAGGAGTGGCCGCAGTTTTCCCATTACTCCCACATTGCAAGTTTTTGGTCCCAGTTCATAAGGTCACACTCCTTGCTTTGAGAGATGGCCACCTATGAAACTTGCAGTGTCTTGGCTTGGAGCTTCCTGCGGGCAAGTTCCACCTGTTCTCTGTATTTGTGCCTCATCTCCACCATCCATTCAGGTGTCATAGTTTCATCCCCTTGCTCTTTTGGTTGTGCTTGTGGCTACAAAGGGGGGCTCAATTCTTGCACTTATTCTTCCTCTTGTTGGTCCTATTCAAAAGCAAGTCCTTCTTCTTGAACCAGCTCCATTGGCTCTTGTTGAGGTGGCTGCAAGACAAGTTCTTGTGAGGTTAAGCTAGCTAAGGTTAGATGGGCTCGTTGCTCCTCTACTCCCAAGTTGGTGCTAGTCTTGGGTGCCTTGGAAGGAGTCCATGTTGCAGCACCCTCCTTGCTAGTTCTAGTATTTTTTTAAAAACTTCCTTCAGTGTTTCTTCTCCACTTGACTGCGTGACATTCAAGACTATTCTAAAAAAGGCGTGTTGTTGCTCTAGCATTGGTATCTCAAAAAGATGTGGCTTTGCTCTCCACCAGGAGGCATTTACTCTCAGAATGGGCCATCCTATAAGCTAAATCTTTGACTCTATCTTCGTTCTCGGCTGCCCATTCCTTTGATTTCTCTTTTATCTACTCTAGCCCTTGATTTTGGTACTGGGCTAGGGTGGTGATCACTTGCTCACATTCCCACCACAATGTGTGCATTTGTTGCTGCTCCTGGTTTTTGTGTTGTACTTTTTCCCCCTCAATATGGCTTGCTCGTGGAAGGTTGTTTAAAGTCGATTGTGCAACTCTACCTACTTCTTTGAGGTCTCCTCATCTCTTTGGGTCCTTACTACCTACAACTCTTTCCTTGCCTCCCCTCTTTTCCTCTTCAACCCCTCCTTTTCCAATTCGAGGCATTTGTTTTCCCTGGAGTTGAAAACACACATGTTTTTGAGGGCAATACAATTATCTCTTTCTTCATCATACAGTTCCTTCAAGCTTTCTTCTCCCTATCTTGCCTTTAAGGCCTCTTTCAATGCAATCATCTCCCTATTGATGACAGTCATCATCACATTCGTTTTTTCCACCTTGTAGGTTGCAAAGGCAATCTTCTCCTCTTCTAGCTCTACAAGTGTGACCTTTTTTTCGTCTGTCATCTTGTTGAGTTGGCTTTGAAGCTCTTTTACCAATTCATCATGATCTTCAGTGCTGCGCATGGCTGAAGGCACTAAGGTAGTTGACATTTCCAAATGGGGTACCTTTGGCCCTTGGCGTGATACTGCATCAACTCTACTTCTTTGTTCCTACATGAGGGGGACTCCTTTGCTAAGGACAGGCAAAATTTCTTGCACTTTGCTCACTAAGTACTACGCCTAGGCCATGATGTTGCTTCATTGATCACCCTTCAGTAGTTCCTTATGGTTGGGTGATTGTTGGGGTAGCCACAACTGGTGGGATTAGCTTTACCCTTACCTTCCACCATAGGTCTTGGTCCTGCCTCTTCCACTCTACTGCACTTGTTCTTGGTATGTCATCTCCTGCTAGGCTCATCATTGCCAATTCCTAAGATTGGGAGTGTTGCTCCACTGATCTCCGAATGGCTAGGGCTATCCCCTCCTCCTCTTGTTGCCTCAGTCGCTCTTTCTCCTCTTCTTGTTTCTTCATGTGCTCTTCATCAAGTCTTTTTGATTCCTCCTCTACCCTTTGCAGCTCTCTATTTTCTTCAGAGGTGGACCAAGTTCTTCTTATGGGTATTCTAAGAGTGATATTCCTTCTACCCCCTAGCTTGACACCTTTAAGCCTTGCTGCTCGCTATGTCCTCTCGCTTGAGGTCCTTGTTGTTGAGTGGGTTGGTCAACCTCCTTTTCATTAGCTGCTCTTTTTGTTTTGTCCTGCTATTCCTTGTGGAATTTTTCCTCCCCTTGTTCTTACGCTAAGAGTGAAATAGTTAGGCTTGCTGGGGTGGGAGAGTGATGCTCCTCTTGGATAGGCGACCACTCCAAGGTCTCCTCTACTACTCTTTCCATCTCTCCTAGGGATTCCTAAATTATGGCTGTTAATACTCCTCCAAATCCTATGATTGAAGCCTTGGAAGCAGGTTTTCTTCTTTTGGACTCCACAATGGTAGCTAGAGACTCCCCCCTTATTGGCCTTGGTACTGTGGCTAGTACCTTTGCCAATGCATGTATTGTCTTTCAGATGTAGGCATTCCAATTTACATCATCCAAGGTGTTTTTTGCAAGGCTCTCTAGAAATGGTATGCCTACTCTATTTATGAGAGCATTATATCTTTGCCTTGCGAAGAGGGTATGGAACCATTTTTACATGCACTCACATGGTGGGGTTAGGAATGTTAGCCAAGTTGATCCCATCATTTGTATAGACCTTCTTATCATCCATCCCCAGCATCCGGTATACGTCTCTCTTTGGCCTCTTCTTGGGCTTATCTACTAATCCCAAGGCCTTCTCCATGATTTTTCGACTAAGGGCAACTTCCCCCCTTCTGGAGGTCTCTCTTTGCCTGATGGTTACCGCCACTATTCCTTTGGGCATCAAAAGTTCTCAAGAATTCTATACATTTGCTACAGTTGATGTCTTGCCCCACTTTTCTAGGTACTTGGCAAGATTAGATTGTTCTATCATCTGTGCAACGACCTCTTTGGATGTCACCACTTCTTCCAGATTGTGGATGTTGTCATATTTTAATTGGTTAAACACTCGTATCTCCATGGCTAATCCATATTTTCTATGCTCCTCATCTAAGAAGGGAAGCCTGTTGACTTTATCTTATCGACTACCATTTAGGTTCCTGTCACCACACAATATCCCACAATTAGTTCTCTTTAAAGGGCATCTCTTGCACTAAAGGTAAAGTGATTAGAAATATTAGTGTCCAATGATGAAGGATATATCCCACAAAATGAGAATTCTCACATCAATCAATCCACACATTTTTACACATTCATTCTTTCCTTTAAAATTAGATTTCTATTTTGAGTTTTCATCCATTTTCCACTTTTATTCCCCTCCCCCTTAGAAAGGATGAAAATCCTTCTTAGGATTGTGGGAATCAAGGTGTATGTGCATTCAATGCATCTGTGGTGTGCCTTACTTTTCAAGAGCCAGTTGTAGAACTTGGGGTTATACTCTAGAGTCGCATAACGGTCCATATCCTTTGGAGGAATTCCCATGTGCATGATATAAGTTAATACATCAGTCAAGAGGTCAGCAGAGTTGAGTTGGCTTGCAATGTGGAGTTCCTTCTCCATTAGGATTCTATCCAAGTATGGGTGGATCATGATATTGTCTTCTAATGGCTGATTCCTTGTTATGGCTAACACTCTAAATGAGTTTTGGGCCACATAGGTCCGGTCATACTCAGAAGTCTTGATGGCACGTTGTTGCACCACATTGGTCATGATTTGATAACCTTCTTGAGCCCATGAAATATGCAAATTATATCACTTGCGTAAGAAATTGGACTCAGACTCGATTAATCATTGGAGTTCAGCAAGTTCCTATGGTGGCATGGGAATTTTTCTTTTCTTATAGGAGGTGATTAAGCATTAGCTTAAGACCTCTTCTCATGAAATTTCATTGCCAATCATTTCATATGCAATAGTAGAGGTCTTAGTAAAAATGAATTCATATTCTTCCCAAGAACACGGCAAGGAATGTACCTCATTGTTATGGATTTGTCAAGTAGGCCTAAGTCCAAACATGTAACTTCTAGCCAACAATGTGAAAGTTGAGTTAAGTCATCGGATGCATGTTACCAAGTCATCCCATGTGTCCATAGCCATATTGGAAGCCACTTCAAGAATGGATCATCATAGGTGCAATGGCATAAGGCCTATTGGTGGTTTGGATTTAGTTGAATAGGATAAGTTGATGCGTGGTACTTCTACTTGAGGATTCTCAGTGGGTGTGGCAAGCTTGATTTGAGAGGTTTGGAGTTTGATTGACATTGTGTCATTGTGGTTTGCAGTGGTGATCACCTTAGAGTCATTAGGCAATAGCTTACTCAAGATTGGTTTCTCGTGGACTCTTAGTTGAACTTTGGGTCAATAGACCATTTGAGCACACAAGGATTGAGCACCCTTCCTTTTGGTTTTTCTCCTCCCCTATTTCGGTTGACATTTCTGAACCTTGGTTTTTGGGGCATAAGTTTGAGGATCATACATGGCAATGGAGAGTTTAGGTAACCACAATCAAGGTGTTACCCCCATAATATCCTTGGGCTTGCAACAGGGATTTTGGGACCCAATGCTACGCAGTCTTGTGTGAACTATAGGAGTGCCAACTCTGCCATTTAGGTCCAGAGTTTGAGGCACAAACACTATACATTTCCAATTATTGATGTTTGTGAGACTATGGTCTATTCTTAGGGGGCCCCTTGAGTGTTTGGACCATAGCTTTGGGTGGGGTTTCTAGATGCATTTGTGAAGTTACTATGGGAGTACATTGTGATGTATTGCCCCCCTCCTTAGGGTTGACACTAGGTTTGGCTATTGATGGCACTACAGGATTTGGGACAATCGTGATGCCCTTTGTTGAAAGTTGTTACTATCCTAACATTACTGATGGCAAGGTGGATGCATTGCAATGCGTAGTCAACATTACAATGAGCTTATTTTTTAACACGTGCCCTAGCAATGATTCCTTACCAATAGTCTACTTGTTAGGCAGCACATAAAAGACAATGTGTAGGCTCTCAGTCTTGATAGAAACCATTAGTTTGCATTTCCCCAAAAGTGGATAGGACTACCCCACAAATAGGCTAAGTTTTGCATTGGTTGGTTGCAATTGGGGTTGACCCATGGTGGCGGTCCAGTGTTCATACATTAATATATTAGAGTCGGCTCCCTTATCAATTAGAGCATCAAGGGTGCATGCCTTTTGGGCGGCTATGGTTATTTGCATAGGTAGGCTGGTGCTACTACTTCCTCATCTGCCTCATTGAGTTCAGTGATGGTTGCAACCCTCATGTTCATCGATGGTTCGATCATCAGAGGTTCTTGAAGTGGATGTGATGGAGGATAATACTTTTTTATATGACTTTCGTTGAAAAAACCTATGCCCTCTCCTTCTAGATTTTCAAGCTCCACATTCCCTGTTCTACTGATATTGCGAACCTTGAAAGGTCCCAACAATCCCCTAAATTTCATTTTCTGCTTGTGTCCCTTAACGGAGTACAGCAAGACTAGGTCTCCTTGCCCAAAGTCTCGTTGTTTGACATGTTTGTCAAACCAACTCTTACGTCATGGATTTTCACAAATTAGGGCATGGGTTGCAATGAGAGATGAGTCTTGGATAGGTGTTCCATCTCTACTAACCTATTTGTCCATGCTTCTTGGCCCTCCCATCTCTCTTGGAATGTTTTTCTCAAGCTTGGAACAAAGAATTATAATGGTAAAATAGCTTCGGTTCCATAGGTGCGAGCTGATTTTTGACTCTGTAAAGTGCTTAAAATTTGCCAAAAAATCCAAATTTCAAGGGAAAAATAAACTCCATTGAAGGCAGCTAGCTGTTGCAGTCAGTTCGATTTTAAGCAGCAAGTCAGATACGGGTTCCAAAAGTGCTTTAAAGATACACCAACTAATGGTTGCAGATTTTTCATAACTTTTTTGACTATTGGATTGGACTTCGGGAGGTCCCAAGTAGTGGGGGACTTCAAAAGGAGTGTGTAGAAAATTTCAGTTTGCAAAATGGAGGTCAAACGTGAGACTGGGAGTGCCCGAGGTGGAGGGACAAAAGAGAAGCAAGTGAAAAAGGACTTTAAGCAAAAGGGTGTGACCCTTGGGGGGCCCTCCCAAAAATTTGACGAAGGGGGGGGGGGTTTTCAGCCCCACGATGCAGACAACGATGTCTTCATGGAGCACGATGAGAAAATGGGGGAGAGGGGGGCTATAGGGCATCTCCCCCCTCAATGTACCCCTATAATATGATCTTGGCAACAACATACTCGATATTTTCACCCTCCATTTCCGCCCTTCACTCCTCCAATGGCTACTTGGATCAGAAGATAAAAAACCCACCTTTCTTTCTCCTCCCTCTCTCTCCCCTAAGAGGCAATTCATGTGAAAGAAGCCCGATTAATGAATGCTCGTCCGGTGTGGTATCGGATTGCTTCCAAATCGAGTGGGGTTGAAGATGGATGATTGGAGAAGGGCTAAGCATCAATTTTGGATTGTTTTGCTATCCCAATTCTGATTTTAAAAAAACCCACAACAACACATAAGCGGTATGCCTCATTTTTACAAAGGAAATTTTCTTCTTTTTTATGTTTGATGGTCTAAATGAAATTCATATGGAACAAATAAAAAGATCTTTTTTGTATTATGATTGAGGGCCGTGTATAAAAGAAATACAGAATCATAATAATAAATAGTGGCAATAATTAAATTACAACCCGAAAAGTGTATTTTTAGAGTAAAAATGAAGATTTTGTTGGTTTCGGGTGGGAAAAAGAGATGCGCATGGGATAAAATTATGATAAAAAACATCTTTCAGATGTCATAATCAATCACTAATCATAGATAAAAAAATAACCTATTTTATGTATAAATAAATAGAGAAAACTAGCTAAAAATGGGGAAAAATAAGATTTTCACGCTATAAAAATCTAGAAAATTATGATTCATGGTTGTGGCTATATAACAAAGCTGAGGCATGAAGTTTGGCTTCAATTTGGTTTTTTTTATGTGTCATAGTTCATGGGATTTTTCATTTTATGAGAAAAATACATACAAAATAAGGCATTATACCTATGCAATGCATCACAACCTAAACGTTAGAGAGAAAGGGTGATGTTAAGAGATTAAGAGGGTTGATAGGGTTTGGATCTTTGAAATATTGGACTGTGCATTTCATTTAGAATTGCGATATTTCAATTTAAGAGGCTAGTAGCACGAGAAATCGGTGTTAGTCTCCATACATTGAAGCATAGTTTAGTGAAGATCATGAAAGGGTTGTTTTTGCACATCACAAAATGCTGATTTGATAAATATTGTTTGTGCACTAGGATCATATGCACTATGCATGATGCATGACATGGTATTAGTCTTAGAATGCATAGCAATTATCTTCCTAGGACATGACTTATGCGTGGAGCGAAAAGGAGCCTCAGCTGTAGGTTAGTTGTACGATTTCCTTGGGACTGTTTGGTGAGGATCTATATATTCCTGGATCATACAAAACAAGAAAAGAGTGGAGTTTGTGCATTATGTTTTATATGTTAGGTAGCACATCTTGGGGCCAATCACCTTGGTGTAGGAGAGCTGCAGTGGAGCCACAGCAGTAAGCCGAGAGGTGTTTCCCTATGTTTGTGATACAAGGTGTTATATCTATATATTATGGGATCTCCCTCTGAGGAGTAGGGAAACGTAAACGTTGGACTGTGTCCTACTACAAATGCAAGATCGATATTATGGTTTAGTGTAGTATGAGCCTTAGACGCTCCTGGTGGTCGTGAGGCTGTGAAGGGTGTCTTTTGTGTTTTAGAGGTTCGACTAATGCTAGAGAGCGAGTGTCATGCCCATTTTAGGTCCCGATAGGTGGTGGGTTTGTCAAGAGCTGCCAATAAGTGGTGGTTCTAAATCTAGGGTCTCTAGGGACCAAATAGTCAGTTAATGTCCTCTGACAAGAACCGTCAAGCCAAAATACAAAAAGAGGAATGTGTTGAGAGGGCTAGACAGCAGGTTGAGATTCTAAGGCGTTATTCTCCTTAAAGGAGCAACCCGATACACATAAGTGGCATTGGTTTCAATAACCCAAGTGTCACAAGTAGCCCTTTGAGTGCAAGAGGAAGTCCTAATACTTTCCCTCTTGCAATAAATCAACCCACTTCAAGTCGAGGTGTAGTTTTACCCACACAAACTCCTATTGTCAATCCAGTTGTAGCCATGGCACAACCCATTACAATTCTAGCAGACTGGATTTACCGACATTAGGAGCATCTTTTCCCATCTTCCATGGGTTAGCAAAAGAAGATGAAGAACTCCATATTAATGAGTTTCAAAAACTCGTGTTCAGCTATCGAATCCAAGACGAAGGGCATTTAATGATGTTCTTCAACATGACCATAAAAGGAAGGGCAGCAATATGGTATCATGGTCTATAAGCCATAACCATAACTAGCATTGATAAATTCTTCACGGCCTTCCATAGAGAGTTTTCCCCTGAGAGGGGTGGACAATATTGGTTGCGTGTCTTCTTGAATGTAACACGCTAAGAGCCAAATGAGAATGTACAAGGCTATGCCGAGAAACTAAAGCAAGTTCTTTGCAAAATTAATACTTATATTCCCATTCCACTAGCTGCACAATTGCAATATTTCCTACAAGGATTAGATTTCAACATCCAAGTGTAGCTAAGTAGTGTTGCTTTGGCCGACAGTGACACTGTTATTACCCAAGCAGAAGGAGTAGAGTTACGCTTGCAAGCAGCTTCTGCACAGCAAGGGTAAATTGGAATGGCAATAATTTGACACTAACCAATGGGAGTCAAGGGGACTCCATGTCAAATGTGAATGGAAGAGGAAGTATCATGCCAAATTAGCATATATTGCCAGATCCTCCCACTATGACTATGCCTATGGCTAGTTAAATGGTCTCACTGAAAAGTGAAGGCCAAACAATGAACCCGAATGTTGTCCCAGTAGGTCAGCGGGGGCTGATTCCTAATCAAGTGGTTAGGTGGATGAGACAACAGACAGACGATCACGGCTATGAGTCAAGTGCCTCAAATGTCCTTGGTGAAGTCAAGGATATGATGATGCACTACATTGACATGATTAGCAAATAGTATAGACAAATAGTTGTGGATGTCAATTTCATTAAGAAGCAGTAGAATTTCATAGGGAGTCGACACCCTGAAGAGGATGCCCCCTCAAGATTTAGTTGTAAGTGGTGTGGTAGTCAACATTTCCCTAGGAATTGCCCAAATGTCAAATGTGATATTTGCGGAAAGTTTGGCCACTTAGCTGCTTCCTGTTGGAATAAGATCAATTCTCTCCAACAAGGAAGTAAACAACTAGGTCCAATTAATTATCGCACATAAGGGAATAATCTCTAGCAAGATGATGGACCAAGACAAATATTGCAGAGAGGGAAGGCTACTGTAGAGGAGTTGCCTCATGGCAGTGGAGTCAGTCTTATTGAGGCTGTACGTGTCAATGATGCTGAAACTTCTAATCTACGAGCCATAACAAGAGGTCAAAAGACTAGAGAGAGTGACAAAGTAAATGTAAAACCTGTCAAGGGATACCCTAAGCAAGATGCTAGGGGAAAGTAAGTTATGAATCCTGATATGGAAGGTGGACCTCTCAGGCCTATTGATAGTAAATTTGATCTTGAGAAGAAGGATAAAGAATTGTCAAGAAATAAGGAAAAAGTTAAAAAAGAGGCATCAAAGCTGGTCCAAAGACCAAAGGAGAGAATGGTTTGGCGAGAGAAGAGAACTTTGGCTAACTACCATGACTTTGATCTAGCAAGTTCTCTTTGAGAAGTTAAACCAGAGGTGAACCTCCTGCAATTGATTAAAGTGTTTCCAAGAGTACACAAGGAATGCAAGAAAATACTGCCGTATTGGCTATATTGTAGAACCTTTGGGCATAGCACGAATAGGAGAAGATTGGTTCGATCATGCTGAAAAGCATTGTCCCAGGGTTCTAGCATATGTGGATGGAATATTAGTGGAGCATGCTATCATGGACACTAGATCCTCCATCAATATCATGAGTTTAGACTTGATGGAGAGGCTAGGTCTAGAAATCCAAAAAAGGCAACTCCACACTTCTTAGGATGGCTGATGATAGTCTATGGCAACCAAAAGGTTGCATCATTAAAGTCTCTGTTATCATTGCAAGCGTGGAATGCTATTTGGACTTTAGGGTGATAAGGTTTGCAGGATGTCGTAGCTATCGAGTTTTTCTAGGCAGGCCATGGATCTTATGAATAAACTGTCAAGTCAATATACCCGCTGGTCAAGTGATTCTAGGTAGAGGTGCCAATCGTGTAATAGTGGATGCTTACCCTGAGTCTCCTCAGAGTGAGAGAGCTCCTTTATCCTCTACTGAACTAGGAACAGTAGATGATCCATCTGGTAGTGAGACATCATCGAGCAATGGATCTAAAGAAGGGTCCACTACAGAAGACATCTACTAGATAACATTGAATGAGCTGATAGAGCCTCATAATCGAATAAGAGACACGGATGTAATTGAGTTGGACCTTGGTACACCAAATGATTCGCAGCCAATCAAATTAAGTTCCATGCTCAGTTGGAAAGAAAGAGAGGACTATGTGTCCTTAATTCAAGAGCTCTGCGACATCTTTACTTGGAGATATGATGAACTTAGAGGCATTCCTCTCGACATGGCTGTGCATGCCATTCCGCTAAAGGAAGGAAGTCAGCCCGTACATAAAAAAGTAAGGCATATGCCTTTTGAACTAAGGGATGGACTGTTTGAGGAGCTACAGAAGTTGCAAAAAGCGGGTTTGATCTTCCCAGTTTAGCATACTGAATGGTGTTCACCAGTTGTGATCATGAAGAAGAATAATAATCAAATCTGGCTTTGTGCAAACTTTAGAGAGCTGAATATACAGACTGCTAAAGACTACTACCCGTTGCCATTTATTGACCAAATTTTGGATCAACTAGTGGGTAGGGAAATATATTCATTCATGGATTGTTTTACGGGGTATAACCAAATGGTGATTGCTGAGCAAGACAAGCTGAAAATGACATTTATTATTGTCTTTAGTACCTTTGCATACCATGTGATGGCATTTGGTTTATGCAATGCACTTGGTTCATGGCAATGAATAGCCGACAAGACCTTTGGTGACATCTCCCTAGAGGAGTTGAAAGTATTTATTGATGACCTAGGGGCAGTCACCATAAGAGAAAGGCAGTTGATTATTTTGTGGAATTGTTTTGAGCATTGTAGACAATTTTGCATAGCTCTTAACCCATGGAAGTGCGTCTTTGGAGTCCCTTATGGGCTATTGCTAGGCCATGTGGTTAGTTCAATAGCGATCACAAGACTGACCCTGAAAAGATAAAGGTCATAGTTACTATGAGTCCGCCGCGTACTCCAATGGAGGGGAAAAGCATTCTATCATCGGTAGGGTATTATCAGAGGTTTATAAATACCCTAGTAGAAAGAATGTTGCCACTGACGAACCTATTGTCCTTTAACTATCAGTTTGCATGGGGTGATGCTTGCAAAGTATATTTTGACTATGTGAAGCATGAGCTTGCCAAAGCACTTGTTTTAAAAGCACCTAAAAGGGGCGATATGTTTGATATATTTTCAATAGCAACAATGTATAGTATTAGCTTATGCTTACCCCAAATCTAGGAGAAAAAATGGTACCATCCGATAGTCTTTACTAGTCGGAAGTTGTGCATATCGGAAATTAACTACACCTATATGGAGAAGTTGTGCCTTACAATGGTATTTGCAACCAAAAAGTTTAGGTGCTACATTCTTTATGAGAAGGTGGTTTTTTATACGAAGACGGCAGGGCTTCGATTGTTGCTGAACAAATTATAGTCGCTTGATAGTTTAGCAAAGTGATTAATCACTTTGTGGGAGTTTGATTACGAGATCGAGAGCAAGCCACCGAAGCTACAGGGCATTGTAGAATGTCTTGTGGATTTCAAAGAGCCAAAAGAGGTCTTGGCTAAAGGAAGCAACATGGAAACATTGTTTAAGATTGATACGGTGTCTATCCCCTCCTACTAATCCTGCTTGCTCATAGTCTCCCACCTCTAGGCATTCTAGCCAAGCTCAATCGCAATCTACCTTGGCAACTCCTTTTTTTACTTGTTGAAATGTGTTGACCTCTCAGGATTTAGTGTCTACTCTGATTTGCTCAATCACTCTTCCATTCATGTCATATTCTATGGTCTCTACTTCATCTTTGCTCTCCTCCTAATGGAACAATAGTCTTTGTATTCATCGTCAGAATCCTCATACTAGGATCATGTGTCACTTGTAGGATTCCTACTTTCAAGCTCTGCCACCCTTATCATGAGAGTCTAGTTATATGACAAGTTTAAGTCATGCACCTTAGTCCATTGCCACTCTTTCATTTCCATAAGATCCTTGAGGGGCTTTAAATTGGCAACTAGGTTGCCCACCAGCTCATTTATCAAGTACTTGAGGATTTTGTGAAGTTCTAATTTGTTTGATGGGATGCAATAGGTAATTAGTGTTGGTTGGCTAATGGAACTCCCGACCATGATCATGCACAAGGGTACTATGGATAGATTAAAAGCGATGGCATTGTTAGGGTAGCTAGTTGAGTCTACAGCTTGCTTGTATCCATTGTCATCCTCCGAGAATGGGAGATCAATGGTTGTCAATACATGTATCTAGTCTCGCTCATCCTCAGGGCAAGGAATGTAGAGGTCCATAATCGCTTCTAGGACTTGAATCACCCTTTAGTAGGGTAGAGATGGTATCTAAGTCCACTGCTGAGGTTTTCTAAGTGTCCATCTCTACTCAGACTACTTCTAATCTATTGCCCAAGAATATCAAGCCATTACCCCAATCCTTTATCACTCTGGCATTCCTCATCCAAGGCCTGCCTAGTAGGATATCATAATCCACTCCCTTCATAACTATGAAGTTCACGAATCCCACTATCTTTAGAGGCTAGCCCTTCTCAAAACTCCAAAAGATCTAACCTTCATCCCATTTTCTAGATTGACATTGAACCGTACTTTTTCCACCAATGGGTTTCCCAAGCTTGGAGGACTGCATGACTAAGTATACTAACCCTTGCTCCTGTGTCTACTATCCCCTTTCATGTAGTATCTCCTAAGGCAACGATAGGTAAGATTGTGTGCATCTCAGTGCTCTCCCAAAAGGCATTCACTTATGGGGACTTAGACATTGGATTCAACGTTAGGCTTGGTATGTGTGTCACGGCACTGTGGTCCAGGTAGTCTTATAGTCTATGTTCATTACTGTTTTCTACCCCTCACTTCTCAATTCTTGCAAAAGTGTAGAGTTTTGCCTAAGCAATTCTCCCAATGACAATATAACAGGAGTTATTATTAGTGTGGTTAGGAATTTGCTATCCATCTTTCCCTCCTCAGCTTCATGGGCTCCTTGCCAATGCTCTTGAGTTGTTTGCCTAGTTGTGGCCCCCTCATTTTTCCCATACAGTTGTTCATGTGGCAGTGTTGCCTCTTCTACTCTCAAGTATGTGGGAGAGATTGGTAGGCTCACAGTTGAGAGTTCATTAATCTTGTCCTCAATGATAGGTTTGACATCTTGAAGGTGAGCTTGCACTTCTTTTATCCATTCCTTGACCTTATCAGTAGCCTTTAGTTGTTGGTTGGGGTCAGGGTACTCTCCATCCTTAGTGCTTCCCTTCTCTCTCATCTTAGGAGCAGATGTTTCTGCTTCAATATTGGTGATATGTTTTCCCCTGGTTAATTTTAATCCTCAAACAAACAAGGTGGAAAATCTAAAGCAGAAGACAAGGCCAAGGCAAAAGTGAAACAGAAGATGAAGGCGCGCCAAAGAAGAATCTAGAAACACAAGAAGTGAAAAATAGTCCTAAATCAAGGAGAAAAAGCACAAGTCAATACTTTTATAAAAGAGTGCAAGGCACACCATGATTTATTTTAAGAGCGACTGGCTCTCATCCATGCAAATTGTAAAGGTAGATAGGTGGTGGGAAGAAAGCTAGGAAGATAGGAGGACAATGGGAAAAAGGTCCTAGCCATGTAAAAAAGGGGATAAGGGGATAACTGCCCAAAAGGGATTTAGGGTTTTGTATATAAAGTTAAAAAGTGAATGAGAAGCTCATTCTTGTGTGTGTCAAAAAGTAGCTCCTTCTTCTTCTTCTTCTTTTTGTTGTTGTTGCTTGCTTGAGCTTGTGCTTGAGAGAGGGAGTGTGAGAGTGTGAGGGAGTGAGTGTGTGAGGGTGAGGGACCGTGGTGGAGAAGCTCTCCATCTTCCCCTCTCTTCTTCTCTTCTCTTCTCTTGCTCATCGGAAATGGAGCTTGGAGTGTGGAGCTTGAGGATGGAGCTCGCTTGAAGCTTGCGCTTGGATCGTGGAACTACCAGAGTGCTCGAGAGAGGAGGCAACTCTATCAGGCATGGAGGTAAGCTCACTACACTCATAGATATTGTGGGAGCTGTTAACCCCAACACGAAGAAGAAAAAGGAAATAAAAAAGATGCAGGGCAAAGGAAGAAAAGAGGTAGCTTGACTGAAGAAAGAAGAGGAGAAAAGGCCAAAAGTGCAAGGGCAACCTTAAAAGTCCTAGGCAGCTGCAAAAGGGGAAAGGTGAATTTTAAAATACAATGGCGCACCCTGAAATCTTGTAAAAGAGTGCCTGACAGTGGAAAAGTCGGAAAGCCAAAATAAAAGACAAAGACAAAGACAAAGGCCAAGGCGAGAGAAATGGAAGGCAAAGGCGCATAAGAAAAAGCATGAATCAATACTTTTGTAAAAGAGCGCAAGCATATCATGGTTTAATTCAAGGAGCGCCGGGCTCTCACTCATGCAATTTGTAAATGTAGACAGGCGGTGGAAAGGAAGCTAGGAAGATAGAAGGACAATGGGAAAAAGGGCCTAGGCTATGGCCAGCCATGTAAAAAAAGGGAAAAAGGGGATGACCGCCCAAAAGGGATTTAGGGTTTTGTATATAAAGTTGAAAAGTGAATGAGAAGATTATTCTTGTGTGTGGCCAAAAGTAGCTCTCCTCTTCTTCTTCTTCTTCTTCTTCTTGCTTGCTTGAGCTTGTGCTTGAGAGAGGGAGTGTGAGAGTGTGAGGGAGTGAGTGTGTGAGGGTGAGGGACCGTGGGGTGGAGAAGCTCTCCATCTTCTCCTCTCTTCTTCTCTTCTCTTCTCTTCTCTTCTCTTCTCTTCTCTTCTCTTCTCTTCTCTTTCTCGCAATGATGGAGCTTGGAGCGTGGAGCTTGAGGATGGAGCTTGCTTGAAGCTTGCACTTGGATTGTGGAGCTATCGGAGTGCATGGGAGAGGAGGTAACTCAAATGGCATGGAGGTAAGCTTACTACACCCGTAGATGTGGATGGCGCGTCAGCTATGTGAGAGGTAGCCATTAGTGCTCGGCTTGGAATGCTTGAAGCAATCAGTAGTCCGTGAGGCGTGGCGGTCGAGCAAAAGCTCCCACATTTTGGTTCCCTTGTTGCTGGGACCAACGGATTCAAGCCTTGAGCACTTGCACGCTTCGAATTGAGCATCCAAGTCAGGGTTTCCCCGAACCGGTGCTTGAGATAGGTAGGTAGTGAGGGGGTTGAAGATGGTATTCGATCTCCTTGGGAAGTAGGTTTTTTACTTTTTGAGAGTTACATAGTGAGATGGAGTAGAGTAGGTACTTACTTTGTGAGTTGTATGCATTAGAGTAGGAGAAAACAAAGAAAAACAAAGAAAATAAGCATTAGGGTTATTTTTGTAAAATAGGGCAGAAACAGGGCAAGAATCGTGCAAAAGTGGTAAAAAACTTACTTTGATGCCTAAGGTCGGTAAGTGAGTTGTTGGGGGTGCCAATACCATACCTCGAAGAGGGTATAAGGGCCAAAAGTGGCAAGAAAGGCCACATTGTGCATTGCAGGGTTTCAGGAGAGCAGGAGAGAAGAGGAAAGCTTGGCAAGGAAATCCGCATCAATCTTGGCATCAGGGAGATCTTCGACTAGCCCAGGTAATTCTACACCTCTCCCTACAGTAGTAGGATCAATCTGGAGTTGCTCGACAAGGGGGAAGGCCCCCAACGCCCTGCACGATGAATTTTGCGAGATTCGGCAAAAACACGCGCGACGTTCAGCACGTCCGAGTCCCGTCGACTCTGGTCTGAGGCCCAGACTCGGCCCTTGGACTAGCCGGCCACCACTTTGCTGTCCCTCGAACCTCGTCCGAGTCAAAACCGTCTGAGTGAACTCATTCAGCCTGTTTGAGTCAAAACTTTTTGCCACGTGGCGCATTCACCGTCTGAACAACCCGACCGAGCCTCAAATTCCGCCCTTGGCCACCCTCCACATTCGGCCCTCGGCCCAAGTGCCATTCAGCCCGTCCGAATTGTCTTGTCCGAATTTGCCATTCGGCCGTCCGAATCAAAACCGTCCGAGTCAAACCCTAAAATTTGGCCCTCGACCCTGTGTCTCGGCCCGTCCGAGTGACCCACTCGGACCCTGCAATTCAGACCAATTGGTCAGAGTGCAAATTTTTATCAAATTTTTAGGAATTTGACCTGACCCGGCTAAAACGCAGTAGCGCAAACTGTCGGAAGCCCGAAGGACACCCAAAACATTATTCTGGCTCATGGAATAGGCAAAATCGTAGGGCGCAACCGCTTAGGAGCCAGAGGTAGCAGGCAATCACAAGATCAGGGACTTAGGCGCAATCCGTCGAGGGGGAAAGCCTGATTAGACCCAAAAACGAACAAGGCAACGAAGTGGAAACGGAGCGCCGGAGCCCCGAAATTGGCCCCATTAGGCTATATAGAATGAAAGGCACACTGCAGGCCCACGACTGGGTTGAACCCTCGAGTAAGTGGTTCAAGATTTGGTGAAACGATCCTTCAAGCTGTGCATGGTGCCTACTGCACAACCCTATGGGTCGAGAAGGGGACCGCCTTTGAGACCCCCGCAAAGGGGGCCCTACTCCCTCCTTTTCCACCCCAAGTAGGTTGGAGAGAGAACGTGCGCTGTGACAGGCCCTCCAACTTAGACGCTCGGGCAGTAATGGCCCTACGCAAGCATGGAGGCTCCCTTGCAAAGGAGCAACCACAAGGCCGCACTCGAATAGAGGCAAACAGAGACCTTAGAACCTTAACGGGCCAGTCTAGCCATCAAGGGAAAAAAGGCCACACCCCAAGAACACAAAGACATTGCGTTCAAACCATGTCTAGTCAGAGCGAAATGCAACATCAGCAAGCTACAAATGCCAAGATTACTAGACATGACACTCTTGACGAGAGATGTACCTTGAGAAACACTGCACAGACAACCCAAGACATTGGTGGAGAATCCACGTCTAGTCATGCAAGTGTGGACTCAAGGGCATTTGTCAGAAGGCTTAAATTTACAGGCCAAGACTCGGAAGATGAAGACATAGTACCACTTGCTTATCTTAGGGTCAAACTCACTGCAAAGAGAGAGCATGCTATCGATGCTCTGATTGATGAAGGGGCAGATTTTAATGTCTTGACCTATGAGGCATGGACCCTACTAGGCCAACCAGAGCTGACACTGACTAATGCAACTCTTAGCCCTTATGGGGGACCTCCACAAGCACTCATAGGGAAGTGCAATATCCTTGCAATAGTTGAAATTGAAAGCTTGCCTATCCTATTTTATGTTCCTCCAAATGGTGCTGAATATGGTAAGGAAACCCTCCTGGGAAGACCCTTCAAAAGGGCGACCAAATGTGAGGCTGACTATGTAGAATAGAGGATACACCTGACACTACTAGGTGTGAGGATAATCACAACCTTTAGCAAGGGTGACCTCAGCGAACCTCGAGGGAACGGCAAGGAGCATTCTGGCATGCCAAGCGAGCCTGGTAATGAGAGCAAGGAGTTGTTGAAAGAGTTAATACAAGTGCAGGTTGAACAGAAAGAACCAGTGAGTGAGGCCATACTTGAAACAAAAGGGTTAGGAGACAAGGCCAAGGATAGGATTTCATACAAATATCGTAGAAGACCAAGAAGGAAGCCCAAGCCTTATAGACGAAGGCATCGATGGAGAGCTAGCACAATGCCACGATGGATATCCAAGGCGTTGCTTCGTGCTCAAGGGTATTATGCAAGCAATCAATGGATTTGGGTACCAAAACCCCTTGCTAAACCACCTCTGTCAGAAGCCCACATTATGTCCAAAGTAGAGAGGCGTAGGGGGAAACCTAAACGAAAATCCAATTCTCGAACCAAAAATATTGGAGTGATTGAGCCCCTCACTATTGAAATCAAGAAACCAAACATGGCCTATCAAAAAGTGGATCCCCAGTCTAGCATACTTAGCAAGCAGATATCAGAGGTAACTGTCGAGCGTGCATGAGGTCCACTAGTGCCCAGTGAGCCTTTGACTTCCCAAGAGGATAATGAGCACCACATGCACAATATTGCTCAAGATGAGGCTGATTGCTCAACAAAGCTAATGACAAAATTGTCTAACAATCACGAGCAAATTCTCCAGGCAGTGCCAAGCCCACGTAGGAGTCCCAAATATCCTACATCCTCTTTTTCCAAACGAACACAGGAAGAAAAATAGCGGTCGTCAATGGCGGCTACTCACTCTCAATCTCTATCTCCATCAAGGCTTCCAAATATCCAAGAGGGAGGACATGACACTAGCAGTGTCTCTCGGCCCGTGGATATGCCTGTGCAACCCAATGTGACCAGATCAACTCATACTCGATCTACACAGATGAATGCTCAAAGGAAAACAAAAGATACGACCACCTCCGATCGCCTTAAGGACCGGATACCGCAATCCACCAATAGTAGCAAGTCCACCGAACTAGCTGCTAGTACTTCAAATCAGGGATCACAGCCGTCACAGCCTGTGGCCGTGACAACACCCCTTGCGGAACATGTCCTTAGTAGTTTACCTGTGAAGGAGGTGTCGCGACCTACCTCCTTGACAACTCCAGCACTTCCAAAGTGCCTAAAACTTGGGCTGGAGGGGTTAAGCACAGGGGAACGAGCGGAAGAGCTAGACTCTCCCAAAAGGGAGACAATTGTACCCATGCAACCTGGAAAGGCTACTCCACAGGCCACGACTAGGTCCCATGAGAACCCACTAGAGAACGGAAATGCTGAGGCCCAACCAAGCACATCAATGGTCGATATAGCCCAGGGTCCTGAGCCGTTAGATGCACCTGCACTGACCAAGAAAAAGAGGAGAAAATAGCAAAAACAACGACAGTTGTAAGTGGTTGTGGACCCCAAGAACATTGGGACGAAGAGTGCTGGAGAGATGATGAATAAAGCATCAAGTCCATCCACCAATGAACCCACTGATGCCTCTCCTAATAGCGGTGAAACCTCAAACACATCCGTATGCTTCGACAAATCAAAGCTGTCGTTACCATCAATGGCTGCTCGCAACACTCTATCCACTTACAATAGAACTCGCATTGACAAATCAAGAGTTGATACAACACTGTCACGATGGGATGACGAATTCACACCAGTCACACCCAAAAAGGACCATGACTCAATAACAAAGCCTCAAGAGAAACATGGAAACCCCAAGAGCATGAGCAATCCTAGAGTTGACCAATCTTGCTCATATAGTCCTGAACCCCTAGCCATGCTAAAGCCTAGGAAAACTTCTAGAACCTTGCATGAGATAGCAACCGAGCAAGCCCTCGTTGAACATAGAAGTGTCGCAAAATGCTTTACTGAGTTGGAGATACAACCACCAATAAATGTGAGAGTTGCAACCATCATTGAAATAGAGGATGAGGATGAGGAACGAGTAGCGCTAGCCTACTTCCGTATAACAGTGACTGCTCTAAAGGTATACACCTTTGATGTGCTAATTGATGAGGCAGTTGACTCTAGTATCTTAATGTATAACAGTGACTGCTCAGAAGGTATACACCTTTGATGTGCTAATTGATGAGGCAGCTGACTCTAATATCTTAATGTATGATTGCTAGACCACTATTGGTCAACCCCAATTGCAACCAACCAATGCAAAAATTAGCCCATTTGGGGAGCAATCCTATCCACTCTTGGGGAAGTGCAAACTAATGGTTCCTATCGAGACTAAGAGTCTACCCAACCGCTTTTATGTACTACCGAACAAACAAAGTGTTGGTAAGGAATCACTGTTGGGTTGCATGTTTAAAAAACAATTCACTATAATGTTGACTACAACCCCCAATGCATCCACCTTGCCATAGGCAATGTTAGAATAGTAATGGGTTTTAGCAAGGGTACCACAAGCACCCAAAAAACTGGTAGTTAACCATAGTGTCAACCCTAAGGAGGGGGTAATGCACCACAATGTACACCCATTGTGAAGTCCCACTGCATCTAAAAACCACACCCAAAGCTATGAATCAATTAATCAAGTGGGTCCCCAAGCATAGACCACAACCTCACAAAAGCCAATATTAGAAACTCATAGTTTCCATGCCTCACACTTTAGACCTAAACAGAGGAGTTGGCGCCACTGTAGTACATAGGTGATTAGGCCACATTGGGTCCCAAAAGCCCTATTGTGTGCCCAAGGTTACTATGAAGGTAACACCTTGGTATGGTTTCCCAAACTCACAAGTAGCATGTATGCCTCTCAATCTCAGCCTTCAAATAATAATACCCAGAAATATAAATCAAAACAGGGTAAGAGAAAAGTTGTAATGTGCCTACCTAACGGCTTCCCAAGCATGTTTTTGCGGTCCATCAAGAAACAAATCTAAGCATCATTGCCCGACACTCCCATGGAATGATCCGGGGTTTGTTGCCTAGGGTTTCCCGAGTCCACCTCGCAACGGAATGTTCACGGTCCGACCCCACTAGGATCGATTTGAAATCCGGGTTCCTCGTGGTCAAGGTCTCTTGATAGCATTCTAGAATCGGGTCTTGGAGATCCTACTTTATGTAGAGATACCCAAGTTGAATCAGATCCATGCCGCACTTGGTTCAAAGAGAATGAGAAATGAGAGAGATGCACTGCTCAACCTCTTTGCCTATGGGGCATAGTCCCATTGCGGTCCCCTAAACGGTATGAACTGGGTCTTAACTTAACACCACCTAAAGGTTGGTCATTGGTAAAACCTTGTGAGAAGCCTCCTAGTTCTCTGGGACCACCCTTCCGTAGGACGACGGACCCATCTAGGGTTCCGCCCGCCCACTTCCCTCAATAGGTATTCTTTAGTTATCTAATTAGGTCCTACCACATTTATGTGTGACATTTAAAATCAGATTCTTTAACTAAGCCCTTTTAGGAAACATGGTTCGTTCACATAATCTTATGGCACTAACACAAAAACAATTTAGACAAGTTCCTTGGAAGTAAACTTAATATTAGCATTTTAACTTAGATACAAGTCTTGTTCAAAAGGGACGATTTTTGCAATCCGTGAGGATAAACCTTATTTCTTCCAAGATTCTGCACTTGCACTAGTAACAGAGGCCTCGAGAATCTATCTTGAGTCACGCAGTTCATTTGAGTAGGACCCAAAGGTAGCAAATTTATAGCTAGAGCCCCTTGGCATCTAGCTGTCCTCCTACATTTAAACTATCCCACGAAGAGACCTCTTGTGATGGGTTCGGTCCACCTTCCCGTCACGATTATTTAGAACCCCCTTGGTTAGGGTTGGCGGCCAGTTGGGGGTGGCTTGGTGCACCCTCCATGAATTCAACCGGATTCATTGTTTCAATTTCTTGTGAGTTTGGGGTCATACAATCCTTTCACAGATAGCATTCCTAAATTTACAAGCAAAAACAGTGAAGGTGAGTGCTCGAGGCATCTGCTAAGATGGAGTTCCCATCTTTGAGCTCTTAGCGTTTTCCCTTCTTGGGTCTTTCTTGCCTTGGCGATAGTTTCCATGACCTTCTGAGGGATAAGGAATACCCTTGTTTTGACCTCATTCCTATGTGATAGGAGCGATCAATTACGCTATTGGATTTGTATCCATTAGTCTTTGGATGGTAGCAGTCCTAATTTGCTAGCTTGAGTTTTCTTGTATTGACATCGAGTGGTATCATGGTTAAAGGTGATATCTCCAAGGGTTTACTTGTCTCTAGGCCAACCTATGTTTGTAACAATAGCTTGGCTTGTTTACAATTAAACACTAATTAAGTCAAATTAAAACCTAGCCTTACGTAACATATAGGGTTTAATTTATCAATTTTCCTTATACAATTAAGTTTAGCAATTCATATGCGCATCTTATATCTATCTTTAAGATGAATCCCTAGCATGTAGTGTAACTGAAACAGTCCAAGATGCCACACAAAATGAGATGTGAGTCCTTCCTAAGTTGATGATGCGATGCGGCTCTTCTATTCTTGGAAATTCATTTCAATGCGATTATGCAAATCATAAATAGTGATTGTATTTTTTCTTTGTATGAGAAACATGAAATCATCATGCCTAATGCAAATGAGAGTCGCTTCCCTTTAAAGGTTTATAGGATGCCATCGTCTTGCATGGTCTTGCATATTTTGTAAATTTGTAACCTACGATGCACTTGTAGAAAAATCAACCCTAATACTCGGCTTGGTATTGCAACAATCCATAGATACTTAACTGATGTGTGGCAACTCATGATCATCATGGACTTGATTCAAGCCTTTACACCTACCTTACCAATTATGCAAATTTTGCGATGCAAAATCATGATTTCTTCCTAATGATGACTATGCTTTATCGTCCCGATAACCTATTTTTCAGTTTCTTTTACCTCTGAAGCATGCCAATGCTAGTGCATAAATCTAATGCTCTATGAACACAATCAATAAAGTCCTTGATTTTAGTGTGCAGCAATGCATAATATTTTGTACAAATTGTTCGTTCTAAAACGTGCCAGAGTGCAATAAAACACAATACCAAACATGATTTTATAATACAACCTAGCTGGTGGTTAGTTATGGTAGATTTTCACATGGATACTCCTAATTTAGTCAACCTATGTTTTTAAAAGATTCCTACTAGAGTAAGATTTATGGAATGCACTTGGTAAGTGTCGCGATTCCTTGACCTGCAACTCCATCAGTTGATGTAGGATTCATGCTCGATTGGACCTTACTTCGCTTGGGAGGCATCACATAGTTTGGCTTTTTCTTTGTGGATACGCACCTAGGCTACAAGGGAGTTGACTCCTCATGGAAGAAATCAGTCATGAGAACCCTCTCAAAGAGGGGGGAAAAGGAGGAAGCTTGAAAGGTTCCAAGAAGATTCTCCCTTTCTCTCTCTCTCCCTCTCTCTCTTCTCTCACTCTCACTCACTCACTCACTCACTCACTCTCCTTCAATCTGTCAATAGGGAAGAGTAATGATAATTAAAACAAGAATGCCCTTCTTCTCTCGCCTAGGGGGGGGGAGGGGGATTTTATAGTGGTATTGGGGGGAAAAGAGGAATGGCATGGCATGGAGCCCCCCCCAAAACTTTACCTAGTCGTCCATGTGGAACGTCGCCATGCAGGATAAGTTGGAGGGGAAGAGAGAGAATAGTTGTTGCCTCTCACTACACATCGACCCGTCCTCCCTTGGAGTCATTGGCCACCACTGTAGCTCCCCTTGCCTCTGCATTTCATGCCGTCATCCCACAATAGCCCCCCCTTCATCTGCCAGAGCTGGTGGCGAGAGTAGGGGGGACATTTATTATTATTATTATTTAAAAAAATTGTTAATTTATAAAAGGGAGGCCTTACCGTTATGGGCAGGGGAAAATGTTACATCCTTCCCCCCTTAAGGAATCAAGATGTTCTCATCTCGAGAGGAATTGGGGGAATTGTTAGTTGAGAGTACTCTCGTCAATCCATGTGGCATCTTCTTCTGGACAGTCCTTCCATTGGATGAGGTACTCTTTGAGGGTTCTACTCCTCAATCTCTTTTCTTGAATATCTAGGATTCTATCTGGCCAGAGCTCAAGGACTTCTTGACTTGGTATTACAACTTGTTGCTAATTGAGTGCATGGCTAGGATTCGATACATATTTCTTTAGTAGGCTAACATGAAATACATTGTGAACTTTTACATTCTCAAGGAGTAGGAGTTTGTAGGCATTGGGCCCTAGGCACTTGAGGATCCTATAGGGCCCATAGTACCTTGGACTCAATTTCTTAAATTCTCCCAATGATAAGGAACTCTTCTTGGGTCGTACACGAATAAAAACCATATCCCCTTCTTTGAAGAGTCACTCTTGTCTATTTATATCTACAAAGCCTTTTTGCCTATCCTTGGTAGCTCTAATGTCTCCTCTGATGGCCTTAACCTGCTCATCCATTTCCTCAAGAATTTTCCTAGAATCTTCTACCCTTAAGGTAGGATCTCAAAAATTCAATGGAGTACGACAATCATGCCCATACAATGCTTGAAAAGGTGTCACTTGAATGCTTTGTTGGTAGGAAGTATTATAGGCAAACTCTACCAATGTTAGATATTGGATCCATTTCTTGGGTTCACGATAACAATATTCTCTAAGAATATCTTCAATGACTTGGTTGTTGACCCTCTCCGTTTGGCCATCAGTTTGAGGGTGATAGAATGTACTAAAAGAGAGTTGAGTTTCAATGGCCTCAAATAATATCCCTCTCCAAAAGTGAGATGTGAAGAGGGAATCACAGTCACTAACGATCCTTCTAGGCAACCCATGGATTCTGAATATCTCCTTAATGAATAATTTGGCAATATATGAAGCTTGGTCGCCAAAGTTTGAGAGCATGAATAACTGCTAGCAGATCTAGGTCATGGGTGGCATAATTCCTTTCGTGGGTTTTTAACTTCCTTGAAGAATAGGCTATAGCATGACCTTCTTGCATTAGTACACAACCCAGTGCAAGTGAGCTAGCATCTGTGATGACTTCAAATTCCTTGCTTAAGTCATGGAGCTTCAGAATTGGTGCTGTCACCAAGCTATGCTTGAGTTGATCAAAACTTGTTTGTTCAGTGGGCATCCACACTATGGCAACTTGCTTTTTCAACAAATTTGTGAGGGATGTTGCGATTAAGGCATAGCCCTTAATGAAGATCCTGTACCAACCTATTAATCCAAGAAAGCTACACACTTCTTTAATAGGAGTTGGTGGAGACCACTCTTGGACATCCTTGAACTTTGTAGGGTCTATAGAGATTCCTTCATTTGACACAATAAATCCAAGATATTCAATCTGCCTTTTGAGGAAGGCACTTAGCATAGAGCTTATGAGGCACTCATGGACTCCTAGATTCATTTTCGATGACTTAACAGATATGGGCTCATTTTCGAGTAGGAATTCCACCTTAGCATTTTGTCTAGTGCAAGTGATTTCTCACCCATTTGCTAGTTTGACAAGCAAAGTGGGTGCAGCTATAGTGGCTATCCCTAAACCTTCTTGCACAAGCTAGTGAAATGAAGGAATGAGTGCTGCCATAGTCAATCAGGGGTTTGAATTTCTTACCTTGGTAGTTTGATGGTGTTTGGATTATCAAAAATTGGTGGTTCGGCCCCTTTTTATGAAGGGCGGCATGAATGATTTCCCTCTCAATCTCAACTTCCATGGATGGGTCTTCTTCTTCATTGATCCCCTTAGTGGTAATATTGGAAGTTTTTGCCCTTCCCAATACTGCACGACCGCGGCCATGGGTAGCCTTGTCTTGGCCACCAAATTTTCCTCAACGGCGGTCTTCGCCAAGTTTGGGACATTCCCTTTTGAAGTGCCTAGGTTCATTGCAGTGAAAACAATGCATGCTTTGATCACTTCTTTGAGTGGGGACAAAGTCATTGATTGCATTTGCTCTTGGCTCCTTTTTTTGGTCTTGACTCTGTCCTTGCGCTCTTTTAATTTGAGCTTTCAACATTCCTGGATTCTGGTCTTTGTAAGACCAAGGGCTGGACTTCTTGGGCAATATGTCCTACTCTTATCAATGCATCTTGCAAATCCAAAGGATGAATTGATTCCAACTGAGTAATCATTGGTGGGTTCAACCCATCATAGAACTTCAAGACTTGTTGGGGGATACTCATTGTTGGGGCTTATTTCCGTGAGGAGACAAATTTCGAGTAGTACACCTCTAGAGATTGGCCCAATTGTTTCAACTTGAATAACTCATTCATCTTCTAAGTTCTGTATGCATGTGGCATGTACCTTCCTTGCACTACTTCCTTTAGTTTATCCCAAGTTATTGTGCTTTCCATGACTACTTGGTCTTTACACCATTACTTCCACTTCGCGCCAGTGAGCTTGAGCTTGGCAATCATGGCTTGGTTCACAGGTGTTGTTCCTGTCGCACTGAAATAATTCTCCATGTATTCAATCCATATTTTGGCATCGACTCCAACAGTCTTCCATTTTCTGTCAAATTCGAGTGGATTAATTTGTTTGAGAAGAAACTTCTTCTCTTGTGCCTCTGCCGGGCTTAGTGCAGAAACATGATTTTGGTTCTACAGTTGGGGTTGTATCTAGTTAGCAATTTAAACTTTCCGTGGTAGGATTGCATTTACACATCTCCACACAAATTAAATCAATGTGCACATTACTGTCACGTATGTGCCTTGAGTTCTTGATGGATAACAATTTAGTAGTCGCCCCCCAGAGTTTACCTTCCAGCCATCGCCATCCGTACTCTAACCAGAATGATCGCCATCCGTACTCTAACCAGAATGATTGCTTTAACCCTAGGTCTACCCTGCAAGGGAAGTGTCTTGCCATTACCCATGGAGGACCAACCTGAAGGTTCCTAATTGATCTAATTGTCACCTATCAACAACTAGCTCACATATCCAGAGGTGTCCTTCAAGAGGCTTCTTGTCCGAAAGGAGCGATTGCCATTACCCTTGGTTCATGGAGTACAACGCTTTTTTCCAGTAGCAGACCAAGGATTTATGAAATCCCTTGCAATGCTTTGGCGCAGCCATTGTACCTTTCCCCTAAGTTAATTTATAGTTTGGGTTCTAAGACGAAACCCTATGTAAGTCAGTGAATTGGCCCTTACTAGAGTTTCTTCCTAGTGTTTGTTTTTGGAGAAACCTCTTCATTAACCGAGACCACCCTGCCATAGGATTGGATTTGTTGGGAATCCATCCACCCACTTCTCTCTATGGAAGTTCTTTGTTATCTAATCGCCTACCACATTACGTGAAAAATATAAAAACAAATTCATTAATTAAAATCCTTTTATGCACAGTTGTTTGTTTACGTAATTTACTCACAGATATACAATCAGAATAAAACAAATTCATTGATTATATTCCATAATGTGTATAATCCCGCCCATACAGGAGAAAATTTATAATTTCACGTAGTGCCTCTTTCGGCGCATCTACACGTCACCAATATCAAATCCACCTGTAGCTAGCGTTATAGGTGTCCCAAGTGGAACTTGGGCCATAGAGGGGACCAAGTAGTTCCTAGGTGCGAAAAGGGATTTACTAGCCCAAGCCCCCTGGTACCCTATCCACCTCCTACTTAATACGATCCCTGCTGGGAGACCTCTCGCCATTGGAGGCGGTCCATGCTTTTGCGGTGGTAAAAACATCCCCTCTTGGTATAGGGATTCAACACCTATCCTTGGGGGAGATATAGGGCTCCTCAATCATTATTTTCTCCCATTCTTAATTCAATCAAGATCTAATCTAGAAGATCACAAACAAGATTTATGTTTGCAACAAGCAATTATGACTTCAATCAATCATGCAACATTGACACTTGAGTTTCACATAATGAAATCTTCCTCTTGGAATTCAACTAGGGGTATCTAGATTTTGGAATCTCTAACTTCCCAATTCTTGTAACCAAGTTTCTTGGCCTTAAGTTAGTGTTTCTCAATAAACTTATCTTATTTGAATAGGACTTTTTAAGAAAAACTTGTGGTATCGCGATTGGTAAAGGGTTGTTATCCGCACCTGTGACTCTGTTAGTGACTCCCATGCTTGCAACTCCAACTGTTGCTTCCACGATAGTAGGGTCATTCGTGATTTCTGCATTTGAATTCTTTTTCTCTCGAGGCCATGATGTAAATATGATTCATAGAAGAAGAAGAAGAACACAATAGTAATACCGGTTGGCAAGGGTGTAAGACTCCCGATGATGATGATGGATATTGCGAGATTCAATGATATAGGCCTCACAAATGATTCTTCTTGCCTCGAGGAGAGCAATACTTCACTCTCTAGTAGATGGAATAGAGACGAGAGTTGAGGTATGATAGAATAGGATAGAGTTCTTAAGTGTCTTCTCTTCTCGGATTAGAGTAGAAGAGGATGAGAGACCTTCAGCGTATTCCCTTCCTTGGGTTGAATGGAATGATGTCTCTTCATCTTGTGGAATAGAGTCTCCTCCTTCTCAATCAGCATCTCGTCTAGTCAGGATTACTCTTATTGTTCTCATCTCATGGAATAGAGTCTCCTCCTTCTTGGTCAGCGTCTCATTGTTGAGATATCGAGCTCCACTCGTGATATGCCAGGGTGACCGTTGTGCATTTATGTCATCGACTTGTCAGTTGTAGATACAGTTGGTACACTGCCCATGAATAATAGCTAGATGACAGCTATCCTTATCTACTCTAGTTCATGGCTCAGTTAGTATGCCACCTTAGTTAGTTGAGTTTGGTTTGAGACCCATATATAGGGTTCTTCTATTTCTTTGTACTTGACTTCTTTTTGGCTTACACAACTAAGAAGAGGAAAACTGTTTTCAGCCTCCACCTCTGTGTATATTCCCCCATTGTGCAAGCAAGAAAGCTACAAGTGAGACTCCTTCCTTCTCTCCCACAATCTTGACATGGTATCAGAGCCTTATTCGTGGTAAGGAGCTCAAGAAAGCAAGCCAAGCTCGCGGTGTTCTGGTAAGAGGAGCAGTGTTGCTTTCATTTTCTGTTTTGGGAGCAGATCTCTGCAGGTAGCACAGCCGGAAATTGTAAGAGTGCATTGTCTCAGGTTGAGACGCCCTTCGTGGTGAAGCAAGAGGGCAGTATATGCTACGGGAGAGGGCTTTAGCTCCCCAAGGTGAGTTTCTGGGTCTAATGTATCCTTGATCTAAGAGCTATTTGAGTTGTTCCTTTAGTTCTATGGCTTCCAAAATGGACATTCGATATGGTCATTTTGCAACTGGTGTAGCTCCTGGTACTAGATTGATTTCATGGTCGCGACTTCTCTTTGTGGTGGAACTTTAGTTAATTATTTAGGAAATATGTCAGCATATTCCTTAAGCCACGACGGTTTATCTTTGGCTTCTTTATCCTATTTAGTATTATTTAATTTGATTAGGTATACAGGTGAGCCTATTCTTAAACCTTTAGTGATTCGAGAAGCTTTTGCTAATTGAATCTCTGGTTTTCTTGCTTTTCCTTGTGTGGTCACTTATTGTCCTACAAGATTCAAGAATGTGACTTGGCTCTTTTCACAATGAATATGAGGGCCATTGGAAATTAACCAGTCCATTTCTAACAGGCATTCATAGGTTCCCAGGTTCATCACTCTGAATTTCATGTTGGTCTAATTGCCACCTAGATTAAACTCCACCTTACTTGTCTGTTGTGTTGAGGAAACTTCTTTTCCATAAGCTAACTCAACTATTAGTAGGTGCATGCATTGTGTTTATGCCTAGTTTTCTAGCACACCTTGGTGATATGAATGAATGTGTGCTTCCACAATCAATAAAAATTTTAAAGGGTTTATCTTTATAGGTTGATGGTGTTTGAATCATTGAGAATTGTCGATTTGGTCCTTTCTTGTTGAGAGAGGCATGAATTCTTGCTCTTTCCATGTCGGTTTCCAAGGTGGGACCTTTATCATCTTCTACTTCCTTGAGGGTTATGTCGGCAACTCTTCCTCTAGCTGTGGCTATCTGGCTCTGGTTGTTACGGAACTTGCTTTGGTGTTCATTTTGTCTGAGTTTTGGGCATCGCCTTTGGATGTGGCTAGGTTTGTTACAATAATAGCACCTGAAAGTATCCTTATTACCACTAGTAAAGTTCTCCATCGCCGATGTCTTAGTCTTCTTGCTATTAGTAGATTGGAATTGACCTTGGGCTCTTTTTTCATAGCCCCTAGTTATATTTTTGTTTTGGAACTTATTATTCCAAGGCTTATCATTTATTGGTTTGGACTGGAGTTCCTGTACAATCGGACTTGCTCTTATCAATGCATCTTGGAGGTCGAATGGACACATTGCTTCAAGCCGTGTGTTTAGGGGATCATCCAATCTATGGCGAAACTTTGATACTTGCTGTGCAATGTCCACAGATGGTGCATACTTTGAGTAATAGGCTTCTAGTGTCATTTTAAGTTTCTCTAGACCAAAGAATTCATTTATCTTTTGTGTGTGCCATGCTAGCAGAGATACCAGCCTCGCACTGCATTCTTTAATATGTCCCAACTAACAGACACTTCAAAGATTCCTTGGCCAAGAAAAACAACTCATATCTCAGGCTACAATAACAAGTTTTTGATTTCTTTTTACTATGATACTACTTGTGACGTATCCGCCTTGAGTTCTTGACAGATAACGCTTTAGTAGTCGCCTAGAGTTTACCTTCCAGCCATCGCCATTCATACTCTAACCAGAATGATCGGATTGGTTGGTTAACCTTGGGTCTACCCCGCAAAGGAAGAATCTTGCTGTTACCCACAGAGGACTGACGTGGAGGTTCCTAATTGATCTAACAGCCACCTATCAACAACTAGCTCACATATCCAGAGGTGTCCTTGGAGAGGCTTCTTGTCCGAAGCAACTGCCATTACCCTTGGTTCATGGAGTACAACACTTTTTCTAGTAGTAGAATAAGGATTTACGAAATCCCTTGCAATGCTTTGGCATAGCCACTGTACCTTTCCCCTAAGATAATTCATAGTTTTGGTTCTAAGACCAAACCCTAGGTAAGTTAGTGAATCAACCCTTACTAGAGTTTCTTCCTAGCGTTTGTTTTTTGGGAAACCTCTCTGCTAACCGAAACCACCCTGCCATAGGATTGGATTCATCGGAAATCCATCCACCCGCTTCCCTCTATGGAAGTCCTTTGTTATCTAATTACCTACCACATTATGTGAAACATATAAAAATAACTTCATTAATTAAAATCCTTTTATGCACAGTGGTTCGTTTACGTAATTTACTCACAGACATACAATCAAAATAAAACAAATTCACTGATTATATTCCATAATGTGTGTTCTCCTGCCCATATAGGAGAAAAATTACAATTTCACGTGCTGTCTCATTTGGTGTATCTGCGTGTCACCAAGATCAAATCCATGTATAGCTAGTGTTATAGATGTCCTAAGTAGAACTCGAGCCATAAAGGGGACCAAGTAGTTCCTAGGTGTGAAAAGGGACTTACTAACCAGAGCCTCCTTGGCACCCTATCCACCTCCTACTTAATACAATCCTTGCTAGGAGACCTCTCTCCGTCGGAGGCGGTCCATGCTTTTGCAGTGGTAAAAACATCCCCTCTTCGTATAGGGATTCAACAACTATCCTTGGGGGAGATATAGGGCTCTACAATTCTTATTTGCTCACATTCTTAATTCAATCAAGATCTAATCTAGAAGATCACAAACAAGATTGATGTTTGCAACAAGCAGTTATGACTTCAATCAATCATGCAACTTTCAAGTGATGCTTAACTCTAGTAGCAATCGACACTTGAGTTTCACATAATGAAATCTTCCTCTTGGAATTCAACTAGGGGTATCTAGATTTTGGGATCTCTAACTTCCCAATTCTTGTAACCAAGTTTCTTGACCTTAAGTTAGTGTTTCTCAATAAACTTATCTTATTTGAATAGGACTTTTTTAGAAAAACATGTGGTATCGCGATTGGTAAAGGGTTATTATTTGCGTCGCCTGTGATTCCGTTAGTGAATCCCATGCTCGCAACTCCAACTGTTGCTTCCATGATAGTAGGGTCATTCGTGATTTTTGCATTTGAATTCTTTTTCTCTCGAGGCCATGACGTAAATATGATTCGTAGAAGAAGAAGAAGAACACAGTAGTAATACCGATTGGCAAGGGTGTAAGACTCTCGATGATGATGATGGATATTGCGAGATTCAATGATGTAGGCCTCACAGATGATTCTTCTTGCCTCAAGGAGAGCAATACTTCACTCTCTAGTAGATGGAATAGAGACGAGAGTAGAGATATGATAGAATAGGATAGAGTTCTTAAGTGTCTTCTCTTCTCAGAATAGAGTAGAAGAGGATGAGAGACCTTCAGTGTATTCCCTTCCTTGGGTTGAACGGAATGATGTCTCTTTGTCTCATGGAATAGAGTCTCCTTCTTCTCGATCAGCGTCTCGTCCCATCAGGATCACATGTAATGCAAATGGGAGTCGCTTCCCTTTAAAGGTTTATAGGATGCTATCATCTTGCTACACGGTCTTCCATATTTTGTAAATTTGTAACTGATGATGCACTTGCAGAAAAAATGAGCCTAATACTCAGCTTGGTATTGTAACAACCCATAGATACTTAACCGATTCATGGCAACTCATGATCATCATGGACTTTATTCAAGCCTTTACACCTACCTTACCAATTATGCAAATTTTGCGATGCAAAAACATGATTTCTTCCTAATGATGACTATTCTTTATCATCCCAATAACCCATTTTTTAGTTTCTTTTACCTCTGAAGCATGCCAATGCTAGTGCATAAATCTAATGCTCTATGAACACAATCAATAAAGTCCTTGATTTTAGTGTGCACCAATGTGTAATCTTTTGTACAAATTGTTCGTTCTAAAACATGCTAGAGTGCAATAAAACACAATACCAAACATGACTTTATAATAGAGCCTAGTTGATGGTTAGCTATCATAAATTTTCACATGGATACTCCTCTTAATGTAGTCGATCTACGTTTTTAAAGATTCCTACTAGAGTAAGATTTATGGAATGCACCTAGTTACCAAGTGTCGCCGTTCCTTAACCCGCAGCTCCATCGGTTGATGTGGGACTCATTCTCGATTGGACCTTACTTCTCTTGGGAGGCATCGTATAGTTTGGATGTTTCTTCATAGATATGCACCCAGGCTACAAGGGAGTTGACTCCTCATGGAAAAAATTGGCCATGAGAACCCTCTCAAAGAGGGGGGGAAAGGAGGAATCTTGAAAGCTTCCAAGGAGATTCCCCCCCCCTCTCTCTCTCTCTCTCTCTCTCTCTCTCTCTCTCTCTCTCTCTCTCTCTCTCTCTCTCTCTCTCTCTCTCTCTCTCTCTCTCCTTCAGTCCGTCAGCAGGGGAGAATAATGATAATGAAAAAAAGAATGCCCTTCTTCTCTCACCTAGGGGGATTTTATAGTGGTATTGGGGGGTAAAAGAAGAATGGCATGGCATGGAGTGCCCTCCCTAACTCTACCTAGTCATCCATGTGGAACGTCACCATGGAGGATAAGTTCGAGGGGAAGAGAGAGAATAGTTGTTGCCTCACTGCTCCATGTCGACCCATCCTCCCTTAGAGTCGTTGGTCACCACTACAACTCTCCCCTCCCTCTGCCATTTCGTGCCATCATCCCACAGTAGCCCCCCCCTCTATCCACCACCTGGCAGCATGAGTAGGGGCCTTTAAAAAAATCGTTAATTTATAGAGGGGGTTCTTATGGTTGCGGGCGGGGGAAAATATTACAAAAGCCAAGAGGAAGACTGCTCAATCCATGAGTGCTCCAATGGTCTATTGATCAAAATATCAACCAATTGTCAATGAGGAACCAATCATCAAGGAGCCCCCACCTACTAACTCTGATGTGATCACCACTACACAATCCGATGACAAAGCATCAACCAAAATTCAAAGTCAATCAACTTCTCAAACCATGCTCACCAAACCCAGTGAGAATCCCAAAGTAGAAACACCACGTGTACCAACTTGTCCAGTCCAATTAAACCAAAGCTACCAACAATCCTTAAGCCATCATAGCAATGATTATTCATTCTCGAAGTGGCTTTCAACATGGCCTTAGATATAGGAGATGACTTAGTAATATGCATTCGATGATTGGACTCAACTTTCACATTGTTTGCTAGAAGTAACGAACGCTTGGCCGGCGAACCTAGGCCTCTTTGACGAACACATAGCAAACGAGGTATGTTTCTTTCCATGTTCTTGGGAAGAATATGAATTAATCTTCACAAAAACCTCCACCATTGTAGAAGAGTTGATTCCCAATGAAATTTTGAGAGAACAGGCCTGAAGGGAATGCTTAATCGCATCCTTCAAGAAGAGAAAAATTCCCATGCCACCATAGGAACTTGTTGAGCTCCAACAATTAGTTGAATCTAAGTCCCATTTCTTATGCAAGTGGCATACTCTACGTATTCAATGGGCACAAGAGGGTTTTCAAATCATGACCAATGTAGAGCAATGACATGCCATCAAGACTTCCGAGTATGACCAAACATATGTGGCCCCAACTTCATTTGGGATATTAGCAATGACAAGAAATCGTCCATTAAAAGACAATATCATGCTACATCCATACTTGGATAGAATCCTAACCAAGGAGGAACTCCACATTGCAAGCTGAATCAACTCAGGTGATCTCTTGACCAACGTATTGACTTATATCACATAGATGGGCATTCTTCCACAAGATATATACTGTCATGCAACACTAGAGTATAACCCAAAGTTTTACAATTGGATCTTGAAACAATAAGGCACACCAAGGATTCATTGAAGGCCCTTTAACCTTTACTTCCACAATCCTAGGAAGTATTTTCATCATTTCCAAGGGGGAGGGGGTAAAGTGGAAGGTGAATGAAAAATTGAAATAGGAGTTGAACTTCAAAAGAAAAGGATGAATGGAATATTATTTTTCTTTTAGTAAAAATTCTCAATGAAGTTCTTGTTTGGAATGTATGAATTGATTGATGTGGAAATTCTCATATCGTGATTTATATATTTCATCCTTTGATATTTTTTCTTCCTAATCACTTTACCTTCTATGCAAGAAATGTCCTTTAAGGATATTGTGGGTTATTGTGTGGTGACAAGAACCCAAATGGAAGGGTAGCATGATAGAACCAACAAGCTTCCTTTCTTAGAGGACAGAAAATATGGCTTAGCCATGGAGACATCGAAAGAGGGAGTTAGGTGGATAATAGAACAATGTAATCTTTCTAAGTAATTGGAGAACGTGGGCTAGGACATAGATCATAGCAAATGTGTTGAGTTCATGAAAACATTTGACATCCAAAAAAACAATGGCATGGTGACAATTAGACAGGGAGATGCCACTAGAAGGGTGGAAGTCAAGCCCTAAAATCATGGAGAGGGCCTTGGGGCTAGAAGACAAGCCAGAGAAGAGGCCGAAGAGAGATGTCTATGGGATATTGGGAATGGACAAGAAGAAACTCTACATGAATGATGAAATCAGCTTGGCTAATATTCTCGAGTCCACCATTAGATTGCAAGCAAAGATGGTCCAAACCCTTTTCTCGAGTCAAAGATATAACACCCTCATGAACATAATAGGAGTGCCCTTGCTTAAAAGCCTTGTAGCAAATACACTGGATGTGGTGAGTTGGAATCCCTATATCTTAAAAACAATCTAGGCATCTGCAAAGGTGCTAGCAACAATGCTAAGGGCAATAGAAGGAGAGTCTCTAGCCACAACAACAAAGTTGGAGAGGAAAAAGCTAGCGTCCAATGTGTCGACCGTAGGGTTCAGCGGGGTGTTGTCCACCATAATTCGAGAATCCTTGGGGGAGGTGGAAAGAGAAGAGGTAGTGGAGAAAACTCTTGAATGATCACGAACCCAAGAAGAAGCATCACTCTGCTACTCTAGTGAGCCCTCCCTATTCATTCTCAACAGGGAATTTGGGGGAGGAAGAATTCAACAGACTTTAGTAGGAGGAGATATAACAAGTTACTAAGAAGAGAGAGGCTGACCACCCCACTCAGTAGAGCAGTAGCAAGAAACCTCTAGTGAAAGGATAGCTAGCAAGCAATGGGACTCAGAGCCATCAAGCCAAGGGGAAAGATCAAGAATCATGCTGAAAATTCCTATAAAGAGAACCAAGTCCACCATCAAAGAAAACAGAGAATTGCAGAGGGTGGAAGAAGAATTTAGGAAACTCAAAGAGGAGCACAAAAAGGGACAAGAGAAATAGGAAGAAAGGCTCAGACAAGAGGAGGAGCAAATAGATCTTGCCATTAGAAGATCAGTGGAGCAACCCTCTCAATCTTAGAAGTTAGCTATGATGAGCCCCACACATGAGGATGTGCGAAGCACAAGTGCTACTGCAAGAAAAGGTCGGACAAAGACCAGTGGTGGAAGGCAAGGGAAAGGCTCCCCTGCACCCACCCCCACTAGTCATGATCACCCCAACAATCACCAAAACACAAGGAACCGCCAAAGGGGCATTCAATGAAAGTAATGTCATGGCTTGGGTGTAGTATCTCATAAGCAAAGTGCAAGAGCTTGCACCTGCACTAAGCGAAGGAGCTCCACTCATAGGAATCAAAGGGCCAATAGCAGTAGTAGTTGATGCAAAATTGTGCCAAGGGTTGAAGGTTCCCCACCTTGAAGTATCTACTACTTTGGTTCCCTCAACAATACGCAACACAGAAGAGCACGATGAGCTGGTGAAAGAACTTTAGAGCCAACATGACATGATGAATGAAGAAAGAAAAGATGCACTTGCCAAGCTAGAGGAATAAAGGAATGCCTTTGCAACCTATTGGCTAGAAAAAATGAGATAGATGACCATACTAACTAGGGAGGTGATGGCATTAATAGAGGCCTTAAAGGTAAGGCAAGGTGAAGAAAGTCTAAAAGACTTGTATGATGAAGAAAGGGAGAGTTGCATTGCTCTAGAGGCACAATGCACTCTTATATCTTAGGATAGGAAATGCCTTGAAGAAGAGATCAATAGTTTGAAGTAACAAAGAGAGCATTTATTTAAAGAACTACAAGAGGCAAAGGTGCAAGAAGTAAGGAGAAAGATGGTAGATTTGTGTAACCAACTACACATAGCACTCCACAAGCATGCCATCCTAAGGGAATAGGTAGAGCATTGGGCTCAAGAAAATGAACAAATAAATATATTATGGTGAGAGCGAGAGTAGGTAATCACTACCCTAGCCCAATATTAGAACCAAGGTTCTGAGTAGATGAAAGGGAAGGTAGAAGAATGGATAGCCAAGAATGAGGGCAGGATTAAAGACTTAGCTTACCGACTAGCCCATATAGAGAGTGAATGCATTATGGCATAAAGAAAAGCTGAAGCTGTGGAGACGCGGATGCTAGCCTTTTTGAACACGATATTGAATGTCACCTAATCAAGAGAGGAAGAGGCAATTGATGAAGTCAAAAGAAAACTAGAGCTAGCAAGGAGAGCACTTAAACATGGACTGCATGCCAAGGTGTCCAAACCTAGCACCAGCTTAGGAGTGGAGGAGCAAAGAGCCCATTTGATCGCAACTCAATTAACCATGAAAGAACTTGAATTGCTGGGGTTTGGGGAGCTAGAGCAACAAGCATAGCCTCTCCTTGAAGAGCCGAGAGAGCCAACACATGAAGAGGGGCTGGACTTTGAGCATGACCACATTGAGGAAGGGCATCCGCATGAACCAAGCCCCCCTCTACAAACACAAGCACAACCAAAAGAGCAAGGGGAGGAAACTATACCCCTCAAGAGGATGGTGGAAATGAGGCACATGGAAGAGAGATCATGTAGAGTTAGCACAAAGAAAACTCCAAGCCAAGATGCTACAAGTTTCTCATGTGGCCATCCCTTAAGGAGAGGAGTGTGATCCTGTCAACTTGACCCAAGAACTTGTAGTATGGGACTAGTGGGAGAATTGCAATTGGCCATTGGAATTTTCCTTCACTTTCCCTTGAACATTGGATAAAGTATTATCTACAAGGGTAGTGGAAGAAGTGATAAAGCTCTTGGCGAGGCTGGGAAAGAGGTGTGGTCGGAGGAGAGAATTAGAAACCCCACAAGTTGGCAACAAGAGCCTACAAATTACTAGGAGGACAAGGTGATGTAGGTTCCCAAGAAAGTGGAGGAGTATGAAGCACAACCTAAGTGGCATAGAAACATCTACAGCTCTAACTTAGATGCTTGGATGGCATTCTATAGCACACTACCATACAAGAGGAATGATCCTATCCTACATACCCTACCCACAAAGAATTGGAGTTGATTTCAAGCAGGAGGTACATGGTAGATATGACTTCCCTAATATCTATCATGTGAATATCACATCTCTAGAGGAATGCTTAGCCTTCATTGAGAAAGACCTTCACCTATCCATAGCAAGCTTCCTTAGGGAATTCTCTTCTTGCTGAGATCCTACCTTCATCACCACCTATAAGAATCTCCACCTCTTGTGAATATTACTAAAACAAAAGCCTATTGCAAAGGAAGAGCAATTACCACCCCTCTTTTTTGACATTAATGTAGGGATAGATAACTGCGTAATTGGTCTGCCTCATGATGAGAGCCACCCTTTTGCCAACATTTTTTATGAGCTTCCTAGAAGATATTAGAAGGTTCACTGGTGCAACCACCCATTTTTTGTCCTCCATGCCCCCCCTCAATATAAGAATCAACTTGAAGGGCTATATGCAAAGCATAGCTTTCTTAAGCAATTCCCTCTTCCTGCAACTTGGCCCTACCCATGAATGGGATGCCACTTAACGTGCTCCCTTGTAATTTTTTCTAAAAGGGGGAAGGAAAGAAAAAAAACAAATAAAATAATTGAAAAAGAAAAGGAAAGATAAATGGAATCCCTCCATTTGTACTCTATGAGTGTCATAACCACTGCATTTAGGGACCACCCTAGCCCCTCCCTCACTTCACAACTCAAGACACATCAAGAGCATAACATTTTGATAAACTTGTCTCCCTAAGCTACACACAACACCTCCCTTTACTCGAATTGGGTCCTCAAGTGTGGGACAACACTTTAGGCTTGCCTATGGTTTCAACCCATGTCCTAGTTCCACCATCACTTGCATAATGCATTGCACAGTAAGGTAGACACTATAAGGGTGCCAGCCCATTGGCTGTCCAGGTACGCTTTTAGCGGTCTATCGAGAAACAAATCTAAGCGTCGCTTCTCAACACTCCCAGGGAATGTTTCGAGTTTTGTCGCCTAGGGTTTTTCGAATCTGCCTAGCAACGGAACGTTTACGGCCGAACCCACTAGGATTGACTTGGAATTTTGGGCTCCTAGTGGCCAAGGTCTCCTAATAGCATTCTAGAATTGGATCCTGGACATCCTACTTTACGCAGAGATATCCAAGCCGAAGTAGACCCATGCCACACTTGGTTCAAAGAGAATGGGAAATGAGAGGGATGCGCTAAAATCTTGTGAGAAGCCTCCCAGTTCTTTGGGACCACCCTGCCGTAGGACGGACCCGTCGGGGGTTCCGCCCATCCACTTCCCTTGATAGGTTTAGTTTTCTAATTAGGTCCTACCACATTTATGTGTGACATTTAAAGTCAGCTTCATTAATTAAGCCTTTTAGAGAATAGGGTTCATTCACATAACTTATAGCACAAACACGAAAACAAAGCAAAGCAATCAAGTTTAAACAAGTTCCTTAACTTATCTTCAAGTTAATCTTTGTCTCCCACCCATACAAGAGAAATTATGTATCCCTTCCGTCCAACGGAAGTATCCCTTTTGCCGTGCAGAAGTAATTGGTCCAAATCTCATGGCACCACAAACTCAATCCTTTATCTAGAATAGGATCTCCCAACATGCCCAGACGTTGGGGGCCACGGAGGTCTTCAACTCCATTCTAGACCTAGCAAGGGGTGCCCAGAGCTCCAAACTAACCCGCAAGCTGTTTAGGAGTGAAACATCATTCCCGTGGTTGGCCTTTTCACCACTCAACCTTTGGCCCATGAATTGAGCAGTTCCCTCTTTGGGTTAATCTGCGATGCAATCATGGAGATGATCCATCCGTGCAAAATATCCTTCCTTAATTAAATCCTTTAAGAATCAAGCATAAACAAGGCATTCAACCCTAATATCAGTTTCTAGGAAAACATTCCTTTATTCCCATGGAAACTTGTCATCACAGATCCTTTCCATGCATTTATCGTAAATCACAAGCACTTGGAACATCATCCAAACAACAAACTAACAACCAGTTGAATGTAAAAGCATTTAGGGTGTTGTTAGATCAACCAACAAAAAAAACCAATTGTATTCTTCCCAAACAATGCAATAATATTTGCGATAATACTTCCATCGCATATCTGCTCTTTCCCTTGGGATCAAAGAGTGATTCTATGTAAAATTTTCTTAACTCTTGTATTCACAATTTTTAATGTCATGATTATGCCATGCATAACCCTTGAGTAATTCTTCCTTGCAATTGCTCTACCAGCAAATAAGCCATATGTAACTAGATGCAATTAACTTCCATTGATATATGCACTTCACAAACTCCAACTTTCGAGTAGGTGAGATGAAATTTATCCTTTCCAATGACCTATAATCGTGCATCATAGTATGGGGCCTAATGTATCTCATACGAGAATCAAAGCAAGCATTTATCAATTTGAAAATATATTACTTACGACCGATATCGCAGTTGGATTGACAATGATGCCTTTGCCCGAAGCTTCATTGCTGGTTGTGGGATTGCCATCCGCATGTGACATTCTTTGCTTGGGGGCCATCGTCTACAAGTAGACTCAAGAGATTAAGAAGGCGGAATAGATTCGAGATGGGAGAGTGTAAGAGAATATGGTTAAGTCAAGGATTGAGATAGAGAAAATTGTGCAGTCTTTCAGGGTAACTCTTCTCTCTCTCTCTCTCTCTCTCTCTCAATCTCTTGGAGAGTATCCTTCTCTCTACCTCTCTCTCGCAGCCTCTCAGGGTCTCCTTATGCTCCCTTGTGCCTCCCCATGCCTCATATTTATAGTGAATTAGAGAAGAGGGCTTGTGGTTGGCTGAGAAATGGAGCTCTTTGTGGAGGGGGATCTTGGAAAGATTAGTGATCTGATGCTCAAATCATAAATCTGATGGTTCCATTGGCTTCAAAAGGGGGGAAAAACCCCAAGACTCTTGATTAGAAAGCTCTTAGTTTACTTCTTTTTCTTTTCTCTGTTCGAAGTGTTGTTTTTTGTCTGTAAACTGCGATCGCGGTGCGTGCGATTTCGCAAACCCCTCTCTTTATTTTTTCTTTTTATAATATCTCCAAAACTAAATAAAACATCACTTGTCTTTTATGAGTTTGTCTCAGGTGAAGAAAAGGAGCCAGAGCTGGGTATCCCTCCCCGACTCTGTAGATGAGTTAAAAGCATGGAAAGAGTGGAATGCGAAAGACAAAAAAGTGATGTACTGGCTATCTGCAGTAATTGATAATACTATACTAGGACATATCAGGAATACAGAAACTTCACATGCAGCTTGGACAATTTTTGAGAGCATGTTTTCAGTTAATACAAAGACACGAAAGATTCAACTCAAGCAAGAGTTGAATGCCTTGAAGAAAGGGAAAATGTCTGCAATTGATGCAATGCCAGATGATGATGATTTGGTTTCATCCACTCTAAGTGGCCTTAACAATGAGAAGGCATGGAAATCATTTGTTACTTCAGTATATGTACGGAAGCCATTTCCAGATTTTGATGAGCTGATCTCTCTCATGATTACTAAAGAGATCAATATGCAGAGTGATTCGTCTGAAAGAAATGGTGAACAGGTCCAAGCATTTTACTCGAGTTCAGGAAGGGGACATGGAAGATCCTCTTCGAGAGGCCGTGGTATGGGACGTGCTGGCGATAACCAGCAAAACTGGTTCAATCAACAGTTTGGTGAAATGTAGGTTTCTGGAGGTAGAGGAAACTTTAGAGGCAGGGGGAGCTTTAGAGGAAGAGGTGGATGGCAGAACAAAGGCTCTAACAACTCTGGTATTGTGTGTCACTACTATGGCAAAACAGGTCATATTGCAGCCCAATGTTATGCTAAGAAAGATGATATTCACAGTGGTAAATTGCAACAAGGAAACTATGCATCATCTTCACGACAGAATGAAGACAAAAATGAACGCATGTTTGTTATGCAGTATATGCTAAATGCTGTTACAGGAAGGGGAACACATGATGATGTTTGGTATGTTGATTCAAGTGCATCCAATCATATGACCAGCCATGCAGAATAGTTTGGAGAGATGCATGATTTGCAAAATACAAGTTATGTGCAGACGGGTGATGATTCATACCACCCAATTTCACACATTGGAAAAGTTTCCTTGTCCTTGCATGATGGTAAGACAAAGAGTCTTTTAGATGTATTACATGTGCCATCTATTACAAAGAACTTGGTGTCAGTTATCAAATAGTAGAGCAAGGGCTGCAAGTCAGATTTAATGTAAAGGGCTGCTTTGTAGAAGACTTCAATGACAAGTGCAAGTTGGTTACAAAGGGAAGTAGAGCTGGACGTATGTTTACTCTGGATGCTAGAATTCCTACTATGAATGTTGCTATGTATGCTAAAGAAAAAGGTGTTGTTGCAGATATTGAAATTTGGCACAAACGCATTGGACATGCAAATGTATAAAGGCTGAAATTAATGCAGTCCAGAGGATTGGTTACAGGGTTGCCTTCTTTTAGAGTTGCAGAATTGTATAAAGTCTGTGAAGCATACCAATTTGGTAAGCAGGCAAGACAACCCTTCTCACATAATAGAGAAGTGAGCAAAAGTATACTTGATGTAGTACATACAGTGTTTGGGGGTCTACACAGAATGTATCTCTTGGTGGCAGCAAATACTTTGTCACATTTATTGATGACTGTTCAAGGAAGCTATGGGTATACTTCATGAAGGAAAAGAGTGATGTGTTTGAGCACTTCAAATATTTTAAGGCAGCTGTTGAAACAGAAACAGGCTTAAAAGTGAAGTGCTTGAGATCAGATGGAGGGGGAGAGTTCCTCTCTAATGAGTTCAGTGGCTTCTTAAGGACTCATGGGATAAAGAGGCAATTTACTTTTGTAGGTATACCCCACAACAAAATGGTGTTGCAGAAAGAAAAAACAAGTATATTGCAGAAGTTGCACATGCATTAATGGCTGAAAAGAATATACCCAAACATTTTTGGTCTGAGGCTGTCCATACTGCTATTTACATTATGAACAGAACTCCCGCAGTTGCAATTCATGGGATGACTCCTGAAGAATGCTTTACTGGCAAGAAGCCTGATGTATCGCACTTGAAGGTATTTGGCTGTGTTGCATATGTTCATGTGCCAAATGAGCTACAGAAGAAGCTCGATCCAAAGGCAGAAAAATGTGTCTTTATTGGATACTCTTTAGAGCAAAAAGGATATCGATGTTATAACCCTGTCACATGTAAGTTTAGAGTGAGTAGGGATGTCATCTTTGATGAAATGAGCAGTTGGTATGCATCTAGTGGTGATGCATTGGATGATTATGATGATCATGACACTCATGTGCAGGTTGAAAAGCAAGAACCACGGACTCTTAGTCGACCAGAGACATCATCTGGTAGTCCATGGTCTGGGAGACTAAGGAGTAGCTCTACATCTTTAGGTGCATCTAGTAGTACTACAGGTAAAGACAAAGGAAAGAATAAAGTGTCAGATGGCATTGATGCAGTTCTTGATGGAGACTCCAATGGCTCAGAGAGCTTGGATGATAAGCTTGGTATTCCTTCTATCAGGACACCAGGTGTACAGAGAGCTCATAGTAATATAAAGGCTCCATTGAGTGATCCGGTGGTATGCAGATCTAGCAGGGTCAGATACCTTGTTAAAAGATTTGGTTTTGAAGGTTATACAGCTCACCATTATGCTTACATGGTGAAACTAGTTGAGGATGTTGAGCCCACCTATTTTGAGGATGTTGTTGGTCATGCTCATTGGGATGCAGCAATGGATGAGGAGATGGCTGCATTAGAGGCCAATAAGTCTTGGAATCTAGTATCATTGCCAAAGGGCAAGAAAGCTATTGGATGTAAGTGGGTTTATAAGATTAAGCACAATGCAGATGGTTCTATTAGTAGGTAGAAAGCTAGGCTGGTTGCAAAAGGCTATGCCCAGACATATGGCATAGATTATGAAGAAACCTTCAGTCCAATTGCTAGGATGGCAACTGTCAGATGTGTGATTACTTTGGCAGTAGCCAAAGGTTGGAGATTGCAGCAAATGGATGTGAAGAATGCCTTCTTGCATGGTGATTTGCAGGAAGAAGTGTATATGGACCAGGCAACAGGTTATGAAGATTTAGAGCTGTTGAGATATCGAGCTCCACTCGTGATATGCCAAGGTGACCCTTGTGCATTTATGTCACCGACTTGTTAGCTGCTGCAGATGCAGTTGGTACACTGCCCATGAATAATAGCTAGATGATAGCTATCCTTATCTACTCTAGTTCGTGGCTCAGTTAGTATGCCACCTTAGTTAGTTGATTTTGGTTTGAGACCCATATATAGGGTTCTTCTATTTCTATGTACTAGAGTTCTTTTTGGCTTACACAACTAAGAAGAGGAAAACTATTTTCAGCCTCCACCTTTGTGTATATTCCCCTATTGTGTAAGTGAGAAAGCTACAAGTGAGACTCCTTCCTTCTCTCCCACAATCTTGACATGGTATTAGAGCCTTGTTCGTGGTAAGGAGCTCAAGAAAGCAAACCAGGTTCGCGGTGTTCTGGTAAGAGGACCAATGTTGCTTTCATTTTTCTATTTTGGGAGCAAGTCTCTGCAGGTAGCACAGCCGAAAAGTGCAAGTGTGCATTGTCTAAGATTGAGACACCCTTCGCGATGTAGCAAGAGGGCAGTATATGTTGCAGGAAAGGCCTTTAGCCCTTGGTTGCTCTGTTTTTTTTATTTGAGGCCATTTCGGGGCCTGTTTTGGAGGCGGAAGTTTTCCACACGCACTCAAGAAAAGGCCATTTTTTTGCTGTGCGGCCACTATTCTACAGGTCGGTGAAAAGTTACCGTAAAAATTGCATTGTATGCATGTACACAGAGACATTGGAAGGTACAGAATCATCCTTGTTGCCTATTGATGCAAAATCGTCACTAGGAAGTGACTGTGTGGTCAAATATCACTTTCGTCAATTTTGCAGATTTGCCCTTGTGAGGCTGAATCTGTGTTTTTTGCAGTGACAGAATTCTTTGTAGTGTTCTGTAATGGTGTCTGATTCTCTTTCACAGATTGTCACTGAAAAGCTTGACAAGAACAACTTCCAAGCATGGAAGTTTAGAATGACGAATTTCCTTATGGGAAAAGGATATTGGGAATTCATTGCAGGAAATGAAGAAGAGCCAGTTCTTCCTGATGTTCCCAATCAACAGCAAATGCAGGCATTTAAAGGATGGCATGAGAGAGCCAGAAAAGTTATGTACTGGTTGTCTATCAGTATTTCAGACTCTATGATTGTGCATATTCAGGATGCAAGTACGCCAAAGGAGGCATGGGATACTTTGTCAAAAATGTATAGCACAAATACACAAGCCAGAAAAATGCAGCTCAAGCAAGAGTTGCACAATGTGCAAAGAGAAAGTATGAGCATCAATGACTACCACATGAAGGTGAAGAAGATTGCAGATGCACTTGCTTCCATTGGGTCGCCAGTGGAAGATGATGATTTAGTTTCTGTGACCTTAAATGGTCTAGGAAAGGATTATGCACAGTTTCGAACATCCATTTTCGTCCGTGAAAGATTTCCTGATTTTGAGGAGTTGATTGCTCTTCTAATTTCTGAGGAGTAGAGAAATGGTGGTGCATCTTCTTCAGGAGGAACTTCAAAAGAAGCTGTCTTCTACTCAAATGCTGGAAGAGGTAGAGGCAGAGGTAGAGGAGGCCGATTTGGAGGCTGTGCTAGAAATCAAAATATGCAGCAAACTCAAGAAAACCAGTCCTATGGAGGAGGACGTGGTAACTCTAGAGGTAGGGGGAGCCAAAGAGGTCGTGGTAGATGGCAAAATACGTGTCAGATGTATTTCATGTCCTGAATATCACCAAGAATTTGGTTTCTGTTGGTCAAATGGTTAAGCAGGGCTTGCAACTCAGATTTAATCCTCATGGATGCTTTGTTGAGGATATGAAAAATAAAGGTCGCTTGATAGCAAAAGGAAAGAAGAAGGGCAGAATGTTTACATTGGATGCAGACATGCCTGAATTGAGTGCAACAATGTTTGCACATGGGACCGGTGTAGTTGCAGAGGCCCAAAATATTGTTGCAGGATTGCCTAAATTCAAGGTTGTAGAAATGCATAAGGTATGTGAAGCCTATCAATTTGGAAAATAGGCAAGGAAACCATTTCCTAGACATGTTCAAGAGAGTAAGAAGCCATTGGAATTAATCCACTCTGATGTGTGGACTACTAAAGCTGCATCTATTGGAGGCTGTCATTATTTTGTCACTTTTATTGATGACTATAGCAGAAAAGTTTGGGTGTATTTTATGAAAAAGAAAAGTGAAGTTTTTGGGTATTTCAAAACTCTTAAAGCTATGGTTGAAAAAGAAACAAGTCTGCAAATAAAATGCCTAAGGTTAGATGGAGGGGGAGAGTACCTCTCAAATGAGTTTACAAAGTTCTTACAGGAGTATGGCATAAAGTAGCAATATTCATGTAGTCATACCCCACAGCAAAATGGAATTGCAGAAAGAAAAAACATGCATATTGGAGAGGTATCTCGTCCCATGCTCAATGAAAAAGACCTGCCAGATTTTTACTGGGCTAAAGTAGTTGCTATAGCAGTCTACATGATGAACAGGACTCCCACTATAGCAATACATGGGATGACTCCAGAGGAGAGGTATACTGGTAGGAAACCAGATATTTCTCATTTGAAAAAATTTGGTTGCATTGCCTATGTTCATGTGCCAGATGAGTTGAGATCCAAGTTGGATCCAAAAGCTGAGAAGTGCATCTTTATTGGCTACTCTCTGCAAGCAGAAAGGGTATAGATGCTATAACCCTTCTACTTGTAAGTTTACAGTGAGCAGAGATGTTTTTGATGAGATGAGTAGCTGGTATAAACCAGTAAATGTGATTGATGTTGTAGATGCACAAAATGGTAATGCTGCACAGATTTCACAGCAGCAGTCACAAAATATTAGTGGACCTAGAGTGTCCTCTAGCAGTGGTTCACATTCTTCGCCATGGATAGGCAGATTGAGATCAGGAGAATCTCCTCAAAACAATGCAGATAGTGGTATGCAGGTTTCACGAAAAGGAAAAGAGAAGGTAGATCAGCCCATGTTTGATGTGAATGCAGGTCACTCTTATGTGGATGGTGAATCCAGTGGCTCAGAACAGAGCATTGATGATGAGTTGGGTATTCCTTCTATTGTTACACCTGGAGTAAGGAAGACCAGGGATGTTTTGAGAGCACCTAGAAGTGAGCCTACTTTGCGCAGGTCTACTAGAGCTAGGTATCCTGTGGATAGGCTGAAATATGATGGATTTACAGCCATTCATTATGCCTATATAGTCAAAGTGATACAGGAACCAGAACCCACTTCTTTTGAGTAAGCCATGGGAAAAGAAAAATGGGAGAAAGCCATGGATGAAGAAATGGATGCTTTAGAAGCAAATGCTATATGGGAATTGGTACCTTTGCCTAAAGATAAGAATGCAATTGGTTGTAAGTGGGTTTATAAGGTGAAGCACAATGCAGATGGTTCTGTGAACAAATACAAGGCAAGATTAGTAGTCAAGGGGTATGCACAAACATATGGCATTGATTATGAAGAAACATCTAGTCTGGTTGCAAGGATGGCAACCGTAAGAGCAGTCCTTGCTATGCTTGCATCAAAGGGATCGTCTTTACATCATATGGACGTAAAGAATGCCTTCTTGCATGGTGATTTGCAAGAAGAGGTCTATATGGAGCAACCACTAGGTTATGTGCATGCTGTTCATCCTGAGTTTGTTTGTAGGTTGAAGAAAGCCTTGTAATGCTTGAAGCAAGCACCTAGAGCATGGTCTGACAAGATAGGATAGTATCTTGTCACTATTGGCTTTCAGATTTCCCAGGCAGATTTCTCACTGTATGTGGGAAAAACAGAGAAAGGTATTATGTTGCTTGTCATTTATGTTGATGATTTGATTATCACAGGTGATAGTGATGAAGATATCCTTCATGTGAAAATGCTATTGAAGCAGAAGTTTGAGATGAAGGATTTGGGAGAGCTGCGTTATTTCTTGGGCATTAAGGTGATTAGATCACCAAGTGGGATATGGCTCTTGCAGAGGCAGTATGGATTGGACATGCTATCCAAATATGGGATGACAGGCTGTAAGCCTATTTCAGTTCCTTTGGAGCAGAATGTGAAGCTGATCGTAGATGCAGGTGAGCTTCTGGAAGACCCTACTATGTACAGACGCATAGTAGGAAGTTTGATTTATATGACTATTACTAGGCCAGATTTGAGCTATGCTGTTGGATTGGTAAGTCAATTTATGCAGGCTCCAAGGAAACCGCATTTAGATGCTGCTAGACGCATAGTCAGGTATGTGAAGTCCACATTGCAGTATTGACTATTTTATGAGACTGGGGTTCAGATACAGTTGCATGGATACACTGATGCTGATTGGGCTGGTAGTATTTCTGATAGACGATCTACCAGTGGATATGTGTTCTCTTTTGGGAGTGTTGCAGTCACTTGGAGCAGCAAGAAACAACCTACAGTTGCCTTGTCGAGCATAGAGGCTGAGTACAGGGGTGCAGCAATGGCTGCATGTGAGGTAGCTTGGTGCATAAGCTACTTTATGATATGCATCAGTCTACAGATGGGCCAGTTGTCATTTATTGCGACAACATGAGTAGTATACACTTGGCAAATAACCCAATCTATCATGCTAGAACAAAGCACATTGAGGTGGATTATTACTATGTGCGAGAGAGAGTTTTACTAGGTCTTATTGATCTAGTTTATGTCGGCATAGAGCATCAGGTAGCTGACATATTTATGAAGGCATTGGGCGCAGAGAAGCTGCGCAAGTTCAGAGACCTGCTTGGTGTGCAGGAATTGGGATTGAGCTCAAGGGGGAGTGTTGAGCTATCGAGCTCCACTCGTGATATGCCAAGGTGACCGTTGTGCATTTATGTCACCAACTTGTTAGCTACAGATGCGGTTGGTACACCGCCCATGAATAATAGCTAGATGAGAGCTATCCTTATCTACTCTAGTTTGTGGCTTAGTTAGTATGTCACCTTAGTTAGTTGAGTTTGGTTTGAGACCCATATATAGGGTTCTTCTATTTCTATGTACTAGAGTTTTTTTTGGCTTACACAACTAAGAAGAGGAAAACTGTTTTCAACCTCCACCTTTGTGTGTATTCCCCCATTGTGTAAGTGAGAAAGCTACAAGTGAGACTCCTTCCTTCTCTCCCACAATCTTGACAAGAGCATCCCACATATGTGTGCAGGTTGAAGAAGGCGCTCTATGGACTCAAGAAAGCACCTAGAGCATGTTCTAACAAGATCAGAGAGTATCTTGTCAATATTGGATTTTATGTTTCTGATGCTGATCACTCACTTTATGTGAGAAAGGGAGATGCAGGTTTGGTCATCATAGTCATCTATGTGGATGACTTGATTATTACAGGTGATAGTGATAGTGGGATTGCTGAAGTCAAGGACTTTTTGAAGAAGAAGTTTGAGATGAAGGATTTAGGTGAGCTAAGGTACTTCCTTGACATTGAGGTGATCAGATGTGATGATGGTATATGGCTATCCCAAAGACAATATGGCTTGGATATGTTGTCCAAGTATAGTATGACAACATGCAAACCACTTTCAGTCCCGTTGGAGCAGAATGTAAAGTTGAGTGCTGATGTTGGGAATGAGATAGAAGAACCTACTATGTTTAGGAGGATAGTGGGGAGTTTGATCTACATGACCATTACAAGGCCAGACTTAAGCTATGATGTTGGTCTTGTGAGTCAGTTTATGCAAGTACCTAGAAAGCCACATTTGGATGTAGTCAGACGCATATTGAGATATGTGAAGTCCACATTACATTATGGACTTTTCTATGAGGCAGGTGTAGATGTACATGTGTTTGGATACACAGATGTAGGTTGGGCTGGTAGTATGTCTGATAGAAGATCTACCAGCAGATACATGTTCTCTCTTGGTAGTGCAGTAGTTACTTGGAGCAGCAAAAAGAAATCTATAGTTACTTTGTCAAGTACAGAGGCTGAGTATAGAGGTGCTGCTGTTGCAGCATGTGAGGTAGTATGGCTGCAAAAGTTATTGGCTGATTTAGATGTGCAGGTGGAAGGCCCAATTGTCATTTAGTGTGACAACATGAGTGGTATACAGTTGGCTAGGAACCCTGTGTTCCATGCCAGGACAAAACATATTGAGGTACACTACCACTTTGTGAGAGAGAAGGTACTAGCAGGTGAGATTGACTTGGTGTATGTCAGCACACAAGATCAGATAGCTGACATCTTCACGAAGGCATTGGGTATAGAGAAGCTTCAAAAGTTTCAAAGCTTCCTTGGAATTGTAGAGATTTAGTTGAGCTTGAGGGGGCGTAGCTCAACACATGTGGACATTAATGATGGACCGCCTGAACATTGGTGACCATTATGACTCTCACATGGCCACTGACTCATTACTTATTATATTTAGGTTGTTACACCTATTTACAATTGACATAGTTATAGCGCCAATCGACTAGTGTAGTCGGTTATGCATTGTTTGACTTAGTAGGCCACTTTCCTTTATGTTGTATCTTATCTATACTTTGTGTACATTGTATAGTGTGTGGAAGAAGAAGAAGAAACCAGAAAGAAAATGTTTTGGTCTCCATCTCTCTTCTTGTCTCTTGAGTGAGCTTCTTCTTGTGCATTCTGTGTGTGTTCGGCGCAGCATCTTGAGCAAGTCCCCCCACCACGCGATTCTTGACACCTATCACATTTATGTGTGATAATCAAAATTAGCTTCTTTAATTATTCCTTTTAGGAAACATGGTTTGTTCGCGTAATTTACAACATTGACACACAAAAACAACACAAATAATCATTTTGACAAACAAGTCCCTTAACTTATCTTCAAGTTAATCTTTGTCTCCTGCCCATACATGAGAATTATGTATCCCTTCTGTCCAACAAAAGTCCCGGTTCAAATCACATGGCACCATAATTTTTATCTAGTATCTAGAATAGGATCTTCCAATGCCCCAGACGTTGGGCTCACGGCAATCTACAGCTCCATTTCGAACTCGAAAAGGGGTGTCCGGATATCCACTAACCTCGAGTGACCTAGGAATGAGACACACTTTCCGTGGTTAGCCTTTTCACTAGTCAACCTTCGGCCCATGAATCGAGCAGTGCCCTCTCGGGTTGAAACACGGCATGACCTTGGAGACAATCCACCCGCACAAAATATCTTTTCTTAATTATTCCAATTAAGAATCAAGCACAATCAAGGCAATTAGCCTAATATCACCTTCGAAGAAGAGCATTCCTTTATTCCCGTGGCCTTGTCATTACAGACCCCTGCCATGCATTTACCATCAAACACAAGCACTTGGAATAATCATCCAATTTACATCCACAATTAGTTTACTACAAAAGCATTTAGAAAGTTATATAATAAATCCACAAAAAAGGGTATCCTTTTCCAAACATTACTAGAATAGTCGTGATAACCTTCCATTGCGTGTTTGCCCTCCCCCTTGGGATTTGAGCCATTCCATGCAAAAAGTACTTAAAGTCTTCCTCCATTCAGCTAGGGCATTGCTTGAGACATAAGTTCTGATATCCGAACCTTCTTCCTAATGAGTACAAAAGCATCGCTCTTTCCTTTGACTTAGGGTTTCCTAATCCTTGAGCTCTTCGCTTACCCTAGAGTTGTTTCTGCATCCAGCCCAACCCCGAACAAGATTGATAGGCATAGTTATGATCCGTGAATCTTGAGGCATCGTAGTCTTAATTCCATTGATTGTTGTTTGTACTAGCTATGGATGAGTTCAAGATCCTAATGAACTAATAGTTTGAGATACTAGCAAGACTTTAGTCCAATATCAATTTGTGTGTCCTTTCCCATGCATGTGGTAAAATAATTAATCATTGTAAATAACATCTCCCATGCACCACCAATTTCCTTCCAACTCTGTGAACATCCTTTATGCTCTACTAAATGGGAGCCACTCACAAATAGGAGCTATGCGATGAGAGCTTACTGACAACACCTAAAGACATGCCATTTATTGCAACAATTTTTTGGCAAAACTGTATACAATTGACACCTTATTACTAAATTTTTACATGAATTCAATGCAGATGCGGTGTTCGTTGTTGCTGTCTTTGGAGACCGTGTCCTTGCAGTCTGGCCAGGGAATGTCGGTACAAAATTTAACCTTTTGGCCTGTCTACAACCATAAGAAACTCTTATATCTCATTTGCCAGAAATAGGGTATTAAGACCAAGGCTTAGAGACTGTAGGACTTTGCAAAATGAAGTTCTTTGAGCTTATGCAATCCATATTCTTAGAGCCACTAGAAATCATGTTATTCATGGCAGATTGTGTAGTCTTAGGATATGGTTCAGGTCATGGAGGGCACAGTTTATTTCAACTGAAGATGAGTGCCACTGCATCAATGAAATTGAGGGGTAGTGCATAAGAAAATGCAATAGAGAGCTGAAAGTTCTAATCTGCTATAATGAATCCAATGCCAACATGAAATTATTATAAACTTAATAATGTGTGCACTATCCCTCGGCTTTGCAATCGACCTGAATTGAAAAGGTTTCAATGTTGGTCTTATCGTAAATGTGAGTATGCTTGAGGAGATTCTTAAAAACTCCTACTCCAAGCCACAACTGGGAGGAGTCGTTTATTTGCAAAAGAAGATGGATGGGGTCTTGACTTTGCCTTAGGGGTGGTGTGTGTTGAAGGAAGGAAGGGAAGATGGAGGTGGTGAGACGCTTTCAGAAGGATTTTACAAAGTGGAATGCATTAAGAAGAAGCGAGTGCATAAGGGTCAAGTGTAATATCTAGTTAAATGGGAAGGAACCTTAATAGGAAGAAACCTTAATAGAAGGAACTTTAATGAAAAAGAAAAAAAACAACGAATGGCATGGAAGAGGGAAGCCGTTGCAATTCATGTCGTGGGGATGGAGAGAGGTGCCTTCTTGGCTATGAGAGAGAGAGAGAGAGATAGAAAAGAGTAAATAGAGCAGTAGTGCGAGTAGTAATGCGGCACCATCAGAAGGGAGCAAGGCGTTGTAATGCAGGCCCTTTGCTTTCCTGTTGGGGCTGACCTTCACCATCCTCGCCGTCGTCTTGTCCATCGTCAGAACCATCATCTGGATTGTCGAGACCATTTGAATGTTATAAGAAATGTCTTGTGCTCTGATAGACTTTCTCCCTCTGGCTGTGCGCTAGACAGATGTTAGAGGAAGAGAGAGGCTGATAGACACAATTCGCATGGAGAGAGAGAGAAATGCCATGTCCACGCCTCGTACGCTTCCGCGGCTTCTTGTAATGCAAGCACAGCATGACTTTGGAAACGGAGATCCGTCTTAAAGTCCTGAGCAATCTTTCTGACAAGCCTTTGAAACGGCAGCTTGCGAATCAGGAGCTCCGTGTTCTTCTGATACTTGCGAATTTCACGTAGTGCAACAGTGCCGGGACGATAGCGATGAGGCTGGAAAGAGAGAGAAATGCCACGTCCACACCTCGTTGATCAGAGCGTTGGTCTCTGCTGTGTCATGGCCTGCGAGGTTCGTCCCAGCCAAGTCGAAGAGTAAGGACTGCCTGAGAAGCTTGCGTGAAGGGTGAGGAGGCGCCTCCTTCAAAGACGCCATGGCACGAACCTGAGAGAAAAACAGAGAGGTTGACATCATCTCACTAATTATCACCATGCTTTTGAGCATCATTTTTTTTTTCTTTGTGATTAATGTCGCTACCCTTGAGCCTTAACCATCTTATTATCAACCATTAATCTCCTCATTTCTCCTCTTCAATTCGCCATCCCTTCCTCACTCCTTCATCTCACGAAATATGTGGTGACAACATTTGAGATATTGCATGGATAACAGCAACCATTTTTTATCAATATGTGATTAAAAGAAGGATAATTAACCACTCTTCTTAAAAAAACTGGGTGAAGAAGAGGATTTGGTGGACAGATCATGGAGATATTGAATTCGTCTCTACCTTCTTCATAAGTCATTGTTTCCTTAACCAAAAGCCAACCAACTCTTGATTAAGAGTTTAATCTTTAATTTAAGCAAAAAAAAAATCATTCCCATTGCCATGGAGCAACAGTCATGCGAGGATCGGTGAGAGAGTAAAAAGATCGACGAGCTGATGGTTGGAATGACTGGTCGGACGACGGACTTGTATTGACTAGACTGCAAGAGGACACGGTCTTCAAAGACAACACAACGACCCGCGGGATTTACAAGTACATGCCTACACTGCTTATCTAAAATGAATGATATATTATAAGTAAATGTTTAGTTTAGTGTTTTTAGAAAATGCTTTGAAACTTGTCTTTCTATGATGAATGGTTGTTTGCATTTATCTAAACTGGTTTTTATTATATTAAAAATAAAAAAACAGTTGAAAACACTAAGAAATAATGATTTAATAATATTTTACTTAAGAGATGCTTGTATAAAGATATGGTGTTTTAGTTTTGATAGGAGAAATTATACACGGTATGAGCATTTATGAAACATGGGAAATTACAAATAAAAAGTTTGACAACACTTTATAATGATTAATAATGTTAGGTTGCAGTTATAAAATTTAGTTTAAATTAAAACCAAAATAAAATCAAACAATTTGATGATTGGATGGCATGAGGAAAAGCCTCAGCATCTATGTTAAATTTTTACATGTTATTCATTTTACAACCAATTTCTTAAATATATGGAGTGGAGGGCTACTAGGATAATTTAAAGAAAACTAAGGGGATATACGGGATTTAAAATGAACGTTTTATGTGAACCATAAGAGTGTGAAAAGAATTTGTTTTATCATGCTGATACTGGTTATAGAAGAGAGAAGGAAAGGACGTTATATTTGCAAAATGAATTAAGTATTTAAAAACTAATAAGCAACGACGAAATTTATATACGGAGTGGGAAATGTCTACCAAGGGAGATTAAAATTTAGGGGTTTATGGTACTTCAGAAAATTTGATTTGAATGTTTGTTTAAAATTAAGCAAATAAAAAGAATTAATTTTAATCAGGTGGAGAAAAACATAAAAAGGAATTTTAAATGGAGATATACAAATAGATCTAAGAGATCTATATCCTTGAAACAACCTTTCCAAAGTCAAACATTGAAAACATTTCCTGGATAAACCGCCACTAGTATGGCAGGAGAACATTATTAGGAGCTGCCTCTGAGAGATGAGGAGAAACCATAGTCATCTTAGGTTTAGCAATTTAGTGCCCAGTATAATTTACTGAAGTTTAGAATCTTTGCAGTTGGACTACTACAAACAATGTTGTAGATTTTAGGGAAGGCTAAGTTGAGTCAAATTAAAACAATTAGTGAAATAATCACTTGTTTAGTGCAACAACTTTTAGGAGTTGGCTTGTTAACCTGGGTAAAAGTGGCTTGGTCTTTGGCCAGTCATTTTTGGTGCGTTTGCCGGGAGCCAAGTGCGCTCGAACGAGTGATAAATCTTCCGAGGGTATTTTAGATCCTAAGTGTTATTTATGAGTGAATACGCAGTCTCTTTTCTAAGGGACTATTTTCCTAATTTGCCCCAGGAGTGCCAAAGAAAAGTGCTAGACTGGGCGAGAGATACAGAGTTAGTAGAGGGAGGCACATATTTCGGGCCACAATTAACTGTGGACGTTGAACAATTATCCTCTTGGAGCTGGGGCTTTAACGACTGTGTGCAAACCATAGTTCTACTAGCGACACACTTTGGGTTAATAGACGCGGTAGAAATAAATACAATCAGTGTATCGTACCACTTTGATTGGTATCACCGCACAGCTTATCGAACATTTAGAAGAGTAGTGTGGGATGATGTGTTGCCTTGGATACGTGTATCCAGAGGTTTAAAAATTTCTTTCGACACGAAAGACGTGAGAGAGGTTGCTGAAATTCTAGGTTTAATCCCCGAGCAAGAAGAAAAGTTACCTTTTGGGGAGATAGACCCAGAGCTGCCGACTATTTTGAACCTTCTAAGTGCGCATACAAGCGACAACCTAATTTTATAGCTTCAGATAGAACGAGCGTAATTTTGGAGTATGACAGTAAAAGCTAGTTTTGTACTCGTGGATGAATTCAGAAGAGAGACGGAAGCAGCAAAACGAAGCTAGGGATCAACGAGTTAGAGAACGAGCAGTGCGACAAGAGGCTTGGCTATTAGAAAGGCTAGAGAGGGTCAACGCATTGCTGAATTTGGGAGTAGACGCTGTGTCTAACTCAACGGTAGAACCTCTTCAACTTAGCTTATCAACTGATAGAACACTATCAAAGGAAAGTGAAGCAGCTTCATATCAATGGGAACAAGTTGTCTCCAGTACTAGCAGTGTCACTGGGGAAAGAGGTAGGAAAAATAGGGAAACTAGGGAGAGTGAAGCTAATGCTACGGTCGGGAGTATTGAACTGCTCTTTGACTGGGACTTAGAGTCAAATTTCGAATTGCGTCAATTATTTAAGGAACCTCAGGAACCTCCGTGGTTTGATACTATCAACGATTTAGGGTTAGGGCTACTATTTAGAGAAACAATGGCTCGCAACCCAGTTAGATTAGCTGATTTCACGCAATTCGGGGGGCTATGGGACGAAGATCTCGATGCCCATTCGCAAAGATTTGAGGTGACTTGCGTTGCCAATGAGATAATAGATGACGACCAAAAGCTTCATATCTTCCCTGCAACATTAAAAGATGAAGCAGCGAAATGGTATGGGAATTTAGATGCTCAACATAAAGGGACCTATGATGCCTTATCAAGAGCTTTTCTAGAAAAATTTAGACGACAAGGTTTTCAAGATAGATTGGCTCTTCAACTGGATTATCTGTCCCAAGGAGCAACTGAAAGTGTTGAACATTATATTGAGCGCATGGAGACAATCATTCGTAAGATGAATCCTGCTCCTGACAATCCCACACAAAAACGTAAGTTTATTGATGGACTTAATCCTGAAGTTCATCAGCATGTTAGTTTACAACGATCAGCTACGTTGGCAGATGCTAAAACACATGCTAGATGGTGGGAAGAAGTGCAGCTTAGTCAACAACGACGGAGAGATCTATTCAAAGAATCTCGGACAGAATACCCAAGCACTTCAGGTGGGGTACCTAAGAACGTGTCTTATGTGACCGTTCCTTTAAATCCCTCGGTAACCGCAAGCTCAAACATGTCGAGTGTACCTCTAAATCCGTACACTTCAATTCCAGCTTATATGATGCAGACAGGAATGCCTTCTATGCCGCAATCTCAATCTCCTCTGGATGAAGCAAAAGTAGCAGATATTATTGCGAAATCTCTAGGAAAATTAAAAGAGGAAATTATGACTGCAGTACAAGCGCCTTTGAAAGAAATTTATTCGATAACGACACAAGGATCTAGTGCTCAACAATCGTCGGGGAATTCGACTTCAAACCCACCTCGATCTAATATCTGGTGTGGTAAGTGTCATGGTTACGGCCATGTGGCTACAGAGTGTCCGACGCCTTCAAGGTTAATGCCCGATCATCCACCGTTTTGCTCTTTTTGTCATAAGACTGGTCATTTAGATACAAATTGTTGGCATAAATTAGGTCAAGAGCAACAACAAGCTCGTTCAATGCAAATGAATTACAATTACATGGATCGTAATAATAGGACTTATGAGATTGGACCACCCAATCAACCTTTTAGGCCACGAGGATTGCCCACCCAGGGTAGACCCCCAGTGCCTCGAAATAATTACAACAGTGATGGTAATCGAGGGAGAAATTCTCCTTTTAGAAGAAATAATGGAAATTTTCGTAATCCAATGGGACAAGGTGGTCAACAAAGACCTAGGGGACCAGTAATTTGTTATCGATGCCAACAAGAAGGTCACATAGCCACATATTGTCCAAATGCGCGTAAAAATCAAGACTATACTCCTCTTTGTAGGAGGTGCAGTGGTGAAGGACACTATGAAGAGAATTGTCCTAAGCGAGAGGATAATAAAATTACTGACAAAGGGAAACAAACCTCTAACGAACCTTCAACGTCTGCTGCAAATTTAGTTGAAGTAGAAACAATAAGGAAAGATATTGGAGTTAAATCAAAATTTATACCTCGTAAGGTGACCTTTAGGGCTGACCCTATGATTGGTGTTATTACTCGGGCACAAAAGCAACAACAGAAGGAGCAAGGTTTAGAGGAAGAGAGTTCACAATTAAACGAAGCAGTGAAGGATAAGTCTAAGGACATAGATCCTAATATAGAACTACCTGAATCGGATTCTCCGCAGCATTCCTCTGACCATCCATTATTACCTGTGCCTTTCGTAAATCCTAAGATTCAAGTGGGAGTAGCTCCTTTTCCCGAAAGATTGGTTCCTCCTAAGGAAAGGAGTAAAGATTATGTAGAATCCGTAAATAAGACCTATGATCTTTGGGATGCATTGGAAGAAATATCATTGACTATTAACCTTCGGCAATTGCTAGAAATAGCGCCTGTTTGTAGGAAACAACTTTACCATAAATTAGTTCGGCGTCGAAGGAAGAGGATTGAAATAAACGCTTCTAAAGTCCGTGTAAATTCTTCCAAAGGAAAAACAACTAAGGATGTAAAAATAGTAGATTTATTTGTGGACCCAGGAGCACCGGTTATCGATACTACTATTAATGGCCATTTGCTACATGAAGTGCAGTTAGATGGTGGCTCAGCAGTTAATTTGATGACAGAACAAGCTATGCAAGAATTAGGGTTGAAGGATCTAGAACCTACTCATATTGTTTTACGTGTGGCTGATCAAAGGAAAGTAACTCCTTTGGGGTTACTGCGAAATGTGAAATCTGTAGTAGCCGGATTAGAATTTCATGTGAACTATTTGATCGTTCGTTCGCAAACAAATATTTCATCGTATTCTGTCCTATTGGGAAGACCTTGGTTATACCAAGCAAGATGCATTCAGGACTGGTATAAAGGTTCAATTGTGATTGGTCCTCGAAATGATAGGGTTAAGATACAAGTTATTTCAAAAGGATTTTTGAAAGATTCAGGAGATGAAGCAGTTAGTGAAATGGATGAGAAATCCAACAGTGAGTTTTATGATTCAGAAATGGAGAGGACTGATCATGAAGGGCCTTATGCTTGGTTATTTAAGACACCACACCCAGCAGGAGCAGAGAAAGTAGAGGTCAATATAGTACATCAGCCTCACAAGGTAGAACAGATGGGTATTGGTGAGTATGCTGTAGCGTTTTCATCTGACAATGATTCGGATAGCGATATTACTCAGTGGTTATCTACATCCGAAGATACAACCCTCGACTGCTTAATGCTTTCAGCAGAGGAAGCAAAGTATCCTGATGATTTGCTTGAAACATGTTTCCAATTATCTACGGATCAAGAAGGAAATGATCAAGAAGATGTATTTTTTGCTTACAACAGGTCGGAAGTGATTTCTATGGATGAATTAGAGGAGGAAGAAATGCCTGAGTTAATGATATCTGATTTGGCTGACATTTCAATAACCTCTTCAGAAGGTATGGGAGAAGATGATGTTACTGATAATCATAATAGTATGCTTGAGAGTAGGATTTTAGAAGCTCTTCCTTATGGGGAAAATGTTTTACCCTTTGGATTTGGACAATTGCCAGATAGAGCTAAAAGGATTTATTACTACCAGTTAGAAGCGAAGGAAAGAGAAAGGAGAAGTAGGCATAGGTGCAAACCCTTACAAAGACCACTATCTCGTGAGGATGAGGATGATTCAGCTTCGGCTTTTAACAGGTTTTCACAGACTTCTTGTGAACATCATGGTAATTACGTTAGGATTATTAGAGAATTGGAAGAGGCATTGGAAGTAGAGCGTGAGGCAGCGTTGACTGCTGTAAATGAAGCAATGAAGAAGATTACTGAGTTGCAAAAGGAAAAGGCAGAGTTTCAGTTTAGAGAAAGGCGATATCTAGATGAAATCTCGCTTTTAGAATTTTATTTAGAAGAAGAGAAATCTAAATTCAGTAGGGGTGAGTTACAGATGGACCAAGCGTTATCTATGGATACAAATTATTGGGAAGAACATGAAAACACTGATAGGTTTTTGGAAAAAAATAAATCTAAGAATACTTTTGAACCAGAGACTCAAGAGAAAAACCCTACAAATGTTCCCTGGTTGTGTCATTCTTTTAGGCGTTCGACCGGAATTGCGCAGAAGATTTATCGCTGTTCTAGGGGACCGATAATTGGTTATCAACGAGTCCAATCTGAACCTACTAAGGTTAAATTGCACAATATGCAAGTGGTGGTGTTGCCTCATCCAAAAGAAAGAGTAATGGATTTTACTATTTATGGGGATGGGCAAGAGCCACAACTTAGATGGTTTGAACCTGTAGTACCTAGGAATTTTGTGGAACTGAAACAAGTTATACATTATTTGGGCTGTCGAATTCAAGGCGAGAAGGATGAGAATCTACATTCATTAATTCTCAAGCTTAAAGATAATCAATGGTTTTGGAGTTTAGATGATCAGGAATGTCTAGAAAAGAATAACAAAATTTTACGTCGATATCGCCGTAGGTTACATGCTCAATATCCATGTACTTCAGAGCAGATACCTAGCGTAATTGACTCTGTAAGAACCTCATTTACCATGAAATCTCGTAAAAATGTAAATGTCAATAATGGCGATTTAGATAAATATGGGAAGAGATATACTGAAAAATCCTTTCCTGAGTTAGTAAATGTCTATGGAGTAGAAGTTGATGGTGCTACGCAAGATAATCTGGCTATTATTCCTTATAGGGCTTTACCCTTAGTAAATTCTGTGAATGTGGGAGAAGAAGCACTGGAATCAAGTACTAAGAATAACCTGCTTGGAAATGTATTGATGCAGATATCCGAAGATGTGCCCACAATTAAGCCACGAAGAATAGACTCTCTATTTATTGAAGAGCCTGAAATTGAAGTAGTTAAGCTTAAAATGGCAGAAGGAAAATATTTAAATTTAGGAGACCAATTGGAATCGCCACATCGTGAAAGATTCGAAGAAGTCTTACGATTGCATGTTGATGCTTTTGCTTGGTCATATAGGGACCTTAAGGGTATCAAAGCTGAATTATGTCAGCATTTTATTGATCTAGAACCAGGCACAAAACCTCTATGTCAACGTCAACGACGAACAAACCCTGTGTATGCAGAATTAGTGAAAGCTGAAATTACTAAGCTTTTAGATGCTGGATTCATTTATCCTGTTGCATACAGTGAATGGGTATCTCCTATTGTGGTAGTACCCAAGAAGAATAGTAAGAAGATTCGCATTTGTGTCGATTATAGAAAGCTGAATAGCAAAACACGTAAAGATCATTTTCCTTTGCCATTTACTGATCAGGTACTTGATAAGGTTGCTGGTCATGAGCTGTATTCTTTCATGGATGGATTTAGCGGTTACAACCAAGTACTAATTCATCCTGAAGATCAATCCAAAACTACATTTACTACTGAATGGGGTACATTTGCTTATAGAGTAATGCCTTTTGGTTTGTGCAATGCACCCGCAACATTTCAGAGAGTTATGATTGCAGCTTATCAAGATTTTCTACGTCAATGGATGGAAGTTTTCTTAGATGACTTTTGTGTCTATGGTACGGCAAAAGAAATGCCTGAGCTACTAACGCAAGTATTTGAACGTAGTGATGAAGTAGGTATATCCTTGAATCCTGATAAATGTGTTTTTGGAGTACCAAAAGGAACCTTATTGGGGCATATCGTTTCTAAAGAAGGTATTGCCATGGATCCAGCTAAAATTATTAAGATTTCTGCACTTCCACCTCCAACAAATCTTAAGCAATTGCGTGGATTTTTAGGACATCTAAATTATTATCGGAGATTTATTTCCGATTTTGCAAAGGTGGCATCACCTTTGACAAATCTGCTACGAAAGGATACTCCTTTTATTTGGGATGGTGTTTGCCAGAAAGCATTTGAATTTCTTAAACATAAGTTAATTGAAGGACCAGTACTCGCACCCCCAGATTGGACAAAAGAATTCCATATTCATGCTGATGCATCTATGTATGCTGTAGGAGCTGTTTTGTGCCAAGCAGATGATAATAAGGTGGATCATCCAATTTATTATGCGAGTCGAAATTTAAGTGATGCAGAAAGGAATTATACCACCACTGAGAAAGAATGCCTATCAATGGTATTTGCGGTGGAGAAATTTCGTCATTATTTATTAGGGAATAAGTTTACTATATATGTTGATCATGAGGCGTTAAAGTATTTGCTTAATAAAGCAGAACTTTCAGGACGTGTGATTCGTTGGATGCTGTTATTCCAAGAGTTTGATTTTCAAATAGTTACTCGTCCTGGTAGAGCTCATGTGCTAGCAGATCATCTATCACGATTATTAACATCAGACAAAGAGGAAGGTGTGGAAGATGATTTGCCGGATGCATCACTTTTTACTGTGGAGACACAAGTTCCATGGTATGCTGATATTGCAAATTTTCTTAGTACTGCTCGATATCCACCTGGTGCCGATAAGCGCAGGAAACGTCAAATATTAATGCAATCACGCTCCTACGGATTATTAGGGGGTTACCTTTATAAATTTTTTCCACGCGAAGGTATCTATCGACGTTGTGTAAGGGAAGATGAAGTACCAGTGGTTCTTAAGGCATTGCATGATGAGCCGTGTGGTGGCCATTTTGCCGGTGAATTGACTGCAAGAAAAGTTCTATTAGCTGGTTATTGGTGGCCTACTCTATTTAAAGATACTTATTATTATTGTCGCAAATGCGATGTATGTCAAAGGACTGGTCGTCCTTCTAAGAGTTTTGCAACCCCTTTGACACCTATATTAGCATTAGCACCTTTTGAGAAATGGGGAATTGATTTTGTAGGCCCAATCGATCCGCCTACTAAATATCGATCGAATCGTTATATCTTAGTCTGTACTGACTATATTACAAAGTGGGTGGAAGCGAAAGCGCTTAAAACGGATAAAGCCATTGATGTGGCTAAGTTTATGTATGAGAATATTATTACGCGTTTTGGTTGCCCACTGGAATTAGTAAGTGACCGAGGTTCCCATTTCTTGAATGGTCTTATTAGCGAGTTAATGGAAATCTATAAAATTAAACATCGCAAATCAACACCTTATTATCCCAGAGCTAACGGTCAGGTTGAAGTAACCAATCGCATTATATGTGGGATTTTAACTAAAACGGTTGCTTCCCACAGGCGAGATTGGGATGAACGTTTATATGAAGCGTTATGGGCCTATAGAACTACTTATAAGGTGACAGTGCAAAATACACCCTTCAATTTAGTTTATGGCACTAATGCTATATTCCCTATTGAGCAAGAGTTGCCCACTTTACGAGTAGCTCTATCATTACGACTAGGTAAGGTTGAATCTTTGAAACAACGGATTTTACAATTGGTAAAGTTGGATGAGGAAAGATTATTAGCCCTACAAAGTCTAGAAGCAATGCAAAAACGTCGTAAAGCATGGCACGACCAGAATATTAAAGTACGGGAGTTTAAAGAAGGCGATTTAGTTTTACTTTATGACAGTCGTTATTATAAATTTCCTGGGAAGCTTAAAATTCGTTGGTTGGGACCTTTTAAGGTGATTAATGTTTATGATAATGGTTCTCTTGATGTGCAAGATATTAATGCTGAAAATGAGATATTTAGGGTTAATGGCCTGCGCCTTAAACATTTTGTGACTTAGGTTAGCTAGGTATAGTTAGGTTAGTAGTTAAAATAATATTTTGTCTAATCCACTCTTGGATGTCTTTTCTTTCTTGGGGGGGTTTTTAAATGGGATGCAGGTATGGCCTTTTTGTGGATGGATGCGCTTTACCCTCGTATTGATGCCGATAGTACTGATCCTGTTCATGTTGGACCTTACGATATTCCGCGTTTTCAGACGCATGACAGGTTTTTATATGCACCGAGAGGGGAGGCCTGTTGTGGTTCTTCCTTTGTGATTATTTTTTGTTTACAGTATCATCCACCTTTTGGTTGTAGGTCTTGTCAGCGGCATTTATTTGTGCGTGCTCATCTCTTGTGTTGGCAGTGTCACACATACTTTCGACGCTATGGTACCACTGCCATGCAGGAAATGATTGGTTATACCTACCAGCGTCATGATTATAATAGTGTTTTTTCTCCTGAGCGCGGCGCTGGTCAGTCTAGGGTAGGTAGAGAGCAAGCAGAATTTGCGAGATATCGTTCCACTGTCTACCGCCTTACTCCATCTTACCATGATTTACAGACTAGTGTTCCCTGCCCATGTTGGGATTATATTTGTTGGTACATGGATGCGACCGAGGGGCATTCCTTAGATGCTTTACCAGTGGCCCCTATGCCCTACTATGATGATGCAACTTCGGCTTCGCTCCATGATGTGATGGAGATTCTTAGTGATGCACCTGATAGCGGATCTGTGACTTCTGATATGTCTACGCTAGAGGCTATTCTTGAGCATCCTATAGATGATAGTTTAGTTAATAGGTTTGACTTAGATGGAGTTGATGATTTCGGATTAGGATTATTGTTTTCACTAGAAGATCTCAGAGACTTTGAAGATTTTAGTCTAGATATTTTGTTTTCTTAGTCTCTTATGTTTTTTCTTTTATTCTACATTTAAAAAAAACAAACAACCAAACAAACAAACATATATATAGCGTTAAAAAAACATACAATGCTTTGAGTTATTGATATCCTGTAGGTTTTCATGCACTTTAGTTTTGTTTTCCACGTAGTTAGGTAGTTAGTTGCACGCACGGTCAGGATATTCCTTTCAGTGCTGGAGTTTGGGATATTTAAGTTAGTAAGAAGGACAGTTCTATATGCAAGAATGGTTATTAAGTGGAGAAATATGCTGCTTCTTAAACAACCAAGCAGTGGGAGCGTTACGACAGTCTAGTTGATCGAGAGTGTGACATGAGTATTTGACAATTCTTTTGTACAGGGAAAAGTTTTATTATTTATCTAACCCTTTAACATTGTACTGGCTAGTGTATGTTTCATGTGCAGATTTGACTATGATTTTGCATTACACACTGTTGTATGTTTCTGATTGATTTTTGGAGTTGCAATATCCACGAACATACAAGGTTGTTTCATACCTAACTTTTTATTTCATATTCATTTTGAAAAAATACATGAATAAAAAAAATTGATGGAATGGAATGAGAGATGTCGAAAAAGAAAAAAAAAGGAAAAAACACTTAAGTAAATTACAGAGGAATTATAAATAAATATTTTAAACAAATATGAATGATATATATACACAATTCTCTATATGAAGTCCACTCACAAGGGATGGGACTTAGCATTAGGGAGTGATTTTAAAAAAAAGGGTGACATGTGTGCATAACATAGTGAATTTCATTGTATGGGTGTCCGATTAGGAATCCTATAGAGTTTTCCCCTATCTTTTGGTCGCTTTTCTAGCGATATGTGGGATAGCTGAATAACAAGGTTCTCTCCACGAAATTTGACTAGGAGTAGCGTGGAAGAAAGATGCTGAGCTGGTGAGTATTCTTTGCTTATCATTTGCCTAGGCAGAGTGACTAGTATTATGCGCTAGATTAGATTCCTCGAGCAAAGTTGTTGAGCTGAAATGTTTGACCGTTCAATTAAGTGATGTCTTCTTAGCTTCTTAGTTGATCCTTTAGAAAAAAAAAACAACAACAAAACAATCCTTAAAATCCAATCCAAATATTAAAAGTTCGGAAGAGTCTATATATTTATTCTTTTAAAGAAAGAAAGCAAGAGAAAGAAAGAAAAAGAAAAGAAAAAAAACACCCTGAGACTGCAAGGTTTGAAGGAAAAAAAAAAACAACCAAAAGAAGATAGCCATCGCCTCTGAGGTCCTGGTAGGCTGTAGGGATTTCCTTGACGGGTGCCCTGCGTCCGATGCCTTGCATCTCTTTGGGGTGGGACCTTTTGGGAAAGAGAATCAATGTATATACTCTTTTGACATCAAACTAAAAAAAACCATTAAAACATAAACTTAAAAGAAGAGCCTTGGACGATTAGAAGTTCAGGACCATTTGCTGGTTGTTCTAGTAGAACATGAATGGTTAGCAGCTAAACCCTAGGAGTCCTATTTAGTGTTGTAGTATTAGTTTACCTTGTTTGGGTTCTTTGTTAAGTAACGACCTTATCAGTGATGCTATTTCAGAAGCACTATTTTTAGTAGGATAGTAGTGTGGCAATTTATTGCCTAGAGGGATTATTGTTGTTTAGCGGCTCTAGACAGTTTCCTAGTTGGTATATTCTATGCAGTGGATGAAGCTCTGTTATGCATTTCAGTGTGGAGAGTGAGTAAGGGAGAATGTTAGTTTGCACAAGTTTTTCCATCTTTTCATTGAAACATTTATATTGTTTGTATTTTAATATGACACAAATAAGTATTTTTTTCTACTTTTCCAGTGTCTACTAGTTGTCCATGTGCGGTTTTGCAGATCTTGTACCTGTGCTCGCGAGGACGCTTCGCAATTAAGTGGAGGAGAGTATATTTTTTCTTTCAAAGTTGCGTAGCAGTGCTCGTTGTAGCAGTGTTCGTGATGCTGAATGTTCGTGATGTAGTTGTGCTCGCGAGGACGCTTCGCATTTCAGTGGGGGAGAATGACAACACCTAAAGACATGCCATTTATTGCAACAATTTTTTGGCAAAACTGTATACAATTGACACCTTATTACTAAATTTTTACATGAATTCAATGCAGATGCGGTGTTCGTTGTTGCTGTCTTTGGAGACCGTGTCCTTGCAGTCTGGCCAGGGAATGTCGGTACAAAATTTAACCTTTTGGCCTGTCTACAACCATAAGAAACTCTTATATCTCATTTGCCAGAAATAGGGTATTAAGACCAAGGCTTAGAGACTGTAGGACTTTGCAAAATGAAGTTCTTTGAGCTTATGCAATCCATATTCTTAGAGCCACTAGAAATCATGTTATTCATGGCAGATTGTGTAGGCTTAGGATATGGTTCAGGTCATGGAGGGCACAATTTATTTCAACTGAAGATGAGTGCCACTGCATCAATGAAATTGAGGGGTAGTGCATAAGAAAATGCAATAGAGAGCTGAAAGTTCTAATCTGCTATAATGAATCCAATGCCAACATGAAATTATTATAAACTTAATAATGTGTGCACTATCCCTCGGCTTTGCAATCGACCTGAATTGAAAAGGTTTCAATGTTGGTCTTATCGTAAATGTGAGTATGCTTGAGGAGATTCTTAAAAACTCCTACTCCAAGCCACAACTGGGAGGAGTCGTTTATTTGCAAAAGAAGATGGATGGGGTCTTGACTTTGCCTTAGGGGTGGTGTGTGTTGAAGGAAGGAAGGGAAGATGGAGGTGGTGAGACGCTTTCAGAAGGATTTTACAAAGTGGAATGCATTAAGAAGAAGCGAGTGCATAAGGGTCAAGTGTAATATCTAGTTAAATGGGAAGGAACCTTAATAGGAAGAAACCTTAATAGAAGGAACTTTAATGAAAAAGAAAAAAAACAACGAATGGCATGGAAGAGGGAAGCCGTTGCAATTCATGTCGTGGGGATGGAGAGAGGTGCCTTCTTGGCTATGAGAGAGAGAGAGAGAGATAGAAAAGAGTAAATAGAGCAGTAGTGCGAGTAGTAATGCGGCACCATCAGAAGGGAGCAAGGCGTTATAATGCAGGCCCTTTGCTTTCCTGTTGGGGCTGACCTTCACCATCCTCGCCGTCGTCTTGTCCATCGTCAGAACCATCATCTGGATTGTCGAGACTATTTGAATGTTATAAGAAATGTCTTGTGCTCTGATAGACTTTCTCCCTCTGGCTGTGCGCTAGACAGATGTTAGAGGAAGAGAGAGGCTGATAGACACAATTCGCATGGAGAGAGAGAGAAATGCCATGTCCACGCCTCGTACGCTTCCGCGGCTTCTTGTAATGCAAGCACAGCATGACTTTGGAAACGGAGATCCGTCTTAAAGTCCTGAGCAATCTTTCTGACAAGCCTTTGAAACGGCAGCTTGCGAATCAGGAGCTCCGTGTTCTTCTGATACTTGCGAATTTCACGTAGTGCAACAGTGCCGGGACGATAGCGATGAGGCTGGAAAGAGAGAGAAATGCCACGTCCACACCTCGTTGATCAGAGCGTTGGTCTCTGCTGTGTCATGGCCTGCGAGGTTCGTCCCAGCCAAGTCGAAGAGTAAGGACTGCCTGAGAAGCTTGCGTGAAGGGTGAGGAGGCGCCTCCTTCAAAGACGCCATGGCACGAACCTGAGAGAAAAACAGAGAGGTTGACATCATCTCACTAATTATCACCATGCTTTTGAGCATCATTTTTTTTTTCTTTGTGATTAATGTCGCTACCCTTGAGCCTTAACCATCTTATTATCAACCATTAATCTCCTCATTTCTCCTCTTCAATTCGCCATCCCTTCCTCACTCCTTCATCTCACGAAATATGTGGTGACAACATTTGAGATATTGCATGGATAACAACAACCATTTTTTATCAATATGTGATTAAAAGAAGGATAATTAACCACTCTTCTTAAAAAAACTGGGTGAAGAAGAGGATTTGGTGGACAGATCATGGAGATATTGAATTCGTCTCTACCTTCTTCATAAGTCATTGTTTCCTTAACCAAAAGCCAACCAACTCTTGATTAAGAGTTTAATCTTTAATTTAAGCAAAAAAAAATCATTCCCATTGCCATGGAGCAACAGTCATGCGAGGATCGGTGAGAGAGTAAAAAGATCGACGAGCTGATGGTTGGAATGACTGGTCGGACGACGGACTTGTATTGACTAGACTGCAAGAGGACACGGTCTTCAAAGACAACACAACGACCCGCGGGATTTACAAGTACATGCCTACACTGCTTATCTAAAATGAATGATATATTATAAGTAAATGTTTAGTTTAGTGTTTTTAGAAAATGCTTTGAAACTTGTCTTTCTATGATGAATGGTTGTTTGCATTTATCTAAACTGGTTTTTATTATATTAAAAATAAAAAAACAGTTGAAAACACTAAGAAATAATGATTTAATAATATTTTACTTAAGAGATGCTTGTATAAAGATATGGTGTTTTAGTTTTGATAGGAGAAATTATACACGGTATGAGCATTTATGAAACATGGGAAATTACAAATAAAAAGTTTGACAACACTTTATAATGATTAATAATGTTAGGTTGCAGTTATAAAATTTAGTTTAAATTAAAACCAAAATAAAATCAAACAATTTGATGATTGGATGGCATGAGGAAAAGCCTCAGCATCTATGTTAAATTTTTACATGTTATTCATTTTACAACCAATTTCTTAAATATATGGAGTGGAGGGCTACTAGGATAATTTAAAGAAAACTAAGGGGATATACGGGATTTAAAATGAACGTTTTATGTGAACCATAAGAGTGTGAAAAGAATTTGTTTTATCATGCTGATACTGGTTATAGAAGAGAGAAGGAAAGGACGTTATATTTGCAAAATGAATTAAGTATTTAAAAACTAATAAGCAACGACGAAATTTATATACGGAGTGGGAAATGTCTACCAAGGGAGATTAAAATTTAGGGGTTTATGGTACTTCAGAAAATTTGATTTGAATGTTTGTTTAAAATTAAGCAAATAAAAAGAATTAATTTTAATCAGGTGGAGAAAAACATAAAAAGGAATTTTAAATGGAGATATACAAATAGATCTAAGAGATCTATATCCTTGAAACAACCTTTCCAAAGTCAAACATTGAAAACATTTCCTGGATAAACCGCCACTAGTATGGCAAGAGAACATTATGAGGAGCTGCCTCTGAGAGATGAGGAGAAACCATAGTCATCTTAGGTTTAGCAATTTAGTGCCCAGTATAATTTACTGAAGTTTAGAATCTTTGCAGTTGGACTACTACAAACAATGTTGTAGATTTTAGGGAAGGCTAAGTTGAGTCAAATTAAAACAATTAGTGAAATAATCACTTGTTTAGTGCAACAACTTTTAGGAGTTGGCTTGTTAACCTGGGTAAAAGTGGCTTGGTCTTTGGCCAGTCACTTACCCCTCAAATTCATATTCTTGTAATTATATTAAGTAAATGAATGCATCAAGTATATGGGTATGATGTTTTAGAAATAGAATTATGGAAGATCATTAAGGTTATTACAATTATCATCATATGTTGTCAAGGACCTCCCATAGCATCTATCATGAGAATGTAGCACACTCATAGCCTACTTCAAAACTTGTCATTCGTCTTTGCATTTCATGCTATGAATCTGCTCCCATGCAAGAGCTAAATGTCCAAAAGAAACCTCTTTAAGTAAGTCCAAAGTTTCAAAGGAGAATCAGTATCGTATATACTCAAACAACTAGGGATATTCCTAACCAAGGTTAACGATTGAATTGCCTCTTATTAACTTAATTATAGAAACTAAGAATGTACGGTTACCGTGAAGGTATTAGAGTACTAATAGTACCATTGGCAGCTTGTGTAGCCCTTGTAATTCTTGTGATTCTCTGTCTAGTTCACTTAGTGTACCAGAGGATGCTCGAGACCTTGACGGACTTGGTAGGTTCTTGCTTGAAATCCCAAACGGCCTCTAAGGTGTGAACATGCTCTCTCTCTCTCTCTCTCTCTCTCTCTCTCTCTCTCTCTCTCTCTCTCTCTCTCTCTCTCTCTCTCTCTCTCTCTCTCTCTCTCTCTCTCTCTCTCTCCTCTTCTTCTTCTCCTTCTCTTCTTCCTCTCGTTCTTCTCTTCTTCTCTCGTTCTTCTCTTCTTGTCTCTCTCTCCCTCTCCTTTTCTTCTTCTTGTTCTCTTCTTCTTCTCCTTCTTCTCTCCTTCTCTCTCTTTCCCTCTCATTTTCTTCTCCTTCTTCTCCTTCTTCTTCTCTTCTTCTCTCCTCCCTCTCTCCCTCTTCCCTTCTCTCTCCCTCTCCTTCCCTGCAGCGTCTTGGCCCCCTTTAAGGCTCCCTCCTTCTTTTCATTATGATTGGGGGGGGGGAGGATTTTATAAGGTGTTTGGGGAGGGTGTGATGGAGGCCCTCCCCTTCATGTGGGGGGCCACAGTGGAGCTGCTGCCATGCAACTCCTGTCATCATCATCACCTTCACTCCCTCCTTTGTCATCATTGTCAACAATGAGCTTGGCCACCACCCACTTCACCTCGTCGTTGTCTTTCTGCGACTCCCCCTCCACATCATCAAGGGGGCCGTTTAAAAAAATTGATTAATTTTATCAAAGTTAGGGGGGTTGTGTGAAGGAGTGAGGGGGCATTATGAGACCAGCAAAACAGTTAGGGTCATTGCCCAAGAAATGTAGTGTTACGAGAGAGACAAGCAGCTAATGACCTCCTCACCACGCTTGTGACCATCCCAGTGACTCTAAGCCTAGGAGATCTGCTTAGAAACATCCAATGCTATGGTTAGAACTGAAGCACTGGATCAAAGGACCAATGGAGCAAGGGGCAACTGATCTACATAATCATGATGCAGTAACTCAAATACCCAGCCTGACATTACACTCAGTGCCAAAGTCCTTACACATTAATTCTTTTTCGGAAGGCACCAAAATGCATGCATTCTTGTCGATCCTAGCTCTAGGAGATACCACAAGAAAGGGTATTGTGGATATGGGAGTAGGAGTTAGTATGCTGAGCGATGCAATACTCTAGGACTTGGGCAACCTGCATATTGAGAATGCTAGGTTCAATGTCACCCTAGCCAATGGAATGAAAGTGTGAACATTTGGAGTGTTAAAGAACTGGCCCTTGAAGATTACAGGAATCTAATTTTTTGTGGACTTTATAGTCATGAAGGGAGTGGATTATGACATCCTATTATGCGGACCCTAGATGCACAATGCATGGGTCATAGAAGACTGGGGCAATGGTATGATCTTCTTAGGCAATCAAACAGAGGAAATAAAAGTAGAGATGGATACATGGAAGACTACACCAGTCGACCTAGATGCCATCTCCAACATGCTAAAGGGTGATGCGCAAATTAAAAAATCTTACGGGCCATTGACCAAATATATCCCCTGTCCTGAGGAGGATGAGAAAGATAGTTAAAAGGGGCCCCTATTGTGGGGTCCGGGGGCCGCAGAAGCGGCCCCTGGCTGGGGGGTCCCAGGGGGGCCAGCGGCCCCCCTGGCGGGGGTCCGGGGGCAGCGCCCCCGGCCCGATGGTAAAGGGAATATTCCCTGGAATATTCCCTGGCCGACTAGTGGAGGCTCATATGGTAGGTCGGTCAGCAGGCCGACCTAACGACCTTCGCGGGCTATAAAAGCTAAACCCCTTCGCAGCCATCACACACTCATCTTTCACCCAGTCAGAGTTGTTGTTCCAGCTAGCCTTAAGCTCTTCGCCTATCTTCTGTCTAGATCGCCATCTAAGCTTCACTCAGTGGAAGCGCACGGGTGGACAGAGCCATCTTTGTATCAGTTGTTTGGAGTTAAAGAATTTTACTGATTCTCCTCTTATCTGTTGTGTACTCTCTATCTCTTTCTCAGATTCTGTTCGCTGCGCCGTGTAATATTTTACATGGTATCAGAGCCCAAGGGGCTCTAGAGATCGGAGAGCGTGCAAGAGGCAAAGGCTTCAACAGCAAAGAGAAACGATGTCGACTCCGGGAAGCAGTTCTGGCGCATCAGGAAGCGGTGCAGGAGGTGGTGCTGCTGTACCGGCTATTCAAACACTGAGGATTCGTCCACCAACCTTCAGCGAAGGCAAGTTAGATGGTACAAACTACACCTTGTGGAAGTTCAAAATTACAACTATCCTTGATTCTTATGAGCTTCTGGAGACTGTGCTGGGGACTGACGCAGAACCACAGCCTATCCCCGACCCATCAAATCCTAGTGTGATGATTCCTCCGAATGCAGATCTTCTACGAGCTTGGAAACGAAGGAATGCAGATGCATTGTGTGCCTTAGTTACAAGCTGTTCTGACAGTGTTTTGACTCTGATTCAGCATACAACCAAAGCGTCAGAGGCTTGGAATGTACTAAGGAGTCAGTATGAAACACGAAACCAAACAAGGATTCAAAACTTGGAGAATCAACTAGCAGCGGAGAAGTTTGCTGAAGGAGAGACGGTTGAAGCATTCATCACTCGGATTAAGAATCTGCGCGACCAGATGGCTGGCGCTGGGATACAAAAGACTAGCGAAGAGCTAGCTCGGAGGTGTCTTCGGATTTGTCCACAAAAGTTTGATGGACTAGTAACTGCCCTTAATACTCAGGTGAGACCTCAAGCTTTGACTTTTGAGGAGTTGTGTGCATTATTAATGGAGGAGGAGTTGAGGCTGAAAGCCCGAGAAGGTAGCAACAATGGAGATGCTGCATTCTCTGCCAATGCAAAAGGCAAAGGTGTTTCCTCCACCAAAAATGATGGTGACAAAAAGAAAAAGGGCGGCAAGAAGAGGTTTCAAGGAGAGTGCTTCTACTGTAAGAAGAAAGGACATGCAATTGCAGATTGTCGTGTCAAGAAGGCAGATGAAAAGAATGGTACCCTTAAAACTAAAGGGAAAGAGACAGCCAATACGGCTGAAGCAGAGTTGGAATTATTCATGGCGACCATTGAGGAAGTGTGCTCCTCGGCGCAAGAAGAATCTACCACTGACTCTTGGGTGTTGGATAGTGGGGCCTCCCGTCACATGACCAACAAGAAAGGTCTATACAGTTCTATGCAGCCTCTACAAGAATCCATCACTGTGACGGTTGGAAATGATGCTAAATGCCCTGCTGCGGGCACAGGTACTATTTCTTTTGTTGCTGCAAATGGTGAAGTAAAAAAGCTTTCAAATGTGTTGTATGTTCCCGAAATCAGGAGAAATCTCTTATCAGTTGCTGCCATAACTGATCTTGGTCATGAAGTGAGGTTCAAGAAGACAGGTGCAGAAATTATTGATAGTGCTGGCACAATTGTTGGCAAAGGAGAAAGAAGGAACAACCTGTATGAGCTAAGTGCTCTTACAGCCACCGCTGGAGTGGGCACAAGTAAGCTTTGGCATGAAAGGTTTGGACACATCGGATTTGCAGTATTGAAGGAGATGCAAAAGCAAGGTATGGTTGCTCACCTACCTACAATAACTGAATTGAAGGAACCATGTGAAGCTTGTATGATGGGCAAGCAACAGAGAAAGGCATTTCCACAAGAAAGCAAGAATAGAGCACATGCTCCTCTAGAGTTGGTGCATGCTGACTTGTGTGGTAAGATGCCTACACAGGCCTTGGGGGGATCTTCTTATTTTATGTTGATTGTCGATGACTACAGTAGGAAGATGTGGGTGTACTTCCTTCGTGATAAGGCTCAAGCTTTTGGTAAGTTTAAAGAATGGCTAATACTTGTTGAGAATGAAACAGGGAAAAGTGTGAAGAAATTTAGAACAGATGGTGGTGGTGAGTTCAACTCAAAGGAGTTTGAAGGCTTTTGCAAGAGCAAAGGGATCAAGCGTCAATTGACGACGCCTCACACACCTCAGCAGAATGGTGTTGTGGAACGCAGGAATCGTACCATTGTGGAGATGGCAAGATGCATGCTAAAGGGCAAGGGATTGCCTAACCATTTTTGGGCTGAAGCTGTTAATACTGCAGTCTACATTCTAAATCGGAGCTACACAAAGGCTCTCAAGGGAAAAACACCTCATGAGGCTTACACTGGTAAGAAACCATCTGTTTCACATTTCAGAATTTTTGGATGTGAATGTTATGCACATGTTCCAGATGAGAAGAGAAACAAGTTACAACCAAAAAGCAAAAAATGTATCTTCTTGGGTTATAGTGATGAGCAGAAGGCTTACAAGCTATATGACCAAGAGGCAAAGAAGATCATCGCGAGCCGTGATGTGGTGTTCAAGGAGGAGCCGCATACAGTGGAGGAGGAGAAGGCAAGGTCTTCCACTTTATCATCAAGCGAAGAAGTAGTCCACTATGAACCTGTCCCGAGAGCTATCCCTATCCTTAAGGAGGAGGAAGCATCATCTTCAGATGATGAGGAAAAAGTTCACCAACCTGACATCACCCCACCGGAAAAGCCATTGCCGCGCTGGGTGAAGCAGCTCTATGACCACAATAATCCTATGCCTGCATCTGTTGAGGAGAAGGCAGACGGACCAAGGAGGTCTCAGAGAATAGAGGAGCAAAGGAGGGCTTCTGCTCACATAGTCAACATGGCCTTGATGGTTGAGATTATGAGAGAAGTAAAGGAGCCAACTGACTTAGAAGAAGCACTTGCAGATCCATCATGGAAGGCTGCTATGCAGGCGGAGTATGACAGCATAATGAAGAATGACACTTGGGAGCTAGTGGATCGGCCAGCAAAGCGGAAGATTATTGGCACCAAGTGGATCTGGAAGGTAAAGTACAAGGCTGATGGTACCTTAGAAAAGTACAAAGCTAGACTGGTTGCCCAAGGATTTTCACAAGTTGAAGGGTTTGATTTTCATGAGTCATTTGCCCCAACTGCCAGAATGACCACTATTCGCACGGTACTTGCAGTGGCTGCCCACAAGAAGTGGCCAGTGTACCAAATGGATGTTAAGTCAGCGTTCTTAAATGGTGACCTCAAGGAGGAGGTGTACGTGGCTCAACCACCAGGGTTTGAGGCCCCCCATTCTGAGAACAAAGTGTGTAAACTGAAGAAGGCATTGTATGGGCTGAAACAAGCCCCCAGAGCATGGTACCAGCGGATAGATAGGTTCTTTTTAAACCTAAACTTCAAAAGATGTGCCTCAGATGCTAACTTGTATGTTTACAGGGATGGTAAAAAGTCTGTAGTGATTGTCCTATATGTGGACGACCTTCTTATTACAGGTGACTATGAAGATATGATCAACCAAACTCGAAAGGCTTTGAGTTTTGAGTTTGAAATGACAGACTTGGGCTTGCTGCACTATTGTTTGGGGATTGAAGTCTGGCAAGAGCCAGGAAAGATCTTCATCTCTCAGAAGAAGTATGCATGGGAGATCTTGAAGGCATTTGGCATGACCGAGTGCAAGGAGATAGCTACACCTATGGAGGTGAATGCAAAGTTATCCGTCGCGGATACATCAGCATTAGCAGACATTGGGAGGTATAGGAGGTTGGTCGGCAGTCTGATCTACTTGTGTAACACCAGACCAGATATCAGTTTTGCTGTTGGTGTTTTGAGCAGGTTCTCAAACAAACCTCATGAGAGTCATTGGAAGGCTGGGATGCGGGTGCTCAGATACTTGAAGAAAACTCTTGACTATGGTATCACATACAGTTTCGGAACTTCTCTTGTGGGGAACTGTGACTCAGATTGGGCAGGAGACATTGATTCCAGGAAGTCAGTTTCTGGTTATTGTTTCTCTTTGGGTTCAGGAATTTTCTCTTGGATTAGTAAGAAGCAACCAACAGTGGCATTGTCTTCTACCGAAGCAGAGTACAAGGCAGCTTGTTTTGCTGCATGTGAGGCCGTATGGTTGAGAAGGATTCTATGGCATATGGGAGTGCAGGATGAAGAACCAACTGTGCTGAGATGTGACAATCAGAGTTGCATCGCCATTGCCAAAAATCCAGTGTTTCATGCACGCACCAAACATATAGAGATCCAGTATCACTATGTGCGTGATTTGATGGAGGATGGGATAGTGGAATTGGTCTACTGTCCAACAGAGGAGAATGGAGCAGATATCTTCACCAAAGCACTTACGAAGGATCTGCTTCAAGTTCATCTTCAGAGACTCGGCATTGGGCCGAGGAGATAGTTCACCTATGGGTGGACATTGAGGGGGGGTGTTAGATATGATCAATGCCCCACCCTCATTAGGTACTACCAATGATCCATGGTGCTCAAAGTTGTAAGGCCCCCATTATGAGGAGAAGCCAAGTGTGAGCCCGGACATTGGTGGAGTCCTGACTTGTATATCAGATGAGGTCTATGTGACCGGATGGCAAAAAGGTGACCATTGTGGGTCTAATCTTTGGGTTAGACAGAGTGGTTAAGCTGGTAGCAACTCGAGGCACATTGCATTGAGTTGCGTAGTAAGGGAGTTAAAAGGGGCCCCTATTGTGGGGTCCGGGGGCCGCAGAAGCGGCCCCTGGCTGGGGGGTCCCAGGGGGGCCAGCGGCCCCCCTGGCGGGGGTCCGGGGGCAGCGCCCCCGGCCCGATGGTAAAGGGAATATTCCCTGGAATATTCCCTGGCCGACTAGTGGAGGCTCATATGGTAGGTCGGTCAGCAGGCCGACCTAACGACCTTCGCGGGCTATAAAAGCTAAACCCCTTCGCAGCCATCACACACTCATCTTTCACCCAGTCAGAGTTGTTGTTCCAGCTAGCCTTAAGCTCTTCGCCTATCTTCTGTCTAGATCGCCATCTAAGCTTCACTCAGTGGAAGCGCACGGGTGGACAGAGCCATCTTTGTATCAGTTGTTTGGAGTTAAAGAATTTTACTGATTCTCCTCTTATCTGTTGTGTACTCTCTATCTCTTTCTCAGATTCTGTTCGCTGCGCCGTGTAATATTTTACAAGATTGGATACACGTCCTTGCCATGATTGATCTTCCATTCTAAGACAGTGAGGAGTATGAGCAAGCCACTAGGACAACTGATAAGCCCAGAAACACACCCTCAATGCCAATTTGCATGATGCCCAAAAGCTTGAGTAGATAATCCAACTCCATCAAACTCCACGTGTAAAATATTACACGGTGCAGCGAACAGAATCTGAGAAAGAGATAGAGAGTACACAACAGATAAGAGGAGAATCAGTAAATTCTTTAACTTCAAACAACTGATACAAAGATGGCTCTGTCCACCCGTGCGCTTCCACTGTGTGAAGCTTAGATGGTGATCTAGACAGAAGATAGGTGAAGAGCTTAAGGCTAGCTGGAACAACAACTCTGACTGGGTGAAAGATAAGTGAAAGATGGCTACGAAGGGGTTTAGCTTTTATAGCCCGCGAAGGTCGTTAGGTTGTCCTGCTGACCGACCTACCATATGAGCCTCCACTAGTCGGCCAGGGAATATTCCAGGGAATATTCCCTTTACCATCGGGTCGGGGTGCTGCCCTGGACCCCCGCCAGGGGGGCCGCTGGCCCCCCTGGGACCCCCCAGCCAGGGGTCGCTTCCGCGGCCCCCGGACCCCACAATAGGGGCCCCTTTTAACTCCCTTATACCGCAACTCGATGCAATGCGCCTCGAGTTGCTACCAACTTAACCACTCCATCTAACCCAAAGATTAGACCCACAACAGTCACCTTTTTGCCATCCGGTCACATAGACCTCATCTGATATACAAGTCAGGACTCAACCAATGCCCGGGCTCACATTTGGCTTCTCCTCATAATGGGGGCCTTACAACTTTGAGCTTCATGGATCATTGGTAGCACCTAATGAGGGTGGGGCATTGATCATATCTAACACCCCCCCTCAATGTCCACCCATAGGTGAACTATCTCCTCGGCCCAATGCCGAGTCTCTGAAGATGAACTTGAAGCAGATCCTTCGTAAGTGCTTTGGTGAAGATATCTGCTCCATTCTCCTCTGTTGGACAGTAGACCAATTCCACTATCCCATCCTCCATCAAATCACGCACATAGTGATACTGGATCTCTATATGTTTGGTGCATGCATGAAACACTGGATTTTTGGCAATGGCGATGCAACTCTGATTGTCACATCTCAGCACAGTTGGTTCTTCATCATGCACTCCCATATGCCATAGAATCCTTCTCAACCATATGGCCTCACATGCAGCAATACAAGCTGCCTTGTACTCTACTTCGATAGAAGACAATGCCACTGTTGGTTGCTTCTTACTAATCCAAGAGAAAATTCCTGAACCCAAAGAGAAACAATAACCAGAAACTGACTTCCTGGAATCAATGTCTCCTGCCCAATCTGAGTCACATTTCCTCACAAGAGAAGTTCCGAAACTGTATGTGATACCATAGTCAAGAGTTTTCTTCAAGTATCTAAGCACCCGCATCCCAGCCTTCCAATGACTCTAATGAGGTTTGTTTGAGAACCTGCTCAAAAAACCAACAGCAAAACTGATATCTGTTCTGGTGTTACACAAGTAGATCTGACTGCCGACCAACCTCCTATACCTCCCAATGTCTACTAGTGCTGATGTATCCTTGACAAATAACTTTGCATTCACCTCCATAGGTGTAGCTATCTCCTTGCACTCGGTCATGCCAAATGCCTTCAAGATCTCCCATGCATACTTCTTCTAAGAGATGAAGATCTTTCCTGGCTCTTGCCAGACTTCAATCCCCAAACAATAGTGCAGCAAGCCCAAGTCTGCCATTTCAAACTCAGAACTCAAAGCCTTTCGAGTTTGGTTGATCATATCTTCATAGTCACCTGTAATAAGAAGGTCGTCCACATATAGGACAATCACTACAGACTTTTTACCATCCCTATAAACATACAAGTTAGCATCTGAGGCACATCTTTTGAAGTTTAGGTTTAAAAAGAACCTATCTATCCGCCGGTACCATGCTCTGGAGGCTTGTTTCAGCCCATACAATGCCTTTTTCAGTTTACACACTTTGTTCTCAGAATGGGGAGCCTCAAACCCTGGTGGTTGAGCCACGTACACCTCCTCCTTGAGGTCACCATTTAAGAATGCTAACTTAACATCCATTTGGTACACTGGCCACTTCTTGTGGGCAGCCACTGCAAGTACCGTGCGAATAGTGGTCATTCTGGCAGTTGGGGCAAATGACTCTTGAAAATCAAACCCTTCAACTTGTGAAAATCCTTGGGCAACCAGTCTATCTTTGTACTTTTCTAAGGTACCATCAGCCTTGCACTTTACCTTCCAGATCTACTTGGTGCCAATAACCTTCCGCTTTGCTGGTCGATCCACTAGCTCCCAAGTATCATTCTTCATTATGTTGTCATACTCCGCCTGCATAGCAGCCTTCCATGATGGATATGCAAGTGCTTCTTCTAAGTCAGTTGGCTCCTTTACTTCTCTCATAATCTCAACCATCAAGACCATATTGACTATGTGAGCAGAAGCCCTCCTTTGCTCCTCTATTCTCTGAGACCTCCCTGGTCGGTCTACCTTCTCCTCAACAGATGCAGGCATAGGATTATTGTGGTCATAGAGTTGCTTCACCCAGCGTGGCAATGGCTTTTCCGGTGGGGTGATGTCAGGTTGGTGAACTTTTTCCTCATCATCTGAAGATGATGCTTCCTCCTCCTTAAGGATAGGGATAGCTCTCGAGACATGTTCATAGTGGACTACTTCTTCGCTTGATGATAAAGTGGAAGAACTTGCCTTCTCCTCCTCCACTGTATGCGGATCCTCCTTGAACACCACATCACGGCTCGCAATGATCTTCTTTGCCTCTTGGTCATATAATTTGTAAGCCTTCTGCTCATCACTATAACCCAAGAAGATACATTTTCTGCTTTTTGGTTGTAACTTGTTTCTCTTCTCATCTGGAACATGTGCATAACATTCACATCCAAAAACTCTGAAATGTGAGACAGATGGTTTCTTACCAGTGTAAGCCTCATGAGGTGTTTTTCCCTTGAGATCCTTTGTATAGCTCCGATTTAGAATGTAGACTGCAGTATTAACAGCTTCAGCCCAAAAATGGTTAGGCAATCCCTTGCCCTTTAGCATGCATCTTGCCATCTCCACAATGGTGCGATTCTTGCGTTTCACAACACCATTCTGTTGAGGTGTGTGAAGCGTCGTCAATTGACACTTGATCCCTTGGAGCCCCGAGAGGAACACCAAGGAAAAGGGAATTCTCTTGCAAGAAAATCTATCTTGTAACATCAACAAGCTTGTTTTTCATATTTCATATTATCACAATGAAGAAAAGAACACCAGGCACAACAAATCTTCATGCAGCATCATGTAAATCTCCCACGGATTTTAATAGAATCAATCATATTCTTCAACATCTTCACAAAATCCATCAATAGAACAAAGAAAGCAAAGAAATACACCATCTTTGAATGGAAATACATCACATAGTATTTATCTTCAATATCTTCATAGTCTTCTCTCTCAATCTCTCATATACAATCACTCTGTTTTAGTAGAATTGGCTATCTCTGACTCTCTCTCTCTCACTCTATCAATAATACATCATATCCTCACTACAATATCTCAAAAATCACCCTCAATAATCACTCTTAGGTCGTGGATACCCCTCCCAAGAGGTATGTCTGATATGAAGGGTCACCAAAGCCACTACAGTGTCTCTTCACAGCTCACTACTGTCACTTCACTCTAGTCTTCTCTTGAGTCTTTAACAGCTACTTCTTCCACTTCCTTCAGCTCTTTTGCACTTGTATTCACCTCTTTCCAAGGCTAGAAAACTTTCCCAAAGTCACACAAACATTCCACAGAACACTTACAGAAGCATATAGAACAGTCTACAGAACAGTACCAGAACAGCTACAGTACAGAACAGAACAGAAACAGAACAGAAGCAGAAGCTCTACAGAAGACCTACAGAAGGTTACAGAAGGTCATCAAAACCTCATAACTCATTCTCAAATCATTCCAAACTCTCACAAACCATTCAATAAGCTTTCACAAGCTCTCAATCTTCATCAATCAATACTTCATCCCTCCTTACAGAAGACAATCAGAACAAAACAGACCAAAACAGAGCAAAACAGAAGGTATACAGAACCAATCAGAACCTATCAGAACATCACAGAACCATCGACAAACATCATGAACTTCCAAAACACAATCAATATCATCCAAAACACTCTCAATCCACTTCTAAATCAACCAATCATCCCATAAAATCAACCATTCAGCTCTCAAAAACAACAAAAATCATCCAAAAAACAAGTCATTTCAACACTCAATATATCCCCACACTTAATAAGGAAGCGTCCTTGCGACCCAGGAAAAAGGGAATACAAGTTCATAGAAAAGCTCAACTTTGATCTTCAATATCTTTTCAGAAAGAATCCATCCACCACGACCCCAACTTATAACCTGTTTCTGATATAAAAATACAAAGAAAGGAAAACTCTTTTGAAATTAACACCTCTTATCAAACTAAAAATCATAACAAATTTGTAAAGGATATAAGAGTTTGCTTCTTCTTCATCAGCATCAGCTTCAACTCTCCAACCACGACCTCATCTTTACAAATCTCCAAAACATAGCTCGTACACAAAATCCAATAGGAAACCACCACGTTCGTTTGACATAAATGAACTCACAACACAAACACTAATACACAACACAACCATCTGAATGACTTCTTCAAAAAGAGAGTTGTTCATTAGAAAGCTTCCACCATACATTGGAAAGGTATCAATGAAGATGATCCCTCTTAAAAGATTGATGTTGTCGGAATCGATCCATAGATAAGGATTCATCTACAAAGTTTTTAGGAGGATTTTGAAAAAATTGGAGACAGCACATCCTTTCCAACAGGACCAAGTATCTGCTAGGCAAACAGAGGGCATGAAAATACAATATCTCCAGCTGTTGGGAATCAATGCTAACATTGACATTCATGCACAACTTTGGAATAGGCTTTGAATCAGTATGAGAGTGCCTATGCATATACGCCAGGTACCAAGCAAAGTGAGCAGTTAATCTCACTCAGGGATCTGCAGACTGTGAATATTGCTGGGCAAAATGAACATAGTTTTGATAAGCTTGACTAGAAGCTGTCCATTCTCCTGGAATTACTGGCCAATTAATCTGCGGTCCTGTAAGGCAATCATCCAAACTCCATCCCCTTCTTCTGGAAATCTGAGTATCAAAACCGTCACAGTCACTAACCAACTGAGGTGGTTGAGATATGGAAGTGTTAGGAGAGGGTAGTGGAATAAGGGAAAGTGGATGTAGGGAAGGATAGGAAAAATCATAAAAGGAAGAAAAGGTTAAAGAAGGAGTGGCAGAAATTTGTAAGGAATCACTAAGGAACGGTGTTAACTGATAAATAGGAAATGTGGAGGGTACATTTATGAGGGGTGAAGGACAGGGTGGAGAAGGGGAAAATACCCTATCCTCAATAAAGGAACAGTAAGTGAAAATAGGAATTTGAGGGAAAGATGAAGGTTGGAAAAGAAGTGGTAAAATTACTGTGGAATTAGTTTGACAAAGGGAAAAATATATAGCATAGCGGTGAGCCAATTGTTGGTAATAGAGGAGGGTAGGAACAGAAGGTCCCAAAAGAGATCGTCTATGATAGGCATCAAAGAAGGTAGCATCAAATGGATTATGTTTGGAAAGATAGGTTAAGAGATCCATCCTCAGTTGGTTAGTACTCTGGGCAAAGGTAGGAGCTGTGTTTTGTCTTTGATTGAGGACCACCGAATCAATCATGGGATGCCACGAATTATCCTGACAATCAGCTACTTTGGAGGAATAACTTTGAAACATATCAACTATGCGCAACTCCAAATGATTGACATATAAAACAGCCTGTAAGACCACATCCCCCACATACCATGCCATATCTACCTCATCTGGGATTAACAAATCTCCTCGTAGATACATGTATGACATCAACATGGTGTCTGGCGTGACAGAATCTTCAAAGACCATTCTGACTACCTCTGTCAACAACTCAGCAAACCAAGCCCCACTCCAGCCATCCTCTGGAAAAGGTAAATCCATCGTGGAAAGCTTCATATAGAAGACCAACTTCTGTAAGTGGTAGTGGACAAAGAAAGAATGGTCTGGTAGGACAAAGTCCTGAAACTGTTCAAAGGTAGACCATAACAAGTCCATTCTGGACTGCAATCTTTCCACTTTATCTTGGAATAGAGGGCACAAAGTAGCCTGTCTCTGAAGAGCAGCCAAGTCCTGCTGTGAAAGAGAAGGAATTAATGGAACAGGAGGGCTTGGAGGAACAAAGCGGGACTTTGCAAGCTGATCTTGCAACTGCTGGATTTGGGAGGCTTGGTTGGCCACTGTGTCATTAGCCATCTGTAAAGCTGAAAGCTTGTCATCTAAGATAGTGTGGAATTCCGTCGCTTCTCTGGACATCCTCTCCTTCTCTGCTGAAAGGCTAGTAACCTGTGATTGAGCCTCTAGTAACTGGGTCTTCAATGAAGAAATCTCATCGCTTTGAGTGGCAACCAGTTGGGTTTTCTGTTCCATTTGCTTAAATAGATCTGCTAGGGTATCCTTAGCAGAAGCTAACTCGGATGTTGCCTTATGCAACTGGTCTTTGGACTGCATGAGCTCCTCATAGAAAGATGCGTACAGCTATTGAACACAGGCTGTCACTGACAACTCAATGGAACTTTGAATATCCTTGCAAGGAAAGAAACTTTGAATATCCCTGGGTATCTCACTTGTAATTCCTCTGCAAGGAATGGCTCTGAATAGGTTATTACAAGTGAGATACCCAGGGAGTTCACTGCCAGAAGTAGCAGGGATAGGCACTGAGGGAAGTACAGCAGGGGCTTTATCTGCTACCCGTTTCAAGCGTTTGCGTTGTATGACCAGGGGAGGCGGAGAATCATCATCCTCAATGTCAATAGGTTCTGACTCTTCTGAAGGTGGAGGAGGAGGAACTGGATCTGATGGAGGAGGTGGAGGCACAGTCTTCTGTAAACCTGAATAGGTCAAGAAGGCAGACAAGTACGATCCATAGGTAACATTGGTAACATTACCCCTCGTGACTTTAACAAAATGCTGATCCATTTTAGTAAGGAGGTATGTGCTCCAATCAATAGCAACTCCTTTCAGCACCATCCTGGAAGCTGTGAAAAGCTCTTTGGACAAATAGTGGGATGGCGTTTTGACAGGCATGAACCTGTCCTGAAGGAACTGACACATCGTCTTCCATACGGGATCAGTGATCATAGAAAACGAAACTCCTGAAGAGTTTATCACCTTCTTAACATCAAGGACTTCCCTTGTCTGCTTCTGCAACATCTTGAGAATCTCTTCATTAGAGAAGAGCTGACGAGTGGTCACAAAAGGTTCGCCTTTGAAGGGTAAAGAGAGAGCCTTCCCTAAGCCTCGAGACGTCAATGTCATAGACATTCCTTGGACTACGCTTGTCTTCTTGCTGTAAGAGGCCAGGAACTCATCACATAAGGACGATCCTCTGGAAGTAATGGAAAAGGAGTGGCCACAAAAGCAGCAAGTCCCGCCTTCGTGAGGGGCTCAAAAGTAAGTAAGGATGAGTAATCCCTACTAACTAATGGGACGTACTGGATAGGGGGAGGAGCATGAGAAGGCGCCATTCAGATGGTTACACACACACACCACAAACACAGACAATCAAGGAGAATGCCTGCAAAGCAACAAACAAAAAACCAAGGATAAGAGAATTACCAATAAAACGTGACTCGACCTGCTAACCCCAAGTAAACCACATCCTAAAAAATTTGACATGACCTCGAGACAAATGCGACCGAAAGCTTCATGCGATGCATTAGACAAACACCCTAAATCCCGTATCAGGCAATAAAAGAAAAAACTGCATACCGTACCCTGAACTGTAACTAAGACATGAAACCAAAACCATACCATATCCGACACATATCAATACGACATCTGTGATAGAACCAAGACTGGACCATGAAAATAACTCTAAAAACTGCGCAAACCCATCTCACGAAACGCTTCATTAAAAAGGGGAATTAAGTGCAGTGAGGGGGGAATTAATTTAATGAAGGGTTGATTTTAATCAATTATTAAAAATGGGTGAATTTTTATTAGGTGATAAACCTTAATAAGAAAACGGCGGTTCCTTATTAGTTATTCAATTACCAATTATTAGGTTAAGCGGTGCAGTTATTCGATTCCCGGACTTCGATTCCCGACTGGGTCTCTAAATGCAATTCATTGATTATAAATTAAGGTGATGTGGAGTGCTTTTTTTGCCAGCGCGTGCTCATGTGACGGTTGGTTTATTTTAATTTAAAATTTAAAGTGCCTCTTTAGCGCACGTAGCGCGTGCTAAGTGAACGGCTGGTTGATTTTAATTAAAAAAGATGTGTGTTTAGCGTGAATGCGCGTGGAAACTGTGGGTGAATTAAAAGGTTCATTTTATCAATTAATTTGTGATTAAGGGAAAAAATAAAAATATATAAAGCACATAAAATAAATACCTGGAAGGGGTGTGTATGTAATGCAAGAATGCGCACGGAAGAGTTCCAGTAAAGGAAAAGTAAAGAGCACTGATGAAACAACAAGGACAACACCTTAGCAGATGTGTTGATTTGGTTTGTGTTGGTTTTTTTATTTTTATTTTTTTTTAATTTTTAGTTGTGATTATTTATGGTTGAATAAATGGAAAATGAGCAAGGGAGGTGAGGGGAATTTTTTTAGAATGTTTTTAGAAATTTTTAGAATTTTTTTGCAATTTTTTAAATGAATTTTCTACATTTATTGGCAATTTAGGGGTAAATTTAGGAAATGTGGAATTTTCAGAAATTATAGGGTAGCCAATTTCCAGCAGACTAATTTCCAAAAATTGGCAAAAGGTAAAATGAATTTTTAAAAATTTTTCCTGAAAATTTTTTATGGAAAAATTAATGTAGTGATTAATTAAGTCACCTAAATCACATTAATCAGATAAGTCAGTTAGGCATAAGTCAATTAAGTCTGGTTAGTGGGATAAGTCATGTTAGTCTGCCTAAAGCAAGTCAGGTTAGTCTAAGTTGCTTAGGTTAGTCAACTAAGCTAGGTTAGCTAACTAAGTTAGGTTAGTCAACTAAGTTAAGTTAACTAAGTTGGGGTTAGTTAATTAAGTTGACTATGATTAGGTTAGTCTAGGTTAACTATAGTTAGGTTAACACTAACCTAGCTAGGGGTAAGTTAGGGTTAGTTGAACCTAGTTAGGTTAGTTTAGTAACTAGGGTTAATTAACACTAATTAGGTTAGTTAACTGAAATTAAGTTAGTGACTAACCTGAGGAGGGTTAGTGGAGGAGGAGAGTAGAGAAAGTGGTGGTGGGGGTGGGGGAGGAGAAGGGAGGTGGTGGCGTGGAGAGAGGCGGCTGACGGCGGCTCCACGCGGCGGCGACTGTCCACAGGAAGGAGGCGCGACGGCGGCGGCTGTGGCGAAGGGGCTGCGGGCGGGAGTAGGAGAGGCGGACGGGGGAGGGAGGAGGAGGCTGCGCTGGGGAGAGGAAGTGCGGGCGCCGAGGGAGGGAGTAGCAGGCGGCGAGGGAGGGAGTAGCAGGCGGCTGGCGGGGCTGGGGAGAGAAGGCCGCTGGCGGAGGGGAGGGAGTTGGAGAGGCGCTGGCGGAGAGGAAGTAGCAGGCTGCGCTGGGGAGAGGAAGTGCGGGCGCCGAGGGAGGGAGCAGCAGGCGGCGGGGGTAGGAGAGGCGCTGGCGGGCGGGGAGTAGGAGGAGAAGGAGAAGAGGCTGCACGGGAGAAGAAGGAGAAGAAGCTGTACGGGGAGAGAGAAAGAAAGAAAGGGAGAGAGAAAGAGAGAGGGAAGGGCGGTTGGGGGGAAGGGGTGGGCAGTTGGGGGGGAAGGGGTGGGGGGGCCCATGGGGGGGGCCATGGGGTGGGCAGGTGGGGGGAAGGGGTGGGCGGCAAGGGCGCGTACCCTCGTCCCGCGCGCGTGCGCGGGGCGGGGTAAAAAAATTTGCCGTGACGGGATTGAAATGGTGCGGGGAAGACGGTACGGGTTATGCGGACACGACCGAGGCGCGTGGAGATTCGTAAAATCGAAAAAGGGCGCGTTCACGCGCAAAACGGGCGCGAGAAAAAACGTAAAAATAAAGAAAAATTAATAACTCCCAATCCGGACGTCAAAACGAAATAGCATAAAAACAAAAAGTGGGCAGGACGACAGGGGGAAAACAAGGAAAATACGGGACGGGGGTTCCGGGAGGGGTAAAGGGCAGTCACGTGCAAAAAACACAAAAAACAAACCAAAAACGCAATTTAAAAATTAATATCGAAAAATCCGTGCATCAGAATGAGGTGCAAAAAAAAGGAAAACTATGCAAAAAGATGTGCCCGACAATCCTATCACATCAAAACATAATCCCGACTGAGAGAAGACGTGTTCACATGGGAAAAACCCAAAAAATAAACCAGAAAATGGGATCGAAAATTAATATCGAACAAACCATTCACCGGAGTGACATGCAGTAAGAAGGAAAAATGTCCGCAGTAAGGGGTGGCACAGGGTTATCACGTTAAACCGCAGTTCCGGCGGAAATAGGAGGGTTTCACATGTGAAAAACTCCAAAAATACTCCCGAAAACTCATTTAAAATTTAATAAGTAAAAATCCGGAAGTCGAAAAAGGGTGGAGGAAAAAGGAAAAAGGTGGGGGAAGGCACAGGGGACACGGCTGTCAAATCAAATTGGAATTCTGATGCAAATAGGGCAGGTTCACATGGAAAAATGTCAAAAATACACACGAAAAAGTCTTAAAAAACCGGAAAATTAATAACGGACAAACCATGTATGGAAATGATGTGGAATAAAAAGGAAAAATGTCAGGGGAAAAGTGGTGGTCAGGGCTATGACATCAGATCACGGTTCCGAAGCAAGAAAAGCGCGTTCACATGGAAAACCGTCTAAATTACGTAAAAAGCTTCAAAAATTAATAACTCAAAAACCGTGCACCAGAACAGGGGTAGGTAAAAAGGAAAAATGGTCAGTTCAAAGGGAGGAACAGGGCTATAAGGTTGGATGGGGACTTTGGTGAACGTAGGGTGCATTCACATGGAAAAACCTCAAAATCAGGGAATGAAGGAAAACTGCAAGGAAATAGCCCCAAGGGTGGGTGAAACATAACCGGATGGGTGGAAAGGGATCCCATTAGGGTAAAATCAAGTCATGGTATACATGCATGAGCAAGATAAGGCATATTCAGAGAGGTATGCAACATAGACGCGCAGGGACGCGTCCCCACACTTAAGACCTTAACGGATAGGGTTAACCGAGCAACAGGGACCTAGGACCATGCCATAGACCATCCACTAACTTCCCCACACTTAAAACATGACCATCACTAAGAAACAGAAGTTGTAGGATTAGAAAAACTTGGCCCGTTTCGTCAAGAATCAAGGTTGAGTGTCGATGGCACGTCTAGTGTTGTTGTCGACTGCAGGAGGTACCAAGGCATCTTTACAGCACAAGTTCATCATGGCAAGGACCACGCGGCAGCACCCAGGGAGGTAGCTGATGGAAGGACTCACAGGAAATTCGTCGATGATGAGGGATACTACACTCAACTCACAGTCACTCAATTGGAATGAAAGATCAGTCACTCGCCCCATGACTAATATCTCTTGAAGAATAAGGATTAAGACCCATATCTCATACCTGGTTGAGGAATCGACAAGGGGAAAATGGTGCGAAGGAGTATGCTAGGGTGCACATTTGATGGTGCATTAGTGCGTCCAACCCGTCTGGCATAAGTGCAAAGAGGAAGGCAAGGGAGCCTTACAGTGCAGTGCACAGAACAGGGTGATGTGTCTTGTGATGACGGTAAAGACCCATCCCGTGGGTGCATAGGGAAATGGGAACATACCCGACTCCAAGTGTCGTAACGTCCCTCAATCTCACCTCTCGGTAATTGATTGAAGAAACTCCAGTCACACTCAGCCCACCCGTTGTTTCACGCTCTGTGGATAGATACAGGAGGGCAGCCTTTTCCTGAAACCCATTGATGTAATCCTCACAGTCGCTTGTGCAAAGGGTGTATGCCTTGTGCGCAGTTGATGGTGCAACAGTGCATCCCGCCCTGTGCCGGCATACAGTGCAAGAATGAAGGCCAGGGAGCCTTATAGTGCAGTGCACAGAACAAATCGTGCTTTGTGCTTTGAAAGGCCCATCTCTGCATGCAACACTTCATTCACACTTCTCACCTCGCATTTGATTTGAAGGGAAAAGACTGGTCTCTCGACCCACCCTCTGTCTCACTCTCTGTTGATAGATACAGAGGGCAACCGTACTCACTTCCCCATCCGGTTAGGATGAAAGCTCACATCACTCAAGGGGTTGTCGATGAAAATCGCGTCATCAGTTGTTGAAAAGGCGTACCCAGGGAGGTAGCCATCAAATCGAACATTGTGTTGGATAGGAATATGTCGTCTGCTGGAGGACAGGTAGTCGCTTTGCAGAGAGACCTAGGACACAGCGTACCAAGGGAGGTAGCGTCGGAATTGGATCCTAGGGATATCAATTAATAAATCCACTTTCTGGACTGCTGGGTGTTACCACCTTTTCCACAGCCAGCCTCTCGCCCAAGGGTGTTTACCACCTTTTCTTGGAATGAGGCTTGCTATGACAGGGAATTGCTTCCTTTTCTCTCATAACAGATTTGTTTATTTTTTTTTTCTTTCTTCTTTGGGTTTTCTTTTTCTTTTTCTTATTTTCCCCTATTCCCGAGAGTGTTTCCACTTTTTATCGAAGAATAGGTCGGCATGACAGGGACCGAAGTCCTTTTCTCCCATGACCGATATGTTTTGTTTTTTTTTCCTTTTTTTTTCTGCAAAATGAGCAAGGGAATGGTAGAAAGACCATTTGTCAAAACCCACCTCGCCACTGTCGCTGGTGGAAAATAGAGGATAAGAAATCAAGGCTGAAAGGGGGTTTTGAGGGGACAGAGGGTTGCACCCTCTTCATCAGAAGTGATTGAAGAACGGCTATCAGAAGTAGCATCATAACAAGTACAGGGCCGTGCCAACGAGGGAAAAGATCAAGTGTCCGTAATTGTCAAGATCCCCAAGGAGGGAAGTACTTCTTCAGGCGATATCCATTGATCAGAAAGGGATCATCAGAGGCATCAACGGTCTGTACTTGGACAGAGCCATTAGGGTTGACTGCAAGTACCTTATAGGGGCCCATCCACCGCTGCTGGAGCTTGCCAGGAAACTTGCCAAAGCATGAATCATAGGCCAGGACCAAATCACCTGCTTTGAACTCCTTGTGCTTGATGAAACTGTCATGGTAAGCCTTACGTCGAGCTTGCGTGGCTTCCATGCACTGTAGAGCCATCCGACGAATTTCGTCCAAACATTCCAAGTGCAGGAGACGGCGTTGCAGTGAATCATCCTCCCCCAAACGCTCTTTGATGGCCACTCTCAAAGAGGGTAGTTCCAATTCAACAGGAAAAATAGCTTCTGTACCATACACCAGCTGGAAAGGTGTCTGTCATGTTGCTGCTTTATGGGAGGTTCTGTACGCCCAGAGGGCCTCTGTAAGTCGATCATCCCAATCACGACGATGTGCGGCAATCGTTCTTGTCAGAATTGAGCAGAGGATGCGATTGGTGACTTCGACTTGGCCATTGGCTCTGGGGTAATAAGGAGTGGACTTGCGATGGCGGATCTTATACAACTCTGTCAACTCCTCCATGACTTTGTTAAGGAAATGAGTGCCTCTGTCACTTACCAGCTCTAAGGGACTGCCAAAATGGGTGATGATATTCTCGTACATGAACAGGGCCACGCTGTTACCATCGTCCCGCTTTAGGGCTTTAGCTTCACACCACTTTGTGACGTAATCTGTACATATGAGGATGTATCGGTTCTATTTCCTTCTGGTGGGAGGGTCGATCGGACCTACGAAGTCAATGCCCCACTTCTCAAACGGCTTCAACGGAAGGATAGGTTGCAATGGCATGGCACTTGTCTTCGTGGGTTTCCCCATTCTTTGACAAGCATCACATCTTTTACAATAATCATAGGCATCCTTATGAATGGTAGGCCACCAATATCCTTCTAGCAGAGCCTTCCTGGCTGTAGCTTCTCCTGCAAAGTGACCTCCACATGGCTCATCATGGCAAGCCTTCAGAACAATCCCAATCTCATCCCCTGCAACACATCTTCTGAGTACTTCATCTTTGCCTTTCTTGTACAGTGCACCGCCTAGCAGGGTGTATGGGGCTGATTCTAGCATGAGCTTCTTCCTTTCCCGTCTAGAGATACCAGGAGGATACTGTTGGGTTGCCAGCAGATTGGCAATGTCCGCATACCAGGGAGTTACAGTCTCTACCAAGAATAAGGAAGCATCAGGGAGGTCTGGATCATCCTGCTCCTCGTCTGCAGTTTGTGGGATACGCGACAGATGATCAGCCAGAACATGGGAACGACCAGGCTTAGTAATCACCTCAAAGTCGAACTCCTGGAATAAAAGGAGCCATCTCATCATTCGTCCTTTCACATCTGCTTTGTTCATCAAGAAGGACAGGGCCTCATGATCCACATAAAATTTAAAGTGGGTAGATAGGAGGTAATGGCGAAACTTTTCCAAGGCAAACACCATTGCCAAGCACTCCAGCTCGGTCATTGTATAGTTCCGTTCCCTATCAGTGACTTTCCGGCTTGCATAATAGATCGGTTGATCCAACTTCGAGGAGCCCTTCTGGCAGAGGACAGCACCTAAGCCTTCAATTGATGCATCAGTGTGTACATGGAACTCTTTCGTCCAATCAGGAGGTTGCAGAATGGGTGCCTCTATCAGACACTGCTTCAGAGTGTGGAAGGCTTTGTCACATTCTTCCGTCCACGTAAACTCTGCATCTTTCCTCAGAAGCTTGTGCAAGAAAGTTGCCTTTGTCGCAAAATGGGCTATGAACCTTCTGTAGTAACCCACATGGCCTAAGAATCCCCTCAACTGTTTGAGGTTGGTGGGTGCTGCCAGAGCTGCGATCTTTTCAATCTTTGCAGGGTCTGTTGATATCCCTTGTGCAGAGACAATGTGGCCCAACAGAACTCCAGAAGAGACCCCAAAGATGCATTTGTCTACTCCCGGCATCGGTCAAAGCATTATTCCAGGTGTTCCCAGTGTTCACTGATCAAGCTATAGACACAGAAGTCATCCAAATATACCTCAATAAAATCGTGCAGATGATTTTGAAATGCGGCCATCATGACTCGTTGGAAAGTAGCAGGGGCATTGCAAAGCCCAAATGGCATCACTCGGTAAGCGTAGGTCCCCCATTCTGTGGTGAAGGTTGTTTTGGATTGGTCTTCTTCTACGATTTAGACTTGGTTGTATCCGCTGAATCCATCCAAAAGAGAATAAAGTTCATGTCCTGCCACTGTGTCCAACAGTTGGTCTGTGAAAGGGATAGGAAAGTGATCCTTCTTTGTTTTGGAATTAAGTTTTCGGAAATCCACACATATTCGCAATTTGCCATTCTTCTTGGGTACAACCACGATGGGTGAAACCCATTCACTATTTGCCACTGGATAAATGAACTCGGCTTCTAGAAGCTTCAGCAGCTCCGCTTTCACCAATGTGGAATAATTCGGGTTCATTCGCCTCTGTCGTTGCCGTACTGGCTTGGCATCAGGCTCCAAGTCAATATGATGTTGACATATTGTGGGATCAATCCCCTTTAGGTCTTTGTAAGACCATGCAAACACGTCCAAATTCTCTTTCAACAAGTTGTACAAAGTTGACAACTCCTCTTCTGGGAGACTGCTACCCACCTTCAAGTGGCGTTCAGTGCCTTCTGAATCCACAAAGGTTAACTGCCTTTCACCTTCCACTTCACGGATGAAGGTCCCGCGGACTGCTTCTGGGTACAGATCCGACTCCTTCAAGGGAGTGGTGTCCTCTTCTGATGTCCCACTAGAACCAACTTCTTCTTTTGGTGGAGACTTAGGTTGCTCCTTAAGACGTTGGAATGGGATAAGAGCCGTTTCAGGTTTGGTTTCAAAATTAATTACCTCTTGGCTTGAAGACTCATCTTCTGATGATACATCCAGGAACGTCACATAACAGGGACCCTCTAATTTCTGTTGGGTTGGTGGGACTGGTGCTTGTTGGCACGGTGCATCATCATCATCTTTCTTTGGCAAGGATGGGTTAGGATGGCAGGAGCCACACTTAAAAGACGGCTTGTTCTTCTTAATCCATTTCTTATAAAGGTTTTGCATATGAGAAGATCCATTTACCAGACCAAATGGTACCATCGCCATTCTGTCCCATAGCATGAGCTCATCGGCTTCTGATACTTCTGGAACTTCTTCCTCAAATGTATCCTCTTCAGGTGGGATAGATTCTTCTGGCTCACTTTCATAATCTTCTTCGTCCATATCATATCCATCCTCTTCTGTCTCTGTCTCTGTCTCTGCGTCTGCTTCTGTCTCTGCTTCTGCTTCTGCTTCTGCTTCTGCTTCTGCTTCTGTCTCTGTAGGAGCTCTGTAACAGAAGAACAGATTCTTTGGTTCCTCTCCTGCCTCTGTCTCTGCTTCTGCTTCTACTTCTGCTATGGCCATGTAACATGGAGAGCAGTACATCCATACTTCTATCTCACTATCAGAAGTGATTTCAGAAGGCATTCCTGATTCAGGCAGGAAGTATTCACCCATTGATAATGGCTTTGCATCTTTTGGAAGTCGGCTTACAGTATCCACTGTTAAGGAATGTGCCATTATTTTCTTGGGAAGGATATGTTTGACAGCATCTTCGTCTGCTGATGTTCCATCTGTAGCCTCGTTAGGGGAATCAGAAGATAATTCCAAGGAGGTGGATCCATGTCCTTTTTGAGAACCATACAGTTTCAGCACCACTTTATTGGGTCCTCTGCCCAAAGTCAAGGTTCCTTTGAACCAATCCGTCCTTGCTCGGGCTTCAAAAAGCCATGGTCTACCCAGTAACAGGGGATAGGATGTACCATAAGAGTTTGGCTTCACCACCAAATAGGTTAGCCAATAATCTTTTCCAGCCACAGTAGTCTTCACATATGGAAGAATGCCCAAAGGCTTGATTCTACTCTGATCTGCCAGTCTGATGAGCCATTGGGTGGGTTGCACACCTTGTAGGCCTAGATCCTTCATTGTCATATCCGTCATAATGTTTACTGATGAACCACCATCAATCAGTGCATTTGCAATGAAGCAGCCTTCTATCCATACGCAAGTCTCTGGAGTACCCGGATCTAGGAAAGCATCAGCCACATCCACTTCTTTTACAGGCTCTGGAGCCTTGTTGGACTTTGTCACTGTTGAGGGAGCAATCCTTAAACCACGTCTTTTTGTCAGTATACTTTTGAATCTTTTCCGGCAACTGGGAGACAACATCAATAATTGTCGAAATGTGAGGTTTGGTCTAAAGGTATCTAGATCTCTAACTAGATCGTATTCCTTAATAGGATCCACTGGCTTCTCTAACCGGTTAGGGAATGGGGCAACACCCATTTTCATTTTCCCTCTTTCTTCCATCAGAGGAATTACAGGAACTTCTTCTGCCACTTGTGGCACTTCCTCCTCTTCTGTATCCTGGACCTCTGGTCCTGTCTCTGTAACTATCTCTGTAACTCTCTGTGGCACTGTAGGGCTCTGTACGGCACTGTTAGGCTCTGTTCTGTTCTGTTCTTCTGGTGGAAGATTGAACTTCACTGTTCTGGCAGGAGGGTAATTTTCTTTCTGGGTAGGCGGTTCCTTCTGCTTTGCACGCGTGATGGCAGTAACTTCCAATTCCACCAAATTGGAGGTAGGCTCTTGGGCCTTGGCTGGACTATCAGTAGCACTGTTTTTCACTGGGGCTGGGCTTGGACAGTCTTTTGCAGTGTGGCCTTCTCCTTTGCATCGACTGCATAAGGGCTTGTAATCCACTGACTTTCGAGGATTTGGACAATTTGGTGAGATGTGTCCCTTTTCTCCGCATCTGTAACATTCCACTTCTGATCTCTGACCACCGCCAGACTGTCTTCCTCTGTAACTTTGAGAGGGAAATCTTCTGGGTCCGAAATTAGGACCAAACTCTCTAGGCTTGGGTCTAATATCTTGTGTTGTCATTTTGGATTCCAGCAAGTTGAATTTTGCGTCTTCTTCCTTCCTTCTCCTATCATGCATCTCCTTCAGAGAGCAAATGTCCTCTGTATGATTCTTTCGCAAACAGTAGGAACAGAAGGCCCTAGGAATGGTTGGTTTTCGTGTACATTCAGTGGCTAAATGGCCTGCTTGATGACACTTACCACACCAAGTATTTGACCGCATCACATCTCTTCCTGCTCCCGCAACATTGGATATGCTTGCGGTATTCACTTTCAACGTCTGTAGTTGTTCTGTAATCACATCCATCAACTCCTTTTTAATATTTGCAACTGAGTTGGATAAATAATCCTTCAAGCTTTCTCCTCCGAACGTACTGGCAGGAGGGTTTTGAGGAGTCTCTGTAATCACTGCATAAACGGGTTGGGCTGGTACAGAGGGGTCTCTGTTCTGGTTCTGATTCAGAGCTCCTGTTTGAACTGTTGGCTGTTGGCTCCAATTGGTAGGGTTCCACTGTTGCTGCTGATTTGGCATTGAGGAAATTGGTTGAGACCATGGTTGTTGTGGTGGAACCACCATTTGAGGCATGGATTGTGGCCACTGTGGATTTGGTGCACTGTACTGTGATACCGAGGGCATCTGTTGGTAGGGATAGGGAACAGTCCCTGGAACTGCATTTGGTGGGTACATCATTCCTGGCATCAGAGGAGGTAAGACTCCTCTTCCTGTATTCATTGCTAATCGAGCTTCCACTTCATCATACAGTCTTGCACCTTCTGTTGCAGCTTGTAGTGTGGCTGGTCTTTGCAGCTCCACAAACTTACGGACTTCTGGTTGTAATCCTCTGAGAAACACTCCCTTCTGAATGCCATCATCTAGATTATGGTTAGTCCATCTCTTTAGGATGGATTCCATTCGTGAGACATAAGCTTCTACTCTTTCTCCAGAGGATTGACTTAGGTTCATAAATTCCTCTCGCATCCGCTCTTCAAAATCTTCACGCCTGAATTTAGTGAGGAAGGCCAACTTCAGGTCGTCCCATGTGCCAAAAGTTCATGCTGCTTGTCTCTCATACCACTGAAACGCCGCGCCCTTGAAAGTGGCGGGGAATATCACTAACCAATGCTCAGGGGTTCTGGCATTGTTAGCCACACATGCTACCATAAACTCTGCTACAGGAAGATCGAGGTCTTCATTGTACTCTCCCTTAAAAACTGGCAATGGGACTACATTCGTTGGCCTGTCATCAATATTTCCAGGACGGATCTGGCTTGGAAGTGGACCTCCAGCAGGAGGAGGAAGGGCTTGATGTGCCATTGGGACTTCTGTAAAGAGTTCTGCAAGGGCGTCAAAGGCGACTTCTGCTGCGAGCTCGCTCTCGGCTCTGATTCTTGCTTTCTCTCTTCTCACGTACCTCTGGACTCGTTCTAACACTTGCCTTTTTATTGCGTCATTCATCAGGGGGTTGGCTCCACTATGTTGTTAGTGCTCCACAGAGGGTTAACAGAAGACTTCAGTCTCTGGAGGACTCTCTTGCCAACATTTCTTCTACTTCTTTCTTTTCAACGTCCCTGAATTCTGCTTTCATGCCACTGCACAGAGGAAGGTATTCGGTTCTGAAGGTGTCAAAATGCATACGTCTAAGCATGGTGGTGGTGCCATCATCATAGTAATGCCAGCTTCTGATGGTTTCAATAGTGTATGTTGTGAAAAACATTCTGTCTACCAACTTCCAGTGGGTTGCTAATTGAACAAACAGAAGATTATCAGTACACCAAGCATCCCATGTATCTTGCTATTGAGCATCCACGAACAAATTCCAACTCTTTTCCTTCTTATCTTTGTGAACCTCTACAGACCAAGACTCCTGAAGCTTCTTCACAATCTCCCACTTGATGTTGTCTGGAAACTTTTCAATGAATGCCAAATCTTCCATGGATGGTCATCCTCTCTGTTTCTACTCTTCAGTTTGTTCCCAAACAGTTTGCCACCAAGATGCAAGTTTCTGCTGCTTCAACAGGAAGAGGAAACTGTCCACCACATAGAGCATGCATCATGATGGTGATGTGTTTCCGCCATTGTGGGATGAACTTCTTGTGAAAAGTGGCTTTGATTATGAGAAATTCCAACTCTTCAGTGGAAGAAGGAACTTTACAAACATCCATTGAATTCTTCTCTTCTTGGCAATGCCCTTTCCTTCATTTTCAGCCTCTTCTGGTGCTTGTTGATGGCAAGTTTCCCCGGCTGCGCACCAAAAACATGGAGCCCCGAGAGGAACACCAAGGAAAAGGGAATTTTCTTGCAAGAAAATCTATCTTGTAACATCAACAAGCTTGTTTTTCATATTTCATATTATCACAATGAAGAAAAGAACACCAGGCACAACAAATCTTCATGCAACATCATGTAAATCTCCCACGGATTTTAATAGAATCAATCATATTCTTCAACATCTTCACAAAATCCATCAATAGAACAAAGAAAGCAAAGAAATACACCATCTTTGAATGGAAATACATCACATAGTATTTATCTTCAATATCTTCATAGTCTTCTCTCTCAATCTCTCATATACAATCACTCTGTTTTAGTAGAATTGGCTATCTCTGACTCTCTCTCTCTCTCACTCTATCAATAATACATCATATCCTCACTACAATATCTCAAAAATCACCCTCAATAATCACTCTTAGGTCGTGGATACCCCTCCCAAGAGGTATGTCTGATATGAAGGGTCACCAGAGCCACTACAGTGTCTCTTCACAGCTCACTACTGTCACTTCACTCTAGTCTTCTCTTGAGTCTTTAACAGCTACTTCTTCCACTTCCTTCAGCTCTTTTGCACTTGTATTCACCTCTTTCCAAGGCTAGAAAACTTTCCCAAAGTCACACATACATTCCACAGAACACTTACAGAAGCATACAGAACAGTACCAGAACAGCTACAGTACAGAACAGAACAGAAACAGAACAGAAGCAGAAGCTCTACAGAAGACCTACAGAAGGTTACAGAAGGTCATCAAAACCTCATAACTCATTCTCAAATCATTCCAAACTCTCACAAACCATTCAATAAGCTTTCACAAGCTCTCAATCTTCATCAATCAATACTTCATCCCTCCTTACAGAAGACAATCAGAACAAAACAGACCAAAACAGAGCAAAACAGAAGGTATACAGAACCAATCAGAACCTATCAGAACATCACAGAACCATCGACAAACATCATGAACTTCCAAAACACAATCAATATCATCCAAAACACTCTCAATCCACTTCTAAATCAACCAATCATCCCATAAAATCAACCATTCAGCTCTCAAAAACAACAAAAATCATCCAAAAAACAAGTCATTTCAACACTCAACATCCCTTTGCTCTTGCAAAAGCCTTCAAACTCCTTTGAGTTGAACTCACCACCACCATCTGTTCTAAATTTCTTCACACTTTTCCATGTTTCATTCTCAACAAGTATTAGCCATTCTTTAAACTTACCAAAATCTTGAGCCTTATCACGAAGGAAGTACACCCACATCTTCCTACTATAATCGTCGACAATCAATATAAAATAAGAAGATCCCCCCAAGGCCTGTGTAGGTATCTTACCACACAAGTCAGCATGCACCAACTCTAGAGGAGCCTGTGCTCTATTCTTGCTTTCTTGTGGAAATGCCTTTCTCTGTTGCTTGCCCATCATACAAGCTTCACATGGTTCCTTCAATTCAGTTATTGTAGGTAGGTGAGCAACCATACCTTGCTTTTGCATCTCCTTCAATACTGCAAATCCGATGTGTCCAAACCTTTCATGCCAAAGCTTACTTGTGCCCACTCCAGCAGTGGCTGTAAGAGCACTTAGCTCATACAGGTTGTTCCTTCTTTCTCCTTTGCCAACAATTGTGCCAACACTATCAATAATTTCTGCACCTGTCTTCTTGAACCTCACTTCATGACCAAGATCAGTGATGGCAGCAAGTGATAAGAGATTTCTCCTGATTTCGGGAACATACAACACATTTGAAAGCTTTTTTACTTCACCATTTGTAGCAACAAAAGAAATAGTACCTGTGCCCACAGCAGGGCATTTAGCATCATTTCCAACCGTCACAGTGATGGATTCTTGTAGAGGCTGCATAGAACTGTATAGACCTTTCTTGTTGGTCATGTGACGGGAGGCCCCACTATCCAACACCCATGAGTCAGTGGTAGATTCTTCTTGCACCGAGGAGCACACTTCCTCAATGGTCGCCATGAATAATTCCAACTCTGTTTCAGCCGTATTGGCTGTCTCTTTCCCTTTACTTTTAAGAGTACCATTCTTTTCATCTGCCTTCTTGACACGACAATCTGCAATTGCATGTCCTTTCTTCTTGCAGTAGAAGCACTCTCCTTGAAACTTCTTCTTGCCGCCCTTCTTCTTTTTGTCACCATCATTTTTGGTGGAGGAAACACCTTTGCCTTTTGCATTGGCAGAGAATGCAGCATCTCCATTGTTGCTTCCTTCTCGGGCTTTCAGTCTCAACTCCTCCTCCATTAATAATGCACAAAACTCCTCAAAAGTCAAAGCTTGAGGTTGTCAAGATTGTGGGAGAGAAGGAAGGAGTCTCACTTGTAGCTTTCTTGCTTGCATAATGGGGGAATACACACAAGGGTGGAGGCTGAAAACAGTTTTCCTCTTCTTAGTTGTGTAAGCCAAAAGAACTCTCTTACAAAGAAATAGAAGAACCCTATATATGGGTCTCAAACCAAACTCAACTAACTAAAGTGGCATACTAACTGAGCCACGAACTAGAGTAGATAAGGATAGCTATCATGTAGCTATTATTCATGGGCGGTGTACCAACCGCGTCTGCAACTGACAAGTCGGTAACATAAATACACAACGGTCACCCTGGCGTATCACGAGTGGAGCTCGATATCTCAACACTCCCCCTCGAGCTCAATCCCAATTCCTGCACACCAAGCAGGTCTCTGAACTTGCGCAGCTTCTCTGCGCCCAATGCCTTCGTGAATATGCCAGCTACTTGATCCTCTGTGCTGACATAAACTAGATCAATAAGACCTAGTAAAACCCTCTCTCGCACATAGTGATAATGCACCTCAATGTGCTTTATTCTAGCATGATAGACTGGGTTATTTGCCAAGTGTATACTACTCATGTTGTCACAATAAATGACAACTGGCCCATCTGTAGACTGATGCATATCATAAAGTAGCTTATGCAACCAAGCTACCTCACATGCAGCCATTGCTGCACCCCTGTACTCAGCCTCTGTGCTCGACAAGGCAACTGTAGGCTGTTTCTTGCTGCTCCAAGTGACTGCAGCACTCCCAAAAGAGAACACATATCCACTGGTAGATCGTCTATCAAAAATACTACCAGCCCAATCAGCATCAGTGTATCCATGCAACTGTATCTGAACCCCAGTCTCATAAAATAGTCCATACTGCAATGTGGACTTCACATACTTGAGTATGCGTCTAGCCGCATCCAAATGTGGTTTCCTTGGAGCCTGCATAAACTGACTTACCAATCCAACAGCATAGCTCAAATCTGGCCTGGTAATAGTCATATAAATCAAACTTCCTACTATAGTAGGGTCTTCTAGAAGCTCACCTGCATCTGTGCTTAGCTTCATATTCTGCTCCAAAGGAACTGAAATAGGCTTACAGCCTGTCATCCCATATTTGGACAGCATGTCCAATCCATACTGCCTCTGCAAGAGCTGTATTCCACTTGGTGATCTAATCACCTCAATGCCCAAGAAATAACGCAGCTCTCCCAAATCCTTCATCTCAAACTTCTGCTTCAATAGCATTTTCACATGAAGAATATCTTCATCACTGTCACCTGTCATAATCAAATCATCAACATAAATGACAAGTAGCATAATACATTTCTCTGTTTTTCTCACATAAAGTGAGAAATCTGCCTTGGAAATCTGAAAGCCAATAGTGACAAGATACTGTTCTATCTTGTCAGACCATGCTCTAGGTGCTTGCTTCAAGCCATACAAGGCTTTCTTCAACCTGCAAACAAACTCCGGATGAACAGCATGCACATAACCTGGTGGCTACTCCATGTAGACCTCTTCTTGCAAATCACCATGCAAGAAGGCATTCTTTACATCCATCTGATGTAAAGACCATCCCTTTGATGCAGCCATAGCAATGACTGCTCTTACGGTTGCCATCCTTGCAACCGGACTGAATGTTTCTTCATAGTCAATGCCATATGTTTGTGCATACCCCTTGACTACTAATCTTGCCTTGTATCTATTCACAGAACCATCTACATTGTGCTTCACCTTATAAACCCACTTACAGCCAATTACATTTTTACCTTTAGGCAAAGGTACCAATTCCCATGTAGCATTTGCTTCCAAGGCATCCATTTCTTCATCCATGGCTTTCTCCCATTTTTCTTTTCCCATGGCTTGCTCAAAAGAAGTGGGTTCTGGTTCCTGTATCACTTTAACCATATATGCATAGTGAATGGCTGTAAATCCATCATATTTCAGCCTATCCACAGGATACCTAGCTCTCGTAGACCTGTGCAAAGTAGGTTCACTCCCAGGTGCTCTCAAAACATCCCTGGTCTTCCTTACTCCAGGTGTAACAATAGAAGGAATACCCAACTCATCATCAATACTCTGTTCTGAGCCACTGGATTCACCATCCACATAAGAGTGACCTGCATTCACATCAAACATGGGCTGATCAACCTTCTCTTTTCCTTTTCGTGATACCTGCATACCACTATCTGCATTGCTTTGAGAAGATTCTCCTGATCTCAATCTGCCTGTCCATGGCGAAGAATGTGAACCACTGCTAGAGGACGCTCTAGGTCCACTAATATTTTGTGACTGCTGCTGTGAATTCTGTGCAGCATTACCATTCTGTGCATCTACATCATCAATCACATTTACTGGTTTATACCAGCTACTCATCTCATCAAAAACAACATCTCTGCTCACTGTAAACTTACGAGTAGAAGGGTTATAGCATCTATACCCTTTTTGCTGCAGAGAGTAACCAATAAAGATGCACTTCTCAGCTTTTGGATCCAACTTGGATCTCAGCTCATCTGGCACATGTACATAGGCAATGCAACCAAAAATTTTCAAATGAGAAATATCTGGTTTCCTACCAGTATACCTCTCCTCTGGAGTCATCCCATGTATTGCTACAGTGGGAGTCCTGTTCATTATATAGACTGTTGTAGCAACTGCTTCAGCCCAATAAAAATCTGGCAAGTCTTTTTCATTGAGCATGGCACGAGATACCTCTCCAATATGCCTGTTTTTCCTTTCTGCAATTCCATTTTGTTGTGGGGTATGACTGCATGAATATTGCTGCTTTATGCCATGCTCCTGTAGGAACCTTGCAAACTCATTTGAGAGGTACTCTCCCCCTCCATCTGACCTTAGGCATTTTATCTGCAGGCCTGTTTCTTTTTCAACCATAGCTTTAAGAGTTTTGAAATGCCCAAAAACTTCAATTTTCTTTTTCATAAAATACACCCAAACTTTTCTGCTATAGTCGTCAATAAAAGTGACAAAATAATGACAGCCTCCAAGAGATGCAGCTTTAGTTGTCCACACATCAGAGTGGATTAATTCCAATGGCTTCTTACTCTCTTGAACATGTCTAGGAAATGGTTTCCTTGCCTGTTTTCCAAACTGACAGGCTTCACATACCTTATGCATTTCTGCAACCTTGAATTTCGGCAAACCTGCAACAATATTTTGGGTCTGCATTGATTTAAGTCGCTGTACATTAACATGACCAATGCGTTTATGCCAGATATCAATATCTGCAACTACACCGGTCCCATGTGCAAACATTGCTGCACTCAATTCAGACATGTCTGCATCCAATGTAAACATTCTGCCCTTCTTCTTTCCTTTTGCTATCAAGCGACCTTTATTTTTCATATCCTCAACAAAGCATCCATGAGGATTAAATCTGACCTGCAAGCCCTGCTCAACCATTTGACCAACAGAAACCAGATTCTTGGTGATATTCAGGACATGAAATACATCGAAGAGGTATTTCTTTTTCCCATCCTGCATAGACAAAGGAATTTTTCCAATCTGCACAATAGGATGTGCAGTATCATCACCAGTCTTTGGCTCCCCCTGCCTCTAGAGTTACCATGTCCTTCTCCATAGGACTGGTTTTCTTGAGTTTGCTGCATATTCTGATTTCTAGCACGGCCTCCAAATCGGCCTCCTCTATCTCTGCCTCTACCTCTTCCAGCATTTGAGTAGAAGACAGCTTCTTTTGAAGTTCCTCCTGAAGAAGATGCATCACCATTTCTTTGCTCCTCAGAAATTAGAAGAGCAATCAGCTCCTTAAAATCAGGAAATCTTTCACGAACTGAAATGGATGTCCGAAACTGTGCATAATCCTTTTCTAGACCATTCAAGGTCACAGAAACTAAATCATCATCTTCCACTGGTGACCCAATGGAAGCAAGTGCATCTGCAATCTTCTTCACCTTCATGTGGTAGTCATTGATGCTCATATTTTCTCTTTGCACATTGTGCAACTCTTGCTTGAGCTGCATTTTCCTGGCTTGCGTATTTGTGCTATATATTTTTAACAAAGTATCCCATGCCTCCTTTGGCGTACTTGCATCCTGAATATACACAATCATAGAGTCTGAAATGCTGATAGACAGCCAATACATAACTTTCCTGGCTCTCTCATGCCATGCTTTAAATGCCTGCATTTGCTGTTGATTGGGAACATCAGGAAGAACTGGTTCTTCTTCATTTCCTGCAACAAATTCCCAATATCCTTTTCCCATAAGGAAATTCGTCATTCTAAACTTCCATGCTTGGAAGTTGTTCTTGTCAAGCTTTTCAGTGACAATCTGTGAAAGAGAATCAGATGCCATTACAAAAGACTGCAAAAAATTCTGTCACTGCAAAAACTACAGCTTCACCCTCACAAGGGAAAATCTGCAAAACTGGCGAAAGTGGTATTTGACCACACAGTCACTTCCTAGTGACGATTTTGCATCAACAGGCAACAGGGATGATTCTGTAACTCCCAATGTCTCTGCGCACAAGCATACAATGCAAATTTTACAGTAACTATTCACCGACCTGTAGAACAGTGGCTGCATAGCATAAAACTGGGCCTTTTCCTGAGTGCGTGCAGAAAACTTCCGCCTCCAAAACAGGCCCCGAAATGGCCTCAAATAAAAAAAACAAGGTCGCCAAGGGCTAAATCCCTCACCCGCAGCATATACTGCTTTCTTGCTTCACCGCGAAGGGCGTCTCAACCTGAGACAATGCACTCCTGCACTTTCCGACTGTGCTACCTGCAGAGATCTGCTCCCAAAACAGAAAATGAAAGCAACACTGCTCCTCTTACCAGAACACCGCGAGCTTGGCTTGCTTTCTTGAGCTCCTTACCACGAACAAGGCTCTGATACCATGTCAAGATTGTGGGAGAGAAGGAAGGAGTCTCACTTGTAGCTTTCTTGCTTGCACAATGGGGGAATACACACAAGGGTGGAGGCTGAAAACAGTTTTCCTCTTCTTAGTTGTGTAAGCCAAAAGAACTCTCTTACAAAGAAATAGAAGAACCCTATATATGGGTCTCAAACCAAACTCAACTAACTAAGGTGGCATACTAACTGAGCCACGAACTAGAGTAGATAAGGATAGCTATCATGTAGCTATTATTCATGGGCGGTGTACCAACCGCGTCTGCAATTGACAAGTCGGTGACATAAATACACAACGGTCACCCTGGCGCATCACGAGTGGAGCTCGATATCTCAACAGAGGTCTCACCTGAGTATTAAGGGCAGTTACTAGTCCATCAAACTTTTGTGGAAAAATCCGAAGACACCTCCGAGCTAGCTCTTCGCTAGTCTTTTGTATCCCAGCGCCAGCCATCTGCTCGCACAGATTCTTAATTCGAGTGATGAATGCTTCAACCGTCTCTCCTTCAGCAAACTTCTCCGCTGCTAGTTGATTCTCCAAGTTTTGAATCCTTGTTTGGTTTCGTATTTCATACTGACTCCTTAGTACATTCCAAGCCTCTGACACTTTGGTTGTATGCTGAATCAAACTCAAAACACTGTCAGAACAGCTTGTAACTAAGGCACACAATGCATTTGCATTCCTTCGTTTCCAAGCTCGTAGAAGATCTGCATTCGGAGGAATCATCACACTAGGATTTGATGGGTCGGGGGTAGGTTGTGGTTCTGCGTCATTCCCCAGCACAGTCTCCAGAAGCTCATAAGAATCAAGGATAGTTGTAATTTTGAACTTCCACAAGGTGTAGTTTGTACCATCTAACTTGCCTTCGCTGAAGGTTGGTGGATGAATCCTCAGTGTTTGAATAGCCGGTACAGCAACACCACCTCCTACACCACTTCCGGAAGTCGACATAGTTTCTCTTTTCTGTTGAAGCCTTTGCCTCTTGCACGCTCTCCGATCTCTAGAGCCCCCTGGGCTCTGATACCATGTAAAATATTACACGGCGCAGCGAATAGAATCTGAGAAAGAGATAGAGAGTACACAACACATAAGAGGAGAATCGGTAAATTCTTTAACTTCAAACAACTGATACAAAGATGGCTCTGTCCACCCGTGCGCTTCCACTGTGTGAAGCTTAGATGGCGATCTAGACAGAAGATAGGTGAAGAGCTTAAGGCTAGCTAGAACAACAACTCTGACTGGGTGAAAGATAAGTGAAAGATGGCTGCGAAGGGGTTTAGCTTTTATAGCCCACGAAGGTCGTTAGGTCGGCCTGCTGACCTACCATATAAGCCTCCACTAGTCGGCCAGGGAATATTCCCTTTACCATCGGGCCGGGGGCGCTGCCCCCGGACCCCCGCCCCTCTCTAAGATCTCTTGGACAAACCTAAGTGGCAATGGACTAACGTGCACAACTTAAACTTAATGTACAATTGGGCCCTAGTCACCGACGATGAGAAGGAAAGACCCTATCAAGACCTAGGAGATGACGAGCACTTAGAAGAGGATGGTTCTAGCAAAGAATATGAGGATTTCTATTCCTTCAGTGATGGAAGCAAAGGAGAGATGAACATCATAGAATATGACAATGAGGAAAGGGTGATAGAGAAAATTCAAGCTCACTCCAACCCATGTAGGAAGAATGCTCTTAGAATCGAGAGAGGAGTCATGTGCATGGATTGTGATTGCCTTGGTCGGAGCACATGAGGGAAATTGACAGAATGACCAAGCAGGCATTACCCATCAGCCGAGTGCTTTGCTAGTGCTTAGGACAGAGTCATTGTTTGAACTATGACCACCAAGCAAGACTCCCTCTTCTAATGAAGAGGGAGAGTGTGATTCTGAGTCAAAGGTAAGTTCAAATAGATATCCTAAGGTGCCACAACCACCTAGGACCAGATGCACCAAAGGGGACCTACCAGTCCATCTCATGAGCTAAAGGTTGAACGAAGAAAAACACAAATAGCCTAGGGATACACAGGCTAAAGAGTAAAAAAAGCCACAAGACCTGCTGAAGCGATTTACTAAGTTTAAGAAAGGAGATAGGGTAGTGATCTTACTAGAAGCCAAACAAAAAGGGCAAGCAAGTGAAGCAATAGAAGGATTAGCAAGCAGGAGGTTAATCTAGCTAAGAAAGGGGACATATCCAAACCTGTCTTTATTGTCGATGACTTGACCGAGGAAGAGGAGGCAAGTCTCATTGCTCTCTTGCGAGAGTACAAGGACGTCTTTTCTTGGTCCCTCCATGAGCTGAAAGGGGTAGATATGAGTGCCATAACTCATAATATCCCCATGGCCCCCAATGCAACACTGATCAAGCACCAATTGTACCCTATGAATCCCAAGTATGCTTATGTAATCAAGGAAGAAATTGACAAGGTGCTAAGGGAAAGATTCATTTTTAATGGAAATTAGTGGTTTTTTTCTATTTTGAGTTGGGGAAAAGGAATAAAAATGGAATAAAATTAGAGAAAATGTTAATTTTCAGTCAAAATAATAAGCAAATAGAAATAAATCAAGAAATACCTATTTTCCATGAATAATAAATAGAAAAAATAGCAAAAAATAGGAAAAATTGGGGTTTTCGCGCTCGAAAAAATGGAAAAATAAGATTTATGTGTGTGAATGTTTGGCGAGGTTAAAGCATGAGGTCAAGCTTAGTTTGACCTCATCTTTTATGTTATAGTACGTGTTTATTGTTTTTTACATACAAAAATGATATACAACAACCATTTACACCTATGCACCGTAGCAACACCTAAACGGTGAGGGGGGAATGAAGTTTGTGCAACGATCCAATTGCTAAAAAGATAGAAATTTTAATTTTCCTCTTTGTGCATAGCATTTAGGGATCGTTCCATAATTAAATATAGGCGACTAGTAGCACGAAAGTTCCGGTGCTAGTCCCTAAAGCAGCGCAGCACGTAATGCTTAGTTAAAATTCATAAAAGGGTTGTTTTTTGCATCTCACATGGCTGATTTTTTAAATCATAAAATGGTTGTGCACGATCATCATACATCTTGCATCAAGCATGCCATGTGGTATCTCTTGGAATGCATTGCAATTGATTGATAAACTTTGACGAACGCTAAGAGGACAGGAAACCTACGTTGTAGGTTAGACAGGCGCTTCCGTTGGGGAAAGTTTTGTGAGGCAAATCAAAATCTCTTGGAACGCTGAATTATGAAAGAGTGGAGTTTGTGCAAATGTTATATGTGTTAGCGACACATCTTGGGGCTAATCCCCGAGGTATAGGAGAGTCGCGGTGGAGCCACGGCAATCAACCAAGAGGTGCTTTCCTATGTGTGTATTGTGAGGCATTATGCCTATATGTTATGGGATCTCCCTCTGAGGAGAAGGGAAGATGAGCATTGGACTACATATTGGATACAAAGGCAAAATCGTCATAAGCATTTAGTGCAAGGTGAGTTTTAGATGCTCCTAGCGCCCGCGAGGCCGTGTGGTGGGGTTGTCTATCGTATGCATGAGGTCCGCTAGTGCTATAGCCAGTGCTAGCCCATTTTAGGTCCCATCAGTGGTGCGTCTACCGGGAGCCACCAACAAGTGGTGGTTCTCGAATCTAGGGTTTTTAGGAACCAAATAGTTGGTTTATGTCCTCTAACAAGGACCGTCAAGCCAAAATACAAAAAGCAGAACGTGTTGAGAGGGCTAGACGGCGGTTGGAGATTGTAAGATGCTATTCTGCTCAAAGGAGCAGCCCATTATGCATAAGCGGCAGTGCTTCTAGTAACCTAGGTGTTACTAGTAGCTCTTTGAGTGCAAGTGGAATTGTTAGTACTTCCCTATTTCCAGTTAATCAACCCACAATAAGTGGGGGTGTAGTGTTGCCTACACAAACTCCTGTTGTCAATCCAGTTGTAGCCATGGCACAACCTATCGCAATTCCAGCAAAGGTACATGGGATTTACCGGCATTAGGAGCACCATTGCCCATTTTCCATGGGTTAGCAGAAGAAGATGGAGAACTCCACATTAAGGAGTTTCAAACACTCATGTTCAACTATCGAATCTAAGACGAAGGACACCTAATGATGTTCTTCAACATGATGTTAAAAGGAAGAGAGAAAGTGTGGTGTCACAGTCTAGAAGCCTGAACCATAGCTAGCAATGGTCAGTTCTTTACGGCTTTCCGTAGGGAGCTTGCCCCTGAGAAGGGTGGACAATATTGGTTGCGTGTTCTGAATGTAACACACCAAGAGCTAATTGAGAATATCCAGGAATATGCCAAGAAACTAAAGCAAGTTCTTCGCAAACTTAACGCTTATATTCCCATTCTAGCGCGGCTGCACAGTTGCAATATTTCCTACATGGATTGGATTTTAATATCTAGGTGTAGCTAAATAGTGTTGCTTTGGCTGATATTGACATTGCCATTACCCAAGCAGAAGGAGTAGAGTCGCGCTTGCAAGCGGCTTATGGAGCAAGGATAAATTGGAATGGTAATAATTTTGCCTTGACCAATGGGAGTCAAGGGGACCCCATGTTAAATATGGGTGGCAGAGGGAGTATTATGTTGAATTTGCATATGTTGCTAGCTCCTCCTAGCATGACTATGCCTATGGCTAGTCAGGCGGCCTCGCTAAATAGTTGTGGAAACCAAACAATGAATCCTAATGTTGTCCCAATTGGTCAGTGACTAATTCCTAATCAAGTGGTTAGGCCCATGGGGCAACAGACTGACGATCGCGGCTATGAGTCAAGTGCTTCTAATGTCCTGGGTGAAGTTAAGAACATGATGAAGCACTACACCAATATGATATCTGAATAGTATCGACAAATAGCTGTCGATGTCAATTTTCTTAAGAAGCAACAGAATTTGATAGGGAGTCAACACCCTGAGGAGGGTGGTCCCTCAAGATTCAACTGTAAGTGGTGTGGGGCCCAACATTTCCCCAGGAATTGCCCGAATGTCAAATGTGATATTTTCGAGAAGTCTGGCCACTTAGCTGCTACCTGTTGGAGTAAGATCAATTCTCTCCAACAAGGGAGTAAACAACCAGGTCCAATTAACCATCGTGCACAAGGGAATACTCTCCAGCAAGACGATGGACCAAGGCAAATACTGTAAAGAGGAAAGGCTATTGTAGAGGAGTTACCTCATGGTAGTGGAGTCAGGCTTATTGAAGGTGTATGTGTCAATGATGCTGAAACTTCTAATCTACGAGCCGAACAAGAGGTCAAAAGATTAAAGAGGGTGACAAGGAAATTGTAAAACCTATTGAGGAAAGCCCTAAATAAGATGCTACGGAAAAGCAAGTCCTGAATCCTGATAAGGAAGGTGGACTATTAAGACCTGTTGGTAGTAAATTCGATCTCGAGGAGGATAAAGGATTGCCAAGAAAGAAGGTAAAGGCTAAAAAAGAGACAACTAAGCCGATGGAAAGACTAAAGGAGAGAATGGTTTGGTGTGAGAAGAGAACTTTGGATAATTACCATGACTTTGATCTAGCAAGTTCCGTTTGTGAAGTCAAATGAGACATGAATCTCCTGCAATCAATTAAACTTTCTCCATGAGTATGCAAGGAATTCAAGAAAATCATGCATATAGGGTATATAGTAGAATCTTTGGGCATAGCTAGAGTGGGGGAAGATTGGTTCGATCATGCTGAAAAGCATTGCCCTAGGGTTCTAGCATATGTGGATGGAATATTAGTGGAGCACGCTATCGTGAACACTGGATTCTCCGTCAATATCAAAAGTTCAGACTTGATGGAGAGGTTAGAACTAGAGATCCAAAAAGACAGCTCCACACTTCTTAGGATGGCTGATGATAGTCTAAGACAACCAGAAGGTTGCATTACTAAGATCCACATTATAGTTGCGAGTGTGGAATGCTATCTGGACTTTAGGGTGATAAGGTTTACAGGACGTCCTAGCTATTGAGTTTTTCTAGGCAGGCCATGGATTCTACGGACAGACTGTTAAGTCGATATACCTGCTGGTCGAGTGATTCTAGGTCGAGGTGCCCATCATGTAATAGTGGATGCTTACCTTGAGTCTCCTCAGAGTGAGAGAGCTCCACTATCCTCCATTGAACTAGAAATAGTAGATGGCCCATCTGGTAGTGAGACTTCATCGAGTGATGGATCTAAGGAAGGGTCCACTACAGAGGATATTTATCAGATAACCTTGAATGAGCTGATAGAGCCTCATGATCGAATAAGAGATGCGGACGTTATTGAGCTAGATCTTGGTACGCTAAATGACTTGCGGCCAATTAAATTAGGGTCCATGCTCAGTTCGGAAGAAAGAGAGGATTATGTGTCCTTAATTCGAGAGTTTCGTGATATCTTTGCTTGGAGCTATGACAAACTTTGAGGTATTCCTCCCAGTCTAGCTGTGCATACTATTCCTATAAAGGAAGGTACCCGCCCTGTATGTCAGAAAGTAAGGCATATGCCTTTTGAATTAAGGGACAGGTTGTACAAGGAACTATAGAAGTTGCGTAAAGCAGGTTTGATCTTCCCTATTCAGCATACGGAATGGTGCTCACTAGTAGTGATCAGGAAGAAGAAGAATAAACAAATCCGTCTTTGTGTAGAATTTAGAGAGTTGAATAAGCAGACTGTTAAAGATTACTACCCGTTGCCGTTTATTGACTAAATTTTGGATCAACTAGCAAGTAGGGAAATCTATTTGTTTATGGACTACTTTGCAGGGTATAACCAAATGGCAATCGCTGAGCAAGACAAGCTAAAAACTATGTTTATTACAGTCTTCGGTACCTTTGCGTACCATGTGATGACATTTGGGTTGTGTAATGCACCTGGTTTGTGGCAAAGAACAGCCGACAAGACCTTTGGTGACATCTCCCCAAAGGAGTTGCAAGTATTCATTGATGATCTGGGGGCAGCCACCATAAGGGATAGACAGTTGATCATTTTGCGCAAGTGTTTTGAGCATTGTAGACAATTTTGCATAGCTCTTAACCCACGAAGTGCATCTTCAGAGTCCCTTATGGGCTCTTGTTAGGCCATGTGGTTAGTTCCATAGGGATCGACTGATCCTGGAAAGATCAAGGTCATAGTTGCCATGATTCCACCACGTATTCCAAAGACAGTGCATAGCTTTCTGTCATTAGAAGGATATTATCAGAGGTCTATCAATGCCTTGGCAGAAAGAATATTGCCATTGACCAAGCTATTGTCCTTTAATTGTCAAATTGTATGGAGTGATGCTTGCAAAGTATCTTTTGACGATGTGAAGCAGGAGCTTGCCAAAGCACCTATTTTAAAAGCACCAAAAAGGGGTGAAATGCTCTATATATTTTCAGTAGCAACCATATATAGTATCAGCTACTATTTAGCTTAAATTTGGGAGGAAAAGTGGTACCATCTGATAGCTTTTGCTAGTCGAAAGTTGGGCATATCGGAAATTAACTACACCTATATGGAGAATTTGTGCCTTGTGATGGTATTTGCAACCAAAAAGTCCAGGCACTACATTCTTTATGAGAGGGTGGTTTTTTATACGAAGGCGGAAGGGCTTCGATTGTTGTTGAATAAGTTACAGTCGCCTGACCGTTTAGCAAAGTGGTTAATCACTTTGTAGGAATTTGATTATGAGATTAAGAGCAAGTCGTCGAAGCTTCAGGGCATTGTAGAGTGTCTTATGGATTTCAGAGAGCCAAAAGAGGTTGTGGCTGAAGGAAGTGACATGGAGACTTTGTTCAAATTGATACGGCATCTATTTCCTCCTAGTATGTTGCTATAATGCACTATCTTTCTACGGGAGAGATTGGAGTTGGGTTATCAAAATCAGAGAAGAGGAAAATTAAATAGCAGGCATTGAAATTTTCCTTGATCGCAAGCACATTATATTGGTAGGGTGTTGATGATATCTATCATCGATGTGTAATGCCTAACGAGGTTCCCTTTATTTTGGAAGAGTGCCATGACTCCACTTGTGGAGGGCACTTCGTTGGGCGGTTAACAACACAGAAGGATTTAAGAGCTGGATATTGGTGGCTGTCCATCTTCCAAGATTCATTTGACTATGTCAAGAGATGTGATACATGTCAAAGGCATGACAGTTGAGAGAATAGGAAGCATCCACTTACGCCGATTATGGCTATCCTTCCATTTGAGAAGTGGGACATTGACTTTGTGGATCCTATCACCCCTTCGTCTACTACTCAGAAGAGGTACATTATAGTAGCAACTAATTACTTTACAAAGTGGTCAGAAGCACGGGCAACGAGACAGGACAATGCGAAAGAGACTGCTAGTTTCCTACTTGAGCAAATCATCTGCCGATTTGGTCCGCCAAAGGAAATAGTATCGGACCGTGGAACTCACTTTTTAAATAAAGTGATTAAAAGTCTGACCGAAGCTTGGAAAATCAAGCACAACAAGACGACCCCCTATAATCTGCAAGCAAATGGACAAGTCAAAAGTACCAATAAGCAGCTTGTGGGTATCCTATCCAAGATAGTCTCCGAAAAGAAGCAAGACTGGGATACAAAATTATATGTGGCGGTTTGGGCATATAATATGACGTTTAAACGAGCCACTGGTGGCCACATCCCATTCAAATTAGTTTATGGGGAGGAGTGTTTTTACCCTTAGAAATTGAGTTTCCGACCATAAGATTCGTAATCAATCATTCTTTGGGTGATGAAGATGCCCTATTTGAGTGGTTTATGACTATAGCCCACTTAGACAAGCTCAAATTGCAGAGTTTGTTGCACCAGGAGGTAGCTAAATGTCAGATGAAGCAGTTGCATGATTTGAAAGTGAAGAAATATGCTTTTAAAAAGGAACAGTTAGTTTTATATTACGATGCATGTAGGGAGCTATTTCTAGGAAAGTTGGAACCTTGATGGGATGGCCCTTACAAGATGTTCGGATAGGTAAAAATAAGTCCACGGTTCTATTAGCTAATCTACAAGGGGTGGAATTTAAGAATAAGGTTAATCTTAATAAGATTAAACCTTATTATTTCTAAGTATGTTAACACGCTAAATGCATTGCAGGTCCATGCTGGGGCTGATTGGAGACCTGCAAGAGAGCTTGAATTGGTTGCTGGGGCGGTAAATCCCTTATTTGAAGCACCCATATCTCGAGCAAAGATATCATCAGGGGAGGCTTATTTGGTGGAGCAAAGGATATAAAGTGATCGAGCAAGAAGACGGTACCTTTGTGTGGGAAATTAAAGTGTTTTCCATCACTGCTCAAAAATCTTGACAAGCATCCCTATTGAGTTTAATGAAGAAGGTGCGATGGAGCCGTCAGTTCATCCTCTAAATATGTTAAACTTTGATTATCATAATTACAAATAGGGGAGTTCTTGATGGTTGCCTGTGTAAACTCATTATGGATGTATACATTATACTTTGATGGAGCATCCAGGGGCCCTAATAGAAAAGGAAGTGTTGGAGTAGCTATCCGAGATCCTCGACGTAGAATTACAATGAAATTAGCTGCTTACCTTAGGGTAGGATTTACTAACAACATGGCCGAGTATAAAGCCCTGCTTATGGGATTGAATATTGCCACGAAAGGTGGCATTAGGCGGTTGTTAATAAAAGGGGATTCCCAACTGATCTTAAATCAACTCAATGGGACATATATAGTCTGGAATCCTCTCCTTCGTATGTATCATCGCACTGCTATAACCCTACTTGGTGAATTTGAGAGCATATCTCTTCAGCTGATTCCACGTTATTGGAATCAGTTTGCGGATTCCTTAGCTAATTTTGTTTATGAAGAGGACCTCTTTTTCAACTGTGGTCCTAGTCCAGACATTGCTATTGATAATGAGATAGGACCTGGTCGCTTGTGGGGAATGTTATTAGACCATGCACTATATGGCAGGCGATGGTTGATATGGGTAAAGCAAAGAGTAGCCGAGACCCATCTACCGTTGTTATCTTGGACCCATAGGTTGATCAAAAGACATGTTATGCGTACGCCTCTTGCTACATATGCAGGAGGTATGGGCCATAATTTTGTGCATTTAGTTTAAGGCTGAGAGCCCTATTTTTCCCGTTGGAATGGATTGTATTTGCGTATATCTGCCTTCTTTCAAGGAGGGATCTCTATGAGTTGTTTTGTTTGATTCCATTAGGCCAAGAGGGCCAGTAGCTTTAAGTAGTTAATGTATGATTTCTTTAGGCCAAGAGGGCCAGTTGTTTTTAGGTTTTAATAATCTATCTCTTTAGGCCAAGAGAGCCCGTTAGTTTGCAGTGAAAAGTGCTATTTCCTTAGGCCAAGAGGGCCCTATCTTTGTTTGGTGCAGGTATGTTTAATGCTTTGTTGTTTTAGTGATTGCACCATATGTGTTGACGAAGTCGCTGGAGGGAGCCTTTGCTGCAAAGGAGCTTCTTTTGGCCATTCCAGGTGGTTTCGTTCCCTTTTCTAGTTTTTTCCCTTAAGTAATTAATGATATATGTGTGGGTGAGGGTTTTCTTTCTTGTTGGGGACCGGCAATCGAGGCATGAAGTCCCAGGTTTAGGTTAGGTATGTCTAGGGGAGGTCTGAGTAGTCATTGCCTCCGGCAAGACATTGCTAGGCATTGAGAGACATGTTTTGGATGGGAGTTCTAGTGACCCTGTTCCGCTGACCTGCCATGTGGCTGTTCTAGGAGTTCATGTTAGTTGTGAGGCAGTTAGAGAAGCCTACCAGAAAAAAAATAATGATGGAAAGAGACAAAAACTTAAAGATCTAAAAGATAATATATGAATCTACGGAGGTGTGTAAAAAGGGGTTCTAACCCCTATAAACATAGAAATGTAAAGAAAGAAAAATCCTTGAGCTATTGTTCATCACCTTGCGAAGGCCTGGTAGGTTCCTAGGGATGAGATAAGATCCATGGCCGATGCCTTGCCCTTCCTTGGGGTGACATCTTGCCATTAAAAAAACATATAAGAAGGTTGGAGTGAAAATAAAAGTGAGCGTTAGAAAAGGATTAAGTGTCGCCTCGCGAGGGCTTGGTAGGTTTTTGGGTACCGAGACGACCTGAGGCCAATGCCCTGTTCTCCTTGGGTCACTACGCTCAGCTCCCTCCTTTTTACACGTCTGAGTATGGAAAATGAGAGGTTAAAAGAGCAATGTGCTAAAAGAAAATATTTCTTGATCAGGCTATAGGAGTTCTCGCCTAGTAGAAGCTCTTGGTTGAGTTGTCCTTAGTTAGGTAGGTATTTCAGACCACCACTTAGGGCAACCTCTTTGATAGTTTTTTTTAGCTTGGTCATGTTGGAGCAGTTGGTTAGTGACTAGCTTCGAGCCTTCTATCAGATTATGCTGGGCCTACTCCTCGAGGATTTCATGCCTTGGTTTTGTCAGGGGGTAGGGTATGAGCTATGATGTGTTGTGTTGTGTATTTTTTGTATCAGCTTGATGCTCCTTTTTGTTGTTTATGTGCAGATTTCTTCGTGGGATTCGACGGGCTGAGTCGCCCTATCCCGTGGTCACCAATGACATATGATTTTTTATGCCGAGAAGTGCTTAAAAATAGCCAAAAATTACGAATATCTGGGAAAAAATAGACTTCGTCGAAGGCGGCGGTGGCAATCAGTATGATTTTAAGCGGCAAGTCCCTAAAGCGCTAATGCTAATTTTCATGGAAATCAAACAATGACGAATGGCCGAGTTGGAGTTTTCCTAGGTGCAAAACAACGTGAGGAATCCAACGCAAGTCTCAGATCTCCATTTCGAGGTCATTTGATCCCCCATTTAATCCCCGCAAGGTTTGGGGTTGTGAAGCGGCTACAGGATCCAGAAGCTGGGAAGAGCGTGACGGGGCCCAACTTTGTAGATTTCGACTCCACGAAACCACCCGTCCAGGCAGATCTTGATTCCGATGTCATTTGCCCCTCCAAAAGCGAAAAAGCCACTTGTCGGAAGTGTGAAAGCAATATGCATGAACTAGATAATTGGGGTTTAAAGCTTAAAGCTCTAATTAAGAGCCAAAATACTCACGAAATGAAACGATGGGGAAGCAACAATTTTTTGCGCCCCATTTTTCTCCCCTTCATCATCATTTTCTGATCAAGAGAATGGAGAGGAGCCCTCCTAGCTGTGGGATGAAGATTCTCTGCGCCTCCTATCACTTCAGACCACGCGAGGAATGAGGCACTAAGTCAAGAGATCAAAAACCAGTCTTTCTCTCTCCTCCCTCTCTCTCTCCTGCATAGAGGCAATTCATGTGCAAGAAATCAAGAAGAAGAGGGGCTGAAGAATGCTTATCCGGCTCTGATCGGATTGCTTCAAGATGAAGAGGAGGCTGAGGAAAGAGATTCAGCACTGAAGAATGGTTGCTGATCGGGGTCTATGGGCTGCCCAGAATAATTATTAAAAAACCCACAACACGCAAGACATGCGGCGTGCTCCAATTTTATGAAGAAATTTGCTTGTTTTTATTGTTTCATGGTCCAAAATGTTGTTCATATGCAATGAATTTTTTATTGAACCTTGTTTGCATCATGTTTGAGGGCTGTAACTACAAAAATGCAGAACTTGTAATGATTTAGAGCATTATTAATTCTTTAAAACCCGCAAAATGTCATTTTTAATGGAAATTAGTGGTTTTTTTCTATTTTGAGTTGGAAAAAAGGAATAGAAATGGAATAAAATTAGAGAAAATGTTAAGTTTCGGTCAAAATAATAAGCTAATAGAAATAAATCAGGAAATACCTATTTTCCATGAATAATAAATAGGGAAAAATAACAAAAATTTAGAAAATGTGGGATTTTCGTGCTCGAAAAATATGAAAAAATAAGATTTATGTGTGTGAATGTTTGCCGAGGTTAAAGCATGAGGTCAAGCCTCAGTTTGCCTCGTCCTTTGTGTTATAGTACGTGTTTATTGCTTTTTACATACAAAAATGATACAAAACAACCATTTACACCTATGCACCGCAGTAACACCTAAACGGTGAGGGGGGAATGAAGTTTGTACAATGATCTAATTGCTAAAAAGATACAAATTCTGAATTTCCCTCTTTGTGCATAGCATTTAGGGATCGTTCCATAATTAAATATAGGCGACTAGTAGCACGGAGATCCTGGTGTGCTAGTCCCTAAAGCAGCGCAGCACGTAACACTTAGTTAAAATTCATGAAAGGATTGTTTTTTGCACCTCACATGGCTGGTTTTTTTAATCATAAAATGGTTGTGCACAATCGTTATACACCTTACATCAAGCATGCCATGAGGTATCTCCTGGAATGCATTGCAACTGAGTGATAAACTTTGACCAACGTTGAGAGGACAGGAAACCTAAGTTGTAGGTTAGACGGGCGCTTCCGTAGGGAAAAGTTTTGTGAGGCAAATCAAAATCTCGTGGAACACTGAATTATGAAAGAGTGGAGTTTGTGCGAATGTTATATGCGTTAGCGACGCATCTTGGGGCTAATCCCCGAGGTGTAGGAGAGTCGTAGTAGTGGATCCACGGCAATCAGCCGAGAGGTGCTTCCCTATGTGTGTAGCACCCCTTCTCAATCACAACCAAAAGTATAAAGCATATAGAGGATTTAGTGAAAGCTACACCTGCAAAGTTTCGGCACACCATAGACATGGCAAAACACTAGAGGCTGTCACAAAAAAGGCTAAGTGTGGGTACCACAAACATGACAGACATCCAGATATTGTAACAGGGGCCTCACAAAGTGTACAAATGCTTTAGTACAAGGCTACATGAAGAGTTTAAAAGTTTATGTCCGACGTATTAGGGCTAGGAAATACAAGACTAAAAAAGTATGTCCGAATAGAAGGACTCTTGAGGTTTGCGGTGGTCTTGTTCTTCTTCTTTTTCTCCATGTTCTTCTTCTTCTTTAACAACAACTAGATAAGCCTTTTGGGACCTCTTTCTAGCATGGCATAACTTCTCGGTGTGTCTGGTCCTTTTCCAAAAGTCACAAAAAAGCTAGTTCTTGTTGCCTTTGTACCTATTGCCAACATATAATGCTTGTTCATCTCTAGAGATGCTTGGTTCTTCCTTATTTTTTCACTTATTTTCCTCCTCTAACAGTGATGCCTGGATATCAACAAGCTCAGGGTTCGGCATATTGATTAGAGTTGTTGACACATTATTATATTTAGGAGGCAAACTTTTGAGCAGAACACCAATGCAAACATCTTCTTCCATTTTAATGTTGCTTCTTGCAAGCTGGGTTAAAAGTCCTTCCATGTAATTTAGATATGTGGCAAGTGATGTTCTAGACTTCATTTCAAGCTTGAAAATTTCAATCAAGAGACCGTACTTTGATAACTTTGATTGTGCACCAAACAAAGTGTCAAGTCTCTTCCATGTATCCTGTGAAGTATCACAGATATCCACATGGTGGATATAGCTATCGTCTAGCTCCAGTTTGATAATGGCCTGAGCCTTATCATCATTCTTTTGCCAAGTGACTGCAAGGTCTGCATCAAGAGACTTCTTCTCTTTGCCATTGGTGATGGTGCAAAGACCCTTCTTCATTAGAATGAGTGAAAATGGAGTTGGAAGTGAAGTCACGAGCTAACCAAAAGTGGAGAGGAGCTAAGAGAGAAGTGACACGAGTTAGGCCACGCCGGAATGGGCTTTGATACCATGTAAAAACATGGATCTAGGACATAGCAATGTGGAAGCTATGGAGGTTAGAAAATGAAGACCAGACTCATGAAGACATGGACACAAACAAGACTAACTATCACACAAGTAAATTAGGTTCCAAGATTGAGACTTGGACTCATAAACACAATCTTGTGTATAGATTGATGATGAAACAGAGATTTTATTGAAGGATAAAAGTACTATGACATTGCATTAGAAAAGAGACCAAGTACAATGCTTTATAGGAATTGGATGGTAGCAATTCTCCTACTGTGCTTATGGGACTCTAGTCGTGAGCCCTCACTACTCCTTCCAAAGAGACTGAAGTAGGTGTGATTGAAAACATCTCAACACTGCTCCTCAATCACAACCAAAAGTACAAAGCGTATAGAAGCTTTAGTGAAAGCAACACCTACAAAGTTTGGGCACACCATAGACATGGAAAAACACTAGAAGCTGTTGCAAAAAAGGCTAAGTGTGGGTACCACAAACATGATGGATATCCATAGGCTTTAATAGGGGCCTCACAAAGTGTACAAAGACTGGAGTACAATGCTATATGAAGAGTTTACAAGTTTGTGTCTGAAGCATTAGGGCTAGGTAATAAAAGGCTTAAAAAGTCTATTTGAATAGAAGGACTACTAAGGTTTGTCCATCTCGTGGTGGTCTTGTTCTTCTTCATTCTCTCCATGTTCTTCTTCTTTAACAATAACTAGATAAGCCTTTTGGGACCTATTTTTGGCATGGTAGAACTTCTCGATGTGTCCAGTCCTTTTGCAAAAGTCGTGGAAAAGCTGGTCCTTCTTGTCTTTGTAATGCTTGTTCATCTCTAGACGTGCTTGGTTCTTCCTTAGTTTCTAGCTTCTTTTCCTCCTCTAGCAGTGATGCTTGGATATCAACAAGCTCAGGGTTTGGCATATTGATTAGAGTTGTTGACACATTATTATATTCAAGAGGCAAACTTTTGAGCAGAACACCAATGCAAACATCTTCTTCCGTTTTAATGTGGATTCCTACAAGCTAGTTTAGAAGTCCTTCCATGTAATTTAGATGTGTGGCAAGTGATGTGCTAGACTTCATTTCAAGCTTGAAAATTTCAATCAAGAGACCATACTTTGATGACTTAGACTGTGCACCAAATAGAGTGTCAAGTCTCTTCCATGTATCCTGTGAAGTATCACAATTATCCACATGGTGGATATAGCTATCATCTAGCTCTAGTTTGATAATGGCATGAGCCTTATCATCATTATTTTGCCAAGTGACTGCAAGATCCGTATCATGAGGCTTCTTCTCTTTCCCACTAGTGATGGCCCAAAGACCGTTCTTCATTAGGATGAGTAAAAAGGGAGTTGGAAGTGAAGTCATGAACTAACCAAAAGTGAAGAGGAGCTGAGAGAGAAGTGAGATGAGTTAGGCCATGACGGACTAGGCTTTGATACCATGTAAAAACATGGATCTAGGACATGGCAATGCAAAAGCTATGGAGGTTGGAAGATGAAGACCAAACTCATGAAGACATGGATACAAACAAGACTAACAATCACACAAGTGAATTAGGTTTCAAGATTGAGACTTGGACTCATAAACACAATCTTTTGTATAGAGTGACAATGACATAGAGACTTTACTGAAGGACAAAAGAACTATGACATTGCATTGGAAAAGAGAGCAAGTACAATGCTTTATAGAAATTGAATGGTAGCACTTCTCCTACTATGCTTATGGGATTCTAGTCCTAAGCCCTCGGTGCTCCTTCTAAAGACACTGAAGTATGTGTGATTGTAAATATCTCAACACCCCTCCTCAATCACAACCAGAAGTACAAAGCGTATAGAGGCTTTAGTAAGCAACACCTACAAAGTGTGGGCACACCATAGACATGGCAAAACACTAGAGGCTGTCGCAAAAAAGGCTAAGTGTGGGTATCACAAACATGGTGGACATCAAGAGGCTATAATAGGGGCCTCACAAAGTGTACAAAGACTATTGTACAAGGCTACATGAAGAGTTTACAAGTTTATGTACGAAGCATTAGGGCTAGGCAATACAAGGCTAAAAAAGTCTATCCGAATAGAAGGACGGATGAGGTTTGTCCTTCTCCTGGTGGTCTTCTTCTTCTCCTTCTTTTTTTCCATGTTCTTCTTCTTCTTTAACAACAACTAGATAAGACTTTCGGGACCTCTTTCTGGTATGGCATAACTTCTCGGTGCGTCTGGTCCTTTTGCAAAAGTCACAGAAAAGCTGGTCCTTCTTGCCTTTGTACCTATTGCCAACATATAATGCTTGTTCATCTCTAGAGGTGCTTGGTTCTTCCTTAGTTTTTAGCTTCTTTTCCTCCTCTAATAGTGATGCCTCGATATCAACAAGCTCAAGGTTTGGCATATTGATTAGAGTTGTTGACACATTATTATATTCAGGAGGCAAACTTTTGAGTAGAACACCAATGCAAACATCTTATTCCGTTTTAATGTTGATTCCTGCAAGTTGGGTTAGAAGTCCTTCCATGTAATTTTGATGTGTGGCAAGTGATGTGCTAGACTTCATTTCAAGCCGTAAAAATTCAATCAAGAGACCATACTTTGATGACTTAGACTGTGCACCAAACAAAGTGTAAAGTCTCTTCCATGTATCCTATGAAGTATCATAGTTATCCTCATGGTGGATATAGTTGTCGTCTACTCTAGTTTGATAATGGCTTAAGCCTTATCATCATTCATTTGCCAAGTGACTGCAAGGTCTGCATCATGAGGCTCCTTCTCTTTCCCACTGGTGATGCCCCAAAGACCCTTCTTCATTAGGATGAGCTTGATGCAGGTCTTCCAGGTGTGAAACCCAACCCCTTTGAAGTGAACGATCAGAGAGTCCTTACCCATGCTGGAGTTGAAGGATCAGTAGCAAATCAACTTCAAAATTATCAGATTTCAGTAGCAAAAGACTTGATCTTGAGTGTACTTGACAACCACAAGTGCTAAATGACACTAGATGAATAGTATCAAGAGATATTGATGCTTTTGGTTCGAAGCTTGAGACCTTCAGAGTGACATTTAGACTCTCCCCTCCTTGATTTGATGCTGAAAAAAGTGCTAGACAACTTCAAATTTAGTGGATCAAAGTGGCAGAGGCTTGGTTTGAGTGTTAAGAGAGAGAAAACAATGGAAAAGATGAAGCTTTGAGTTCTTGGCTATGGCAGTCACAGTTAGGGTTTGCAGGGCAGCCTGGTTTTTCATAGATTGCAGGAGCTGTAGTGCATCCTTTCCAAAACTTTTTTATAGAAATGAATCGTGGTCTATCAATGCCCTATGATAGCCGTCAACATCGCGGACTGTGGGCACAGTGTCAGCAATACGACAAATCGCATGTGCATTCTGGGCAACGAATCGTTGTAGATGGAATGCTGGTTTGAAGAGGCAACAATGTTAAGGTTTTAAGTGACAGAGAGAAGTGCCTTTAGCTTAGGAATAATTCTCTAGAAGGGTTTGTGATAAGATATGGCTTCTATGAAGAGATCCAATTGCTCAAAGGAGGCAAGGTGCATGCTAGCTATGGCTGCCACAAGCTGAATTGAAGATACAAGTGAAAATGGAGCTGGAAGTGAAGTCATGAGCTAACCAGAAGTGAAGAGGAGCTAAGAGAGAAGTGAGATGAGCTAGGCCATGCCTGACTAGGTTCTAATACCATGTAAAAACATGGATCTAGGACATGGCAATGCAGAAGCTATGGAGGTTGGAAGACGAAGACCAAGCTCATGAAGACATGGACACAAACAAGACTAAGTATCACACAAGTGAATTAGGTTCCAAGATTGAGACTTGGACTCATAAACACAATCTTGTGTATATACTGATGACATAGAGACTTTACTAAAGGACAAAAGTACTATAACATTGCATTAGAACTAAGAGCAATTACAATGCTTTATAGGAATTGGATGGTGGCACTTCTCCTACTGTGCTTATAGGATTCTAGTCATGAGCCCTCACTACTCCTTCCAAAGAGACTAAAGTAGGTGTGATTGCAAACATCTCAACAAAATCTACTATGAAGACCCTATAGTATTCCAAGTGTAATAGTTGAAGGCACTTGATAGTAGATTGTGGCCTGATAGCTTGTGTGTGTATGTATGATTAAAAAGTAAATTGTAGTTTTGGATTAGTTTTGAACCCACTTTCTCAGTGACACAAATAGAGAAGATAGAGGGATTGGTAGTAGCTGCCTAGACCTAGTCTAAGTCACCGACTTACCTTTTCAATTCTTGAGTGGAGATGCTTATGAATCAGTTTTTTACTATTATTTGTTGAAAATTCTGATTCATCTTTTGAAATCTGCTAGAGTATCAAACAGGGCAACTTATAGCCATTATGGAATTGATCAAAGTAGCTAGACGTGAAGGGCACTACACACACTATGGTTGCCATTGCAATTGGTTAGACATCCAGTTGCCATCCCATCCACTTAGGAGACGTGCAATGATCATTGTGCATCTTGAATCATACATTAGATCTCTCTTTGGGCCTCATAGTGATGGAGACCTCCAATTGTGTATAGTGCTTACACTTGCTCCACAAAGATAGAGGTTTCACTTTGAAAGTCTTGTGGTACATGCAATGGGAAAAACATAGGGAAAGAGGTTCTTTCTTTTGATTGGCTCTTTTTCTACTGTTAGACGTGACTTTGATGAGCTCATTGTTGAGCACCAATATCACAACTATTTTGCAAGCATTGTTAAGTTCATCACCTTCATTAACACTACCAATTTGACCCACATAGAGGGGGGACTCCTAAGCCGTTGTACTACTAGCATCTCCAACCTTCCAAGAGGACCAATCTTCAAATCATCAAAGGAAAAGTTAGCACTTACCTCAAGTTGCACTCTAAGGGACTAAATGGTCACATGATCTTGGGCCCATAAGTCATCTTGAGACTTGGCAATTGCATGGGTAGGTAGAGCTATACACCATCGCTTTTCTAGAAAAGGACTTAACCCATCCTGAATTGTCTATTCACCATCACCTTGAGTTTTTGATGATGTTTTACCTCAAATTTCTCTTGATGCCACCCTTGAGTTGTTATGCTAAAAACTTTCATGTGGAATTCAACCAAATCTATGAAGAGGATTTTTAGACTTTATTGTTTGTTGAGAGGTGGGAAGCCTATTAAGGCTAAAGAAGCTTATAGACCTTTTCAAACAGGTCATGGCTAATGGGCTATTAAGACCTTTAGAGACATTCAGATGGTGTAGCCCATTCAAACAGCCTAATAAGGCCCATGTAGCCTATTTGGAATTGCCAACCTTCTTATGATTGGCCAAGGAGGCCATGTGTGGCTTGTGTCAGCATTAAGATGAGGGGGCAGAGTGTGAAGGTCATGTCATCATCATTTAGACGATTACACAACTTGCTTTGTTTCGAAGATCAAGCCTTAAATACTAAGGTGATTGAACAACATCCAAAAGGCTTAAAGCACGAGCCATAAGGCTTAAGGGGCTATCCGTCTAAGAGGCATGAGGCTTAAAGGGTGAGAGGTAAGACCAAGTTGACCGTTTGAGCCATAAGGCTTGAGGGGCCATTCGAGGGAAGATTAAAACCTTTAATGAGGGGCCATATGAGCCAATAGATGGGTAGTTTGAGCCATAAGGCTTGGGCCATCTGAGGGAAGATTAAACCCTTTCATGAGAGGCCGTCCTCCATCCCCTGCCCACCACTGCTACTCTTCTTCCATGTCCTCCATCCCCTGCCCACTGCTACTCTTCTTCCACGTCCTCCATCCCCCACCCATTGCTACTCTTGTTCCTCCCCGCCCCCTCCTCCTCCCCCCAATTGGGCCTTTTTAGACTTGTGTGCCAGACTTGTGTGAGGCAATGGTTATGCCTCTGGGCGCACTAATTGCTGCTTCTCAAAGGAATTTGGATGACTGATTTGGCCCTTTTCGTCTAGATTATTACTTCCTAATCCAAGATTTAGTGAACTTGAACTAGTGATTAATCAGGTCTTTGTACTAGATTAGTGGTTTCATACCAGATCATTAAGCAATTTTTAATTTTCTCCCCTCCTCTCTTCTTAGTCTCCCTCTCTGGGGCCTGATAAGCGGCCTCCACTTTCACTCGGCCTTCTCTCTCTCTCTCTCTCTCTCTCTCTCTCTCTCTCTCTCTCTCTCTCTCTCTCTCTCTCTCTCTCTCTCTCTCTCTCTCTCTCTCTCTCTCTCTCTCTCTCTCTCTCTCTCTCTCTCTCTCCTGCTCAAGCCCCTCCCGCTACCAAGACGCACAAGCTCACATCTGAGCCAATTCGAGGGAAGATTAAACCCTTCAATGAGGGGCCATCCGAGCCAATCGATGAGTAGTCTAAGCCATAAGGATTAAAGGGAAAGAATCTGAGCTATAAGGCTTAATAAGGCTTGAAAGCATTGAAGGATTACTTAATGAGATGAAGGAGCTGAGCTCACTTCTAGTCTGCATCCACGCAGATGATTTGACGGGTCTTGTGGTCAATTGAAGATGAACCTGGACATGTTTCTCCACGTTCTCTCACAAGAATGAAATAATCAAAAGCCCTTGCCTTTCAAAATTTGACCCACCAAATAATAATGCATTAGGGCCTACCCACACTTATGAGGGCATTTGTGTCACAAGGCCCATTAAGGTTTCATTACCTACAATCAACCGTGTGCCTTTCTCTTCCAAATTCATTTGATTGTCCATGGTGCTAGAAAAATTCTTTTCCATCATAAAGGCCATTAAGGCCATTAAATTTGGCAATTCTCCAAATGCAAATTTTCAATTAGAATTCATCCAAATTTGTCTAATGGAAATTTCATCTAGTTAAAGATCTCTAGATTCACCTAAGTGTGATTCAAATTGAATGATTCTAGTTAAAGATCTCTAGATTCAAAGTTGACTGATTGATATTGTGGTCAATTCATCTAGGTCAAAATTCATTCAATCGATGGCACGTTGTCAAAGCATTTGGGGTCAAAGTCTACCACGGGGGTAAAAGATAGCATGGTGAAGGGAAATTCAAGGAGTGGAGTAGACAAAAGAGAACGGGTTGAAAGAAATAGGAGACGTAGAAGAATACTCATAGAAAGAAATAGAAGATGTAGAAGGATACTCACAGAGATGAAGCCTGTCAATTTATTTCAACATTATGGGGAGATAAAACTCTTGTATACAAAAACGTGTATAAAACAATACCTTCCTCTATGCTGCTCAAATCGCCAATCTGATGCTTCCATTGACTTCGAAAGGGGCGTAAAATACTAGCACACCTAGCCAGAATTCTGCTAGATCACTCCTTTTTCATCTCCCACTTTGGAGTGTTGTTCGTTGCCTGAAAACAGCGATCGTGAGTCGCACAATTTCTCCAATCTCTCTTTTTACTTAAAATCCTCTCAAAATAGCTGAAAGCTACATGCTTTCTTTTACAAGTCATCATAATCTAAAAGTTGTCTAAAGTTTTATGGATTTTTACAAGAGATAATCAAAAATTGACTGAACTTGTCCAAAAATTTAATATTTTTGAACCATAGACATTAACACTAATGTCTAAAATGGCATTGGCTCTCTAAATCAATAAGAAAGACACACTCTATAGTTTTTTACACGGTGTGCACGTAGCGGCACGACATCCACCCCCTCCTAACCTGCACATCCTCTAGCATGTGCCAAAGTCTTATGGTTTTGCAATGTCAGAAGAAGTATCTTCTGCCATGTTAATGTCTTCATCTTCTACCTCTTCTTCTTCCATATTCTCATATTCATGTTGAGTATCCAACTCCTTCAACTCATATGCTAGAGACTCCCTTCATTTAAAGAGCTTGATACATTTTCCAGCTGGAATCCTTAGAGCTGTCCCATCCATCTCATTTAACACATAGGTAGCATTGGCAAAAACAAACCTTACCACATATGGACCAAACCACTGCTTTGTCATCTTCCAACTGGCACTATGCTGATTTTCTAAGCTACTATCATAAACTAGCACCCAGTTTCCTTCTTGTAAAGCTCGTGGTCAAAGTCAGTGTCGCTTGTCAAATCTCTTCTTATTCTTGATCCTTGCAATCTTCAGCTTTTTCATGGCTGTCTCAATGTCTTCAGGCCTTCTTTCTAACTGTCTAATGCATAGGATTGTTGGGGTAAAAGGCCTCTGGGCCTACCCGTGTACACTGTGACTGCCCATTCTTTATTCATATATAATATGATAGTGCAATACGAGTATCAGTTCAGTTGGACAACACCTACATTGTGTGTGCTCTTCTCTCTCGCATCTTCCTCTTCTCCTTCTCCACTGCCATTGCATCCCCTTCAACTGGTATCAGAGCTTTGGATCAGAGCTTAATTGTGCCCAGCATTACATCAGCCCGGATTGAAGACCTAGAGCTTAGAGCTTCAATGCCAGCCAGGGCTTCTTCCCTCCGAGATAAGATTTCATCTCTCACCTCTCCCGGCCCTCAAAGGCTCTTTGCAGGTGTTCCTTGGCTTCATTGGACACCTTATATGCCCCCATTTGCCCCCTTATCCTCAGCATAACCAGCATGCCCCACAATAGCAACTCACGTTTTTTTGCATATGTTTCAAAATCTAGCTCAAAAATCCCATTTTTTCTTATATCTCGAGCAATCCAAAACCCGATTTAGGCAAGATAAGAGTTTAGCTTGGGGTTTTGGCATGCTCCGAACGCAATGGTGATGTCAGATCTGCCAAATTTTGATCACAGAATTTTTTTTAACAGATCTGAGTTGATTTACAACAAGAAAATGTCATGCTCTTAGCTTATGTGATGCTCCTGAGGCTAGTATTTGATGCCCAAATGCTTTGGGGATGTTTGCCCAATGTTTTGAGATACTTTGGGACTTGCTTTGAGCTTCCATAGCTTGATTTATGTAGGGATTTATTGTTGTACATTGTTTAGGTGGCAAGGTTTTATCAGGGATGGCTTATGCATAATGCTCTTTGTTGACATTCGGGTGTCCTATTGGATGTATTGATGCTTGGTCATTATGGTTTATGCCCGGATATGCTATTTGAGAGCTATTGAGCCTTGATTTGGATGCGAACACTTCGTTGTTAGTTGGGATTTATGCTACCTTGGTTGACATGTTATTTTACCTCCAATTTGGTTATGCCTATGGTCTACGGGTGCTTCCAACTACTTGGGATGATATGTTGATGCATTTGGATGATGTCACTTTGATGTTTATGCTCCCAGATGCTTCTTGAGCGAAGAGTAGAGCTCAATTCTTGGTTCACTGTTGTTTCCTTTGCAGCTGGCATTTCACTTGACAAGGTTTATGTCCCGTACTACCCATTATGGTACTGATGTCTGACGTGGATGCTTTTGGGTTCGGCTACAGTATAATAGATGTTTGGGCTTGAATTGACTTGCATTTGAGAATTTTGTGGAGCAGTTTGCATTTGGTTGGCTTATCACTTATGCAACTTGGATGCTATTTGGCCCTTAATGCCCCAATTATGGATCTTGGATTTACTTGGATGCAGATACATGTTTTGAGCAGTGCTTGCTCCATTGTCTTAGCATTTGGTTATTGAGATTTCATTGCTCATTGATGCTTGGTTCTTTGCAGGTTACTCCTTGATCACTAAAAATCTTGACAATGCTTGGGTTTATTAGTTATGGCTTTGTTGCTCCTGTGTTGCTTAGCTTCTATGCTAGTTGGGTTAATTTTGCCCATACATGTTAGAGAGTAATTGCTCTTGATGCTTACCCAGCTATGCACTTTGTCTACTATCATGTACTTTACAGAGCCACTTATTTGGATATTGTTATACAGATACTTGGGCTTCTCCTAGAGCTTGACCATTGCAGGATCTTATGCCACTTACCAATCTTGCATTGACTTGGATGCTACTATGTGGTCTGATGTACTATAGAGTCATGTTTGCCATTATAGTTATGGGTTGATTTCATGGCTGAATACCACATGATCTTATGATAGATGTCTTATGCTTTATCATACTGTGGTTGGTTATGTCATGCATTTGGCTACGACTCTTCTTCATGTGGGAGCTTTTGCATCCTTGGTTGATGCCTTTATGTCCTCCCATTTGTTGAGGTTTCATGAGCCTTTGCAGCATGCTTCTACCACTGATGTACTTTGCAGAAGATTGTCTTTATGAGAAGGTTCCCTCCGTTGGGATAGCCCTCAACTTCTTGAGCTCCGTGGATGCTATGGATAGCCCTATTCATGATGACTTGGATTCCTTGTCGTCTTCTACAAGTTCTTCTACTTCAAAAGTTGTTTGCTTCCATTGTGGGAAGCTTGGGCATGTTCAAAGAAAATGCTTTAGACGGATTAGAGAGCAACAGAGTGGTGAGGTACATGCATTTACCCATGATGATGCAGCTAAGCATGTACTCCTGTCATCTTGTTTCCCTACAGCTTAATTGCTCAATGATCAGGCCTATGTGTTTGATTGGCTTTTGGACTCTATGGCATCTTGTCATGTTACCCCTCATAGAGCATGGTTCTCTTCTTACACAAAGGTTGACAAATGTATTGATTTGGGCCTTGCACAGTCTTATGCTATTGTTGGTACAGGGGATATACACCTAGCTTTGCCTAATGGGTCTTCTCTTATACTCAGGGATGTTTTACATGTTCCCATGCTCAATAAGAGTTTGATTTCTGTCAGTCAATTGTATAATGCAGGATATACTATTTCTCTTCAGGATAGGTCATGGAAGATCTGTCGTGGTTGCTTGGTTTTGGCCAAAGGTTCTAGAGTTGGTTCTCATTACCCAGTGCATATCTCTCATGTGGGAGATTCTATGGTTGTAGTTATCCGGATACCACATGTATTGTTATGGCATTATCACCTAGGCCATATGCACCACAGAGAGATGGAGATGTTGTCTCATTTAGACTCATTGTTGCTTCCTATGTCACTTACAGATCTTGATGCTTGCCCTAATTGTACTCTTGGTCCTTGCAAAGCCCCCATTGGCTTATGGCAATCATACAAGGCATGCCCCTCTAGATCTTGTCCATTGTGCAATATATGGACCTATGCCTTCCCAGTCACTTGGTGGAGCGTCGTACTTGTGACCTTTGTTGATCATGCTACCCACCGTGTTTGGGATTTTCCCTTGGTGCAGATTGAGGATGCTGCATTTATGCTTGACAAGTTTATGGATTCTGTTGGTAGTAGGCCTAGGTGCTTGCTGATGGATTATAAGACTCATGCTCTCTCTCCCAGCTTTCGAACCTCTTGTCAGTAGTATGGCATTGATTTCTTGTGCCCATGATATTATGGGATTGCTCGTGGTATCTACTTGACTTTACAAGCAAAGGTTGATTCTATGCTTACCACAACTGGGTTTTCTTATGGCTTTTGGGCTGAGGCCCTTATGACTACAATTTATTTGGTTAACAAGACGTCGTGCTTGACCTTGGATGGTATTACACCCCATGAGGCATGGAGTGGCATGCAGCCCTCCTATGATTAGAGGATGTTTGGCTGCCATGCATCTATATATATGCCACATGAGCCTATGTCATGTAGATCTATCCTCCTTGGTTATGGAGATGGTGAATTTAAGGCCTACAGATTATGGGATTTGGATGCCCACGAGGTCATACACAGCCGTCACGATGTCTTTTATGAGATGCAGACACCTCTTAGGCCTCTTGATGAGCATTCAGTATGCTTTATGATTGATTTTACAGCATCTATAGTGCCATTACAGTAAGCTATTTATGCTGAAAATAAGGCAATTATTGGCCCAAATGACATAGCTATGCATAGCAATCAGGGTGGTCAGGATGTTGGTGGTCAATTGCTAGACCCTTGCAAGCTCATGAGAGTCATTTTCTTGTAGTTTTGCAGGTTTTGGATAGCCAGAGTCATATGTCAGTCTTCCGCTTTGCTAAGGCCACATGTAGTCTTGAGACCTCGTTGGACGAGTTTCGGGATGTTGGCTCTCTTTCAGTGATTGACTCTAGAGAGTTTGACTACTCTCAGCTATCTTGTATGCGCTACGATGATGCTATGCGTGACTCTGATGCTTTACAGTCGTGCACTAATGAGTTGTGCTTGCTTCATGAGAAGCATTCTTGGATTGCTCCATTGTATGGAGCTGTGGGATTGCTTATCTCCTGGATGTCATGGACTCTACTTGACTCTTCTTCTCCAGAGGTTCCCGACACTTCTTGCATAGCTCGCTTTCCGATTGGGTGTTGGGTGAGATGTCATGATTCCTCACCTTGTCTTTTTTCTTTTCTTTTCTTTGTTTTCACTCCACACCCACATTGGCCTTTTAGTGGGAGGTTATTGGGGTAAAAGGCCTCTGGGCCTACCCGTGTACACTGTGACCACCCATTCTTTATTCATATATAATATAATAGTGAAATAAGGCTGTCGGTTCAGTTGGATAGCACCTACATTGTGTGTGCTCTTCTCTCTCACATCTTCCTCTTCTCCTTCTCCACTGCCATTGCATCCCCTTTAAGGACCAGCAATTCTTCTCTATTCAAACACTCTTCCCATGGTAGAACACTCCAAGTAGCAATAGTCTCCTCAATAGGCATGATTGGTTATTGTCCATACATTAATTTAGTAGGCATATACCGTGTAACTGCATTATGAGTGGTCCTATATCAGCCCACAAAGCAAAGGGTAACATTCTTGGCCATTCTTTCATTCTACCCTTGCATGACTTTGCTAATGCCTTAATGATAGGATGATGACCTCTTTCACTTTTTCTATTTGCTTTAGGATTGTAGGCTGAAGTTAAAGCTAGCTTAGTACCCAATTGTGAAAAGAAATCACAAGCCTCATCCACATCTAATTCTCCTCTATCTACAACCACTTTACCAACACAACCATACCTGCAAAAGACTTCTTCCAATAAGAACCTACAAACTGCTTGAGTAGTCTTTGTACTAAGAGCTCGACCTTCCACTTGATTTATCAAGTTTTCTCGTGCAAGCACAAGATATCTCATATTCCATAAATCTGGAGGCATGGTAACCAAATCAACTACCCACTTGTAATGCATAGACAATGGATAGGCCAATTGCAACCCATCTCTATGCTTTACCATGGAATACATTTGACAGACACTGCATGATTCCACATAATGCTCCACATCTTTATACTTGTTTTTCCACCAATACTTCTCTTTGATCTTAGTAAATGTGCCCCAAACTCTACTATGTCTAGCCCATAAGCTTTCATGAAACTCCTGCATCACCTGTTTTTGAGAAGCTCTATCTCCCAATACATGTACCGGACCTCCTCCCTTTTTCTTTGCATGCTTCCATAAATATCCATCTTTTAAGAAAAACCCATAAGCTTTTCTTTTAATCCTTTTGAATTCAGCTTCAGACCACTCAGTCTTCTTTGTCATGAGGCTACGATATTGGCCTATTTTCAGCCAATCATCCTCATACAATTCTTCCAAAAATTGTATTCTCACTTAAGCATAACAATGATTATGCTTTCTCTCTGCTGCCCATCCCTTCTCCATGGCTGTAAGTTCTTTTCTTACTGCTTAAATCCCTGTTACAACAGTTGTACCTATAGTAATAACATATTCATTCCATGCTGTTACAAAGTCATTTTTAGTACCTACTATCACATCATCCTCTTCATCCTCCATCAGCTCCTCTTCATCTTTAAACCAAGCATGTCAGCACGGGGTTTTCTTTACCTGCATATGCTGAAAATCATGATTAAGTGACTTTATATGTGCAATCCACCATAACATGGCAATATCAAGAGTTGAGAAATTTGGTATCATGCCCAATAGAGGTAGACAATCAGTCTCTACCACTACATGAGCTTCCATAAAATACTCCCTATCACACTTAAGGGCTGTCACTACACCCCAAAGCTCTCTTTTGACTCGAGAATATTGATGTTGCCATTCATTGAGGACCTTTGCTCCAAACCGAATGGCATACCTATTCCCATCAGCATCATCTTGACCCACTGCCCAACCAATGCCAATTGGGCTTGTATCCACGGTGAGAATAATAGGCTACCCATTCTCATAATTTTTTCTCTTTAGTGTTGGGACTGAAATCAATAAGCTCTTTATCTTCTGAACTGCCTTTGTATGTTGTTTTCCCCACCAAAACTTTTAACCCTTTTCTCAAGAGCTGATATAAACTTTCAGCCACATGAGCAAAATGCGGAATCCAAATCAAGTAAAGCCACATGCACCCAAAAATCTTCTTACAACAGATACATTCAAACATATCTCCCGCATCCTGCTTATGGCATCAATCTTACTAGTGAGGGCTTTCTTCCATATGGTCCACACATGTGCCCAACAACCAATACTTCCTCCACTCCAAAAACTGATTTTTCTCATGACAGAGTCAAATGCACTTCTTCAAGACAGCTCAAAATTCTATCACAATCGGCAATATAATCAACCACAAATCTTCTACATCCCTGCTCATTCAACTCTTCATTCTTCTCATGGATATCGCATCCTTTGATCGGCACATCATCAAGAAAGAGTAAGGTTAACTTAGGAATATACTCCCTCAAAACTTTATGCATAGCATTCATCATATGTGCCACTGAATTGGTTGTTCCCTATGGAAGCATACACATCCTAACCAATCCAAGTGGTGTCTTCATGGTAGTGATATCCCAGCTTTCTAATGCAAGCTGGAACTAATCATATCCTGAATATAAATCTCCCATAAAGTAAATTGCCTTGCCTGCAAATGCTTCTGCAAATTCATCCACTATCGGGCCTGATCCAACATTCCTTATGGTGACTTTATTAACTAGTTGCAATTCCTGTATAAACCTCAAAGAACCATTCTTCTTCGGAATAGTGAACCACCGATTCGAATACGGAACTAAAGAGGGCTTCAAAATCCACATCTTGATCGTCTCATTCAAAAGCTCCATCAGCTTAGGCAAATATGCCCAAGGTACTAGAATAGGCTTTAAATTCCATGGCACATCAGGTACAGTAAAGATCACCATAGGTGCAACTATGGTCGGATCAGCACATCCAATTTCATCTGGCTGAAATGCAAAGGCTTTCCCAGGCCTTGCCAACATCTGTAAGAAACAAGCTCTTTTTGCAAGCAAAAGAAATCTTGTATCACCAATTTTCAGCTTTTGTAAAGTTTCAGCTGTAAATTTATGTCCTACTCCATGTGGATCCCATAAACTAGGCCGTTGAGTCACCTTTTTAGCCAACCTATCACTTTCAGGCGATAAAGGCAAAGCCACAGGCTTAACTTTCTTTGCAACTATTTTGTACTTTGTATCCACCCTTGCTTCAACCCTATTTTGCAGCCCATAACATTCATGCTCAACAAACTCTTGAATGACTTCATACATCTCTAAAGTGTCAAACATAAATAACCTCTTATTCTGCCCCATTTTCAGCTTTAATTGCTGCAAAAATATCAACCACTATATCAACATCAATGAGCCCTAAAAATAGCCCTGAAATACCTTCATTTGTGGCCATCAATCCATATGTCTTCACCTCTTTTTCAGCCCATCCTATATATTTCTTTTCAGCCCTGCACATGGCTGAAACATTCTTGAAACTATTAAGACTACATGCTATCCATTCCTGCAATCCAGACACAAACACAGTTTTCCCCTTTCTTGGAGGCATAATTATCTTCCTAGAGGCACTGCCATAGCCTCCACTAAACGATACCACTCTATGATGCATGTGTTAGTGATGTTTTGAATGCATATATCCAATGTGCAAAGAGGTTGGGCTACGTCATGGGTAGGTATATTGGATTTGGGCCTTCAATGGACTCTTTGATGGCTAATGCTAGCAAAAGGAGATCCCCAAATCCTACCTCTGTTGTACGTGCATTGCAAGGTGTTGTAGCTGCTCGAGTAAGTTACTCATGAATATATGTGTGCACCACGTGGGTTTAGAATAAGGTATTTTTAAAATACCATTTTTATACAATTTTTAATACAGAAGGGTATACTATAAGGGGTTATTTATAGATTGAATAGAAAAGGGTTAGGCTTTATTCAGGAAAAATTCACAGATAAGGATATTTGTAAATAGGCCTTGAGCGCACGTGATGTAGATGATATACATGTAGTAACTTTCCTGAGTGTAGCTGTACGAGAAGCCCACAATGCAAGGTGATAGGGAGATTGTGCATAGAAAAAAGAAGGGAATTGGAGCAACTGCAAGTTCCCACAATCCGGGATACGTGACTGAGTCAAGGCAACGTAAAAATAGGGGCAGCCACGAAGTATGAAGTTTGATGATGGTGAGTTGGAAGAGATATATATTCAGGATGCTGAGGAGAATGAAGAGATACCAATCAAGCCCTTTGGAAAGTGGAGTAAATGTACCAAATTCAAGAACACCGACTTATGTAGAAGAGGTAGAAGTGGCACACGAGGAGTGGGCTTTACGAAGGATGCCACCTAACTATGTGAGAAAATGTTTTGGTATGGAGTGTAGAAAGAGTTGTAGCAACAAGTTGCAAAGTCGGTAAGTGGGGCTAGTCGCACCATGCTTTTGGTCTGAGAGAGCCTATAAGGACAAGACCATTGCACAATGGATATGTTTTTGCAATCATAATGTCACGCATACAAACATTGTGTAGAAACAAGTGATTGTATCACCAATAGTTTCTTTTTTGTGGCCAGTTAATATAGGGACAAATATGTCAAAGAAAGAGTGTAGCAGTCTAAAACATGTTGGTTTCAATTTTGCTTGCTTTGCAACACCATCAAGGAATGAGAAGAGAAAACCTCTTACTTCTAGAGGGTGGTTCAAGTGGGATGAGACACAAGTGGAGGCACGGAATTTCCAAAGATGCACAAAAGAGAATAGAGATAGCTGCTTGCATGGTTGCAACCTTCTTGGAGGAGATAGTAAAACTTGGGAGGCAACATTCAATATTTCGAGGCTTGACAAAGAGTTGTTATGATGTGCACATCAAAGAAGAGCCTAGGTGCACTTGTCCTAATTTTCAAAGAAGAGAATCTATCCAAAAGGCATTTCTTGCCTACAAACATATGTATTATGCGTATATGCACATACTTGGCCTTTGACCTAAGAAGCACATGGTTATACATCAGCATGCACTAACTCCCACTAACCTTGCCTTTGTGTTAGGGCAATCACGTAAGATATGCCTGTCATGTAGAAAGCCCAAAAATAAGCATAACTCATTCATTGTTTTGGCCCACTCGTCATCATGCCTCGGGTAAGTTGCTCATGAATATTTGTGTGGATCACATGGGTTCAAAATAAGGTATTTTTAAAATACCATTTTTATACATTCTTTACATACAGAAGGGTGTACTATAAGGGGGTTATTTACATATTGAATAGAAAAGGGTTATGCTTTATTCAGGAAAAATTCACAGATAAGGATATTTATAAATAGGCCTTGAGCACACGCAATGTAGATGATATACATATAGTAACTTCCCCGAGCATCATGCTCACATCAGTAGGGTGTCGCATGTCCTTTTTTATTGCAGGAAGATTAGGGTCTAGCAATCTTGGAAAATTTATAGATATTGTACTCTTTTTGAGAGATACAGAAGTTCTCCATTGCTCACTGGAGGAAGGTTGCCCATACTCTTTCTAGATATTGCACTCTTTTTGGGTGATGCAGAAGTTTTGGGTGTAACAATCTTGGAAAATATCTAGAATTTTGTACCGCAGCTTCCTCAATTCAGGATACTATACATCTTGTTGCAAGCTTGAAAAAGCTCGAAAAAACAATTTCAATTACAAAAGCACGAAATCGAAAGCTTGCAAAAATAGCACACTCCACATGCATGTGGGTTAGTAAAATGAAAACTAGACACGCTAGATGCATGGTAGCATATGCAATTGATTGTGTGGACATGGGTATCTAAGAGTAAGTGGCCCTGTCCATATGTAAAAAGAATAACTCATATATCAAGTGAAAACTTAATCAAAGAAGCCATTACTATGGCTACAAAATCAACGTAACTTATCTTTTGTCTACCTTCTACCATCTTTATTACTTCCTTGACATGGCCACATGATTGATGAGAAGAGTGCGCCATTATCTCCTGAAGCTATTATGAGAAGAAGGTTAACATTCATCTACTTGATTACATGCTTATTTGCCTTGCTTTATTTCATTTATTATTATTTGTGTGAGTGTGTGAGTGTGTGAGTGTGTATGTGTGTGTAGGGGGAGATATATGTATATATGCATGCATGCATGTGTGTGTGTGTGTGATTGCATCAGGATGTGCACAAATCTCATGGAGATTGAGGGGTATGAAGCCACAAAGAGGTGCACCATCAAAATCAATAAGAGCTTTGAACCTCATCATCAAATACCTAGACTATAACACAACGAATTTGGTCGTCCCCATCTATTTTATTTCCTTAGTTTCAATAGTTGTGCTCGATCATAGAGCAGAATCTTTGGTTAAGTAGGCTAGTGAGACAACTAAGGTGCAAATACTTTGTGGTATGAGAGGTCGTGAAGAATTGGTAGATCGAGAGCACATGATTGATATACATATACCTATCTAAGTCCAACAAAGTGTATTTTGAAAGCTATATTGTGTTATGATATTTATCTTACTGTTATGAGAATAATATATTATTTATTTATCTTGTGAAATCTCATTATTATTTTCTATTCACCACATAGTAGTGACTTGTTGCACATGTATGCATGTAGCAATGGCTACATCGTACCAAGTAGGTAGGTAGAGAATTGATGTGTTTTGTATTTTCAAATCTTGACTAGATGGTCTTAAGTTCGCAAATCTTGACTAGATTGATCCATATGGGAACTTGACCAAATGGATGTAGCTTAGTTGGTTAAGTTGAATAAGTGGTGACTAGATGGTCTTGAGTTCGACTCCTACATTCCGCACCGTCATTTAGTATAGGTGTAGAAAAAGAGGGATTTGATTCCAAGCCAATGGGTTAATGAAATAAGTGGCTTAGCGTTAGGGAAGCCACTTGATTCCGAAAAAACGAGAAGGGAAGACTTAAATGCAAGGGCCAGGATACCTCAATGCTGTTGTTTCATTGCATGATGTAAAATAATTGACTTCTAATTTGTAACATAAGGATAAGTAAAACATTAAGGTTGAAAGAAATTTATGGAAAGGGGGGAGATCGTAGGAGGTTCTACCATTGATCATTTGTCTTAACATAAGGATAAGTAAAACATTAAGGTTGAAAGAAATTTATAGAAAGGGGGAGATCTCTCTCAGAGGGCGTCTTGCTCAGATCTTTCTGCAAGGCCATGGAATAGGAATCTGGCCATGGCTAGGAGGGTTTCATCTCTTCGAGAGGATGCTACCGCAGGAGCAGAGAAGCTATGGCGGAGCCGCCTCTTCATGTGGCTGGCTGTGTTAGTTGGAGCTGCTTCTGCTTCTGTGCATCCCATATACGCGAGCCCTGATATATAAGCCGATGCCAGCGAGAACATGGCCGAAGGGTAAACCTGATGTTGCATCAGAAGCCGCGAAAATCAGGCAAACTGAAGCTGCAAGAAATCAAGATTTTCTCGAGTCTGATTAAAAGAAATCTACCTGAGAGTAGGGTAGCAAATGTGGTGAGTTGGGGATGATGAAGGATGTAGGAAGTGGACGACGAGAGAGAGGCGAGCAGAGACTGGAAGATGGCCTTCTTCACTCGGTTTCTTCGGCCGATGGCGATGGAGGTGGGGGGTTTGGTGTAGCAAGAGAAGGGCCTTCTCGCTTCAACGCCGGTCATAGCCATGGATGGGGGAAACACACAGAGAGAGGGGGCGGGGGGGGGGGGAGTGTCTTGCTTGTGAGATATCTGGAGAGTGGAGGGAGACTTATAGGAGAGAGAGACGCCATTGCTGATGCAATAGCTGCTTCCGACATATATCATCGAGAGACAGAGACTCAGAGAGAGAGAGAGAGAGAGAGAGAGAGAGAGAGAGAGACTGCTGATTTCACAGCTCCTTCTCCCGACATGTACCATCGAAGCATGAAGCATTTACTTGCCACAAGGGGTGGAAAAATCCATCTGCCTGGAATTTCATGAAATATGCTCTCGAGTCTCGTGTCTCTCTTCCTAATAGATTAAAACCCTTTCAATGATAAATTTAAGAGGTCTAATGGTCATATTTCAAGGTTCTATCATTAAATCTTCCAAGATTTTCTGTTCTCTTAAATTTTTGTGTTATATATAAACATTTAAAATTTTAAAGGTGGGATGACGCTTAACCTAGGGTTTTTCCTTTTTTAAGCATTACTATTGTCAAGACTCAAGAGGCAATCTCCAATTGTTGGGGCAAAATATTTTTCAAAGTCAATATATAAACCTTCAACCTTAACAACTTGTAAATTTACAAGTTCTCTTGCCATTTCTTTTCTATATATTATTTTAAGCTTTGGCTCAGTGGCCCAAACCAACCCACCAAACCTCCAATTGTCAGCCCAAACCTAGAAAGGTGTGGAGAAATTTTTGTACACTTCTTCGAACAAAATGCGAAATTCAGAAATAAACAAAACACAATAAAGTAATTCTTTGAAATCTTGCGCAGCATGAACTTGCCAACAATTGGGAAGGGGGTAACCCACCGAACCTCCAATTGTCAGCCCAAACCTAGAAAGGTGTGGAGAAATTTTTGTACACTTCTTCGAACAAAATGCGAAATTCGGAAATAAACAAAACACAATAAAGTAATTCTTTGAAATCTTGCACAGCATGAACTTGCCAACAATTGGGAAGGGGGTACAAAAGAAAATTGGAAATTGGAGAAGGGCAAAAGGGGACGGATGAATGGGCTAAGATCTTGAAAGTTGCAAAGTTGAGAATTATAAGCCATTACACAAGCTCGAAATAAAAGTCCTACGTTGGATAAGACTCTTTTTTGTTTACGCAAGTACAGGCACATCTTAGTCTTCTTTGTGCATTGTGTGTGTGTGCACACCCATGTGTGATGACAATGTTGATTCACTAGTGCTTCGACCATATATCATCAAAGAATAACACCTTTATGTCCACAAGGGGTGGAAAATTCTATTAGCCAGGAATTTCATGAAATTCTAGGCTCGTGTCTTTCTTTCCAACAGGTTAAAAAACATTTCAATGAAAAATTTAAGAGGTAAGTCTAGGCTCGTGTCTTTCTTTCCAATAGGTTAAAAAACATTTCAATGAAAAATTTAAGAGGTAAGTCTTTCTTCCTAATAGGTTAAAAACCTTTCAATGAAAAATCTAAGAGGTATAATGGTCATATTTCAAGTTTTTTATGATAAAGTTTACATTAGTTGAAGATTTTCTCATCTCATAATTTTTATTTTACATATCAATATTTCAAAATTTAAAGGTGGGATTACACTAAACCTAACTTTTTTCTTTTTGGAGCACTACTCTTGTTGAGGCTCAAGACTCAAGATATAATCTCCAATTGTTGGGGGAAAACATTTTTCAAAGTTAATAGAAAAACTTTCAACATTGATAACTCATAGATTTAAAAAAACATTAACAAGCTTCTTTGGTCATATAGCACTTAAAATGACTCAAATTTTTTTTTAAAAACTTCCCTCTTAAAATTTTAAGTTTTTTTTTTCAATTTCAACAATTCACTCGATATTAAACTTCAATTTTTCATGTGCATTGATAACCCTTATTAGGGTAAAGGGGTCACTATACTTGTGCTCCCCAAAAGCAAAAGCACACCCCATGCCAATGTAGAGTTTTGTCGCACCGTGCATGAGCATGCTTAGTGGAGAGAATGTAACCTCATCATTACATTCTCATGTAGGGGGGTTTAGGGTTAGAAGAGTTTTCCTCACCTTACTCTCCTATCATTAACACTCTAGAAAAATGGGGGTCTAGCAAAAAGCTAGGATACTTATCAATTGAAAAAGGAGCTCAAAACTAACACCCTTTGACAAACCAATGGAAGCACAATGATTTAAAAATAATGATTTTTTCTTTTCTGAGTCTTGGTCAATGTGTCCATAGGACTACTTTTCTTCTCCTTAAGGCTGAGTTGACACATAGGTATTACCTAGCACTTAATGCCAATTTTGCATAAAAGATATATCAAGGCCTTGTAAGAAATGGATTAGGAAACACTGATCTTGGATTAGTCTCATTTCCATGGTCATCATTACATATCTTTTTGTTCCCTAAGCCCCCTACATTCTTGGGATCCACCCTACTTTTTCTATGGGCCCTACTTAGAAAGTAGGAGATATTCTCTTCTTCTCACCCTAATAATTACCCTTTCATTCTCTAAGATGGGATCCACTACACTAGTTATGTAACCTCACTAATATTTCAAAAGTGCCAAATCAATAAGTCTAATTAATATTTAGCCACAAAAATGAATTTTTTCATTTCTCACAAAAAAACATTTCTTCATCTCAAAATGTGCCTAATAATATTGGATGTAGAAATAACCATTCTTGTATTTAAAAAATGGCGCTTTCCATTTCTCACCAAGAAAAAAGGGAATTTTATTTGAAAAAGTGTCCAATCTTACTACATGTTGAAATAACTATTTTTTATGCTCTCTTTTGCATTACAAGGCCTCTAAACCAATATTACATTTTTTGCACTCCATAGATGTGGTACTTGGGATCCATTAGATGCAATTCATAGCTACTTGATGGGTTCACTATTTCTCCCAAAAAGTGCCATATAAGTATGGCTAGCTAATTTTGCCCCTAAAAATTTTCTTTTTTTCTTACCTCCCAAAAAGTATGTTTCTTCATTTCAAAAGATACCTAACTATATTATATATTTAGATAGCCATTTTAATTCCTCTAATTTGTAGTTTATGGCCTCCAAACCAATAGTCTCATTGAAAATTAATCAATACCACCCCCTCTCCTATCATACAATGCTGAATGGAACCATTTACAAATATAACCTTAGAAGATAAAGGTGGACTTGCTTACTTATTTTAGGAAGGATGAACACATTTTATTTGGTCATTGTATGACAATATCTTTACACATCAATATTTATATAGTGCTCATGAATCATTTACTATAATGGTGAGCTTCTTTGAATGTTTCTAAGCAAATCTTACAATATTAGCAAAAAAGAAAGTGCTTAGGCTAGGAAAAGGATTAAAGCAATGAAAAGATGATCTCTAGCATAATAAAAGAGCAATAGCAAAGGAGATGCAAATGCAATCCTTCCTAGAGGTGGAGAATTTATCTTTGAAAGCAACTCTAGAAAAAATGGAGAACAACAAGAATATAGCTAAGGTGAAGTTTACAACTGCATAAGCATGTGCACATAGGCTATAAGAAAAGAAAACATCGCATAGTACTAGGGCTATAGCTATTAATGAGGTATAAAGCACAAAAGTGATGTGTGCAAACATTGAGGTTAATTTTCTCCCATTAGTAGAAAATCAAGATTTATTATGTTCTTTGACACTATCTTGTTTATTTTTAGAAACTTTTATGAGTCACCAAGGTAATGGTTTCCAAGCATCTAAAGGCGTTCTTGAAACACAACCATGTTATTGTAATTTCTAAAGACCCTCGACACTAAGCATTTTGCTTTAGTACATCGAATGAGATATAATTGAGGTTAGTCAACAAGGCTAAGATGCAATATACAATATGATACTAAATATATTTGCTTGTATCCAAATGAAGCATCTAAACTTACCTCATCCATTTAGTCTTAGAGCTATACATGATGAGAACTGAATGTATCCATTTAAGACTCAATGAAGGAATACATTTTTATCAATGAGAAAATGGAAATTGAAGGAATTAAAGCTAGAATCAAATATTTCCTATCATGATAATGAGTTCAACAAAATAAATTGTTGACCTTATAAATTGCAATCCATGTCATGGCTCATATCTACAAGGTGCAATGCACAAAAGGGTATTGAGTTCTTGCAATATAACATTTTGGATCTAATATAACCCACTTATTCTAATATGTTTATGTGAACCAATTTGCTTCACATGAGTTTGTTATGAAGCTTGAAAGTTGACAAATGCAAATTTGTGAAGGAATGCAAGTTGGAGAGACTCACATATATAACTTATGCAATGGTTTATGCTAAAGACACCACACTTGTTCCTCCATTATTGTGTAGTTAGAAAAGGATTTTTGATGACTAGTTGCAAAGCTGAAGTGCCTATGGAGACATAACATGATTTCCTAGATCATTGAATGGACTTCTTATCCTAACATTGTTTTTAGGCAAACGAGTGGTGGAAGCTCTATGTAAAAGAAGTCAAAGAATTCAATGCTAATATTTGACACTTCGATTACAATATTAGTATTCTCAAGTGCATTTTAGTTTGTAATACTAAAGCATTAGCATCACTATCTTTTCCTTTTTGTTCAAAAATGAAAACTTATTCTAAGAGCCCAGAACATCTTGCATGTAATAGAGAAGCACTAGCCTACAATAGAAAGTTGTCACCAAATAGGTCACATCTTCATAGAAACTAGAAACCATATTAGACATTGTTGCACTTTACGTTGCCTCATATCCATACTTGACAAGGTTTTAAAGTTGCATATTAATTGAATGTACCCAAACCTCCCTCTAGCCACCAATGATTGAGAAAGTTGGAGAGTTATTAAATAAATTAGGTATGTATGGATGCAAGGTTAAGATTTAAAAGGGCCAAATGACAGTAGGAATAACTTGTGATGTAACCCATAAAGCATGAATGAGTGAGAGAAAGGCCAATATATTTCTCAATAATATGATTGGCAAGACATGAAAGTAAAATAGGAGCGTTTGAAATATTTATGCAAATGTAGTGCAAACATGGAAAGAGATCCAAACCTTAAGAATGGTCAAGCAAAATTTTGGTATTCTTTTGAGAAGTGATGTCTATAATGCTCAAACATCGCTCAAAGCTTCACCAAATCTTCTAATTCATGTAGAATTCCATCAATTATCTGATAATTTTACGAGGTTAGTGGTCAATGCATGATGAGAAATCAACATCACCGCTACATCCTACTTTCTTAACTTCATTTCATAGACTCATTCTTCATCGAAATAATTCATAGTCAAAAGTTCAATATTAATTGCCTATGTCTTTTAGCACATATTATATGCTCATGGATCATATTTCTTTATCATTCAAGATGTGGGGCATCCAAGATATGGAGAAGTCACACTATCTTGCTTGTGATGCATACATTAAGAACACATGCCATGGAGGTGATTGCATGTAGAAATGTTCAATTGATTTTGTAGATGCACCTTCTATTGATAAATAACATTGGAAAATGCAAAGGTGATTGAATTAGATAAATAGCTCAATCAATAAATTCAAGCATGTAACAAAGAAAGATGGCAAAGCACATTTTTTGTGTGAATACACATATAGCATGGTGTATGACAAGGTGAAGGGAAGGGTCTAAATGGGCCCACACATGAACTCAGGGGGTTGCACCCTATAGAACATGTAAGATATCACGTAAGTTCAAAAGAAAGGGTATTTTATTGTAAGAAGCTGGGAAGAATAGGGATTTAGTGTGTATTGCCATGTCACACTGACATTGGTATAAAAGGAGAGGACATGTAATTTTTCCAATTATCTTTTTGACACATTAATACAATTATTGTCCTTCCCTCCCATCTTGCTCACAACTTCCATGGCTTCTCTCTCTTTCATGTCTTTCTCTCTCCAAATCTAGCCTTCCTCTCTCCTCGTCACTCTCATTCTCTCTCCTCATGCAGTCTTTCTCTCTCTTCTGCAGTCTTCTCTAACACATATAGGACCATCATGATTGGGCCAGTTTTGGCCAAACTTTATGGCACGGTGATGGAGGAGGAGCTCAGCACGCTGGCAGAGAGAGAGTGCATGCGCACACCCGGACAGGCAGGATTCAGACGGGCATTTTCTACCATAGACCACATCTTCACTCTCCGTTGTCTGATCAACCAGACACGAGTGAAGAAACAGAGATTGTATTGTTGCTTTGTGGATTTCCGCAAAGCCTTTGACATGGTTCCGAGAGAGAGGCGTTTCAGACGCCTACTTGATCTGGGGGTGGATGATGACATGATGTGGGGTATTTATGCACTATATGAGCGGGTTACTGGCAGACTCAGATGTCTGGGAGATATATCAGATCCCCTTGTGAGCACCATTGGTGTGAAACAAGGATGCCCACTCTCACCGACTCTATTTGGGCTATACATTGATGAGATAGCAGAGTTTATTCAACAGCGAGCCGGTGGAGGTATAGATCGTAGTGGAGCCACAGTTCATATCTTACTATATGCAGATGACATTGTGTTGGTCTCAGATTCAGCTCAGGGATTACAGCAGAATTTATTAGCATTGGATGATTTTTGCATACCGAGAGGCATGACAGTGAACCTTGGTAAAACCAAGGTTCTTATATTCCATACATCAGCTCAGATATGCAGACAGAGTATTTTCATGGCAGCAGGAGGGAGTATTGAGGTCACTGGATAATATGTATATTTGGGAGTCACCTTTACAGTAGCTTCAGGGATTTTCTCGATGACACAGGCAGCTCGTGACCGCCTCACTAGAGGATACTCAGCATTGGCTCTTATGGAGCAACAGTGTCATCAGGCACATTTCCAGGAGCCCCGCACCAAGGGGTGGCTCTTTGATACTCTAGTCACTCCAGCACTGATGTATGGAGCAGCTATATGGGGGCCAGGCCTTGCCGATTATGTATGGACATTGATGGAGAGACCTCAGATGATCATGATATCTAGATTGATTCGCAGCAAGGCCTCAGTCCCACATGACATTGTGCGAGCAGAGCTTGCCACACCGCCCATGCTAGTCGAGGCATTATTTCAGACAGTCTACTTCCTATACGGATTTCAGGATATGGACAGAGATCGCATTGCATACAGAGCATATATGGCATCTCAGGAGATGGCTCGAGCGGGGGATACCACATCATGGTATGCACAGACTAGAGCTTGGTTTGACAGACATGGGCTGGACATTGATAGACTCCCACCTCTTCTATATGATACTCAGGCTCCCACTTACACCCTCTCTCTCTCTGAGAGGAACAGAGTCATCAGACAGGAGATATGGCATATTTATATACAAAGGACATGGGTCAGCCCTGCACAGCCACTGCCATCGAAGATGGCACATTATTATACACGGTTCTTGAGCATATCAGAGCAGGGATTCATAGAGATTCCGAGATATATGCAGATCTATATGCCACATCGATTGAGAGTTCTTATTGGACAGCTCAAGGTATCATTACATCAGTTTATGATTGAGAGTGGCAGAGCCAGTGGCATCCCACGGGAGGAGAGGATATGCCCCCTTTGCAGATCAGAGGTGGAGAGTGAGGAGCATTTTGTTCTCACATGCCCGGCATACTCAGAGTTGAGATCTAGATACACATTGAGCAGCTCACTTCAGGGATGTATGACTGATATGGATCAGAGATCATTTGGCCGTTTTCTGGGAGAGGCATGGCACATCAGAGAGCAGAGCACACAGCGGGTCCCAGTCAGAGAGGGGCCCACCCAGATGACTATTACACAGTTCTTTCAGACAGACAGAGTGAGAGCTACTGTACCAGCCTCCAGCCAGACCTCCGGGCTCACACTACAGCAGGCTGAGGACCAGCGTACCTGACGCTGCATGAGGATCCGTGGGTTTCGAACCCCACAGCCACACCGACAGGAGATCCGGAGGATTCTTGATCTACATCGATAGCAGACTGAGATCCGACGACACTCGACACATTGGATCTCAGATCTCCAGTTTGCTCTTTCTCCACCGCCGATGTACCACATCCTGCATCCAGGAGGGATCACCTGCTATTAGCGACTTCGATGACTACCACTACATCCCAGGATAGTATATCTCCCTGCATCTGTTACATATACACATCGCACCACTTTATCACAGCCGACAGTTGTTCCCCTATCACAGCCGACATTTGTTCCCCTTTTGTAGCCATTATCTGGAGTACCAGAGCTACATACGCACATACACATACACGACACTTATCACACTCACAGCACCGTATTTTCAGTTTCCAGTTTTTAGCTTTTCATTCAGCACTTTTATTTTGGATAGCTGGACCTCATCAGTTGTATCACAGTTTGTCTCATAGGCCAGTTTTGGTCTTTAGAAGACGTTAATATAACTTTCTTTCTTTCTTTCTTTCTTTCTCTCCTCTTTCTCTCTCTCTAGTTCTCTCTTTGACAAGTGGTATCAGAGCATTGGTCTTTGATCCATTTTTCCTTCTACTTTCAGTCCTATTTTCTTCCATCAAAATCAATTTCAAACAAGTATTGTATAAGACAGTGACTAGTGGAGTGCTGTAGACCATCTATAGTTAGTAAGAGACTACAGCTGGAGATCTCCAAGGTAAAAAATGGTGGAGGATGGCTAAAGTGGTAGGTTGTCATCAAAATTTTATCCCATTTGGAGGTAACTAGGGTAAAGGAGAGTTAACTGGGCTTAGTTTGGTAACAAACTATGGTTACTTTTCAAAAGAGGTCTTCTTTTCCTCTTCTTTCAAGCTTTGGCAAAGTTTTCATGGAGTTTGCAGCAGAGATCATCTCCTAGCTTTCAGCCATGAGGTTTTTACAGGCATTTCATACTAGAAACTTTCTTTACTCTTCATTCTTAACAAGTGGAGCAGCATTATTGAAGGCTTTGAAGAGGCTTTAGAGAGCAAACTTTTCTTCTTCTTCTTCTTCTTCTTCAAGGCTTCCTTCTAGCATCTATGGTGTTCACAGTGGCCTACTTAAACAATACACCATTCATTTCTATCATTGCTCTCAATCTTTCAGACTTGTCACCAAATCTTACAAATCCATAACTGTGCTATAAATCAAAGGCTTGAAGGTTAGCTGTGGGTATTGTCACGATGAGAGGGTGCAACGTCGTTGTTGTCGACTCATGAGGGTTGCCTGCTTCGCATGGGAGATCCCCGCATTATGAGCTTGTTTGCATCTTCCCTCTCTAGTGAGATCATCCACAAGCCGACTGTCATCCATGCGTGCCTGGGTTTCAATATGTCATCATCAATATCTTTGCAACCCGGAGGATCAACATTGAAGACACGACTGTGTGTACGATCTTCATAATATGCACACTGAAGGTCTTGATTAGTTACAGACTAGAGCAATGGAGGCAAGCAGGCAGACCTTTTCTATGTGTCTTTTAAAAGAGATGATCTATTTTGAGCGATGAGGAACTTGTTGTTCTTCTTGACGAGTTGCCAGAGCAGATCGGGGGACATGGTAGACATATTGGTTGCAAATGGCTTTCCCCTCAGTCGATTGCTGGACATTATTACTCTTACGAGATGGAGATCAGCCGATTGTTGGGGGGTCAATGGATTGCTGGACATTATTGTGCACAAGGGGAGTGAAGATTCTCCAGAGAAACTTCCTGTAATTTGTCACAAAGGAGGGGTAGAAGCAGCATCTATGGCGTCTACCAGAAATTTAGACGACTGACCTAAAACAAAGAGTTAATTGCAACTCAAAGAGAAGGGGTGGTGTTAAAGAAACACCATTGTTTGATGGAGCACGCAAGCTCAAAAATGAGATGCAAGTTAACCTACATACAGGCAGTATTGTTTACTGTTTCAAGGATAAGCAGATCTGAATTTATAAGCATAAGTTGAGCTCACCTGGGCCAAGGTAGCAGCTGCTATCACAAGCCTCAAGTACTTAAGGCTAAGAGGAAGGAAGATATCCAGAAGGGAGAGCACCTTGAGTTTGAAAGGCAGAGCTGAGAGATCCACGTGCCTTGACTGGGACCAACATTGGCTTATTGTTTGTAGCAAGCACAAGATAATGTACGCATTCTAATTTTAGGATTGTTAAATCTTTTAGCAACAAATCTTAATCTACCAGCTTTATAAAAAAAAAATCTAGCAATGAACAATTTACAGTTGAGCTTGACAAGTGGACCTTCCATTAGAGGGGCCATTTGAAGGCTATCACTAATGATGTTGCAATTACACACCTTCCTTTTGGTGCCCAGTTCTCAAAGGCTGTGCAGATGCCAATGTACTGAGATTGCATATGTACTCAAACTAATATGGGAATGGTTCATATGAAGGCGTTTACTCTAGTTTGAGTAGAAGTACTCAAACTGATATGGGAATGGTTCATATGAAGGCGTTTACTCCAATCTGTGTTTGACCACTATAAATTTAGATCAAAAGTGAAGGGTAGTACATCTGTGGCTAGGGATTTCACTCTCCAGTTTGCCGAAAGTATCTTGATGATCGTGGTCACGCAGTTGCCAATTTCAAAAGATCTAGCATACCACTGGATGTATTGGTATGCAATGTTACAGATGGTTAAATGGCATTCTTGCATTGCTCAAGCAAGGTCACAAAGCCACCAACATTACTGTGAACATATGCAATAGGATTTTAGACTGCAGAGGTGTTTGATATGGGCTTATGAGGTATCAGAATATTGACTGAGAAATGCTACTGCTCAACCTTAACTAAAATTTTTCAATTAGCAGTGATGAATGCCAAGTCTCCATAGTGACAAATGTTGTCTCCTTGTGATGTATGGACACTTTAGTCTAGATATGACTGTTTGAAACTGTCACATCAGTACAAAGCAGCTGGAAGATTGGCTTATCATTGACTTCTTTGCTGTGCTTATGTTGGCCAACCATATCATCATAGCCTGAAGCAATCCCTGCATCAGTTATAGACACATCAGTTATAGCAGTAGTCTTGCAGAACTCGACATCATCGAAAACCTCAGAGGTTTGGTGCTGAACTAGTTCAGATAGAGAACTATGGGCTAGAAGAAGGGGGTTCTAAACACAGTCAGAGAAACAACAGCTTTTGATGCATATGTATATAGCAATGGGCAAGTGAATGCAGGCTATGATTGTAGTTGGGGTCCTATACAAGAAAGGATGTGAAGAAGTGTTGATAACAGCGAATTATTCACTTGCAACATCAGATAGTGTGTTTTGAGGTAGACACAAAGCTTGATGATCCCAAGATATGGATGCTCACTAAATGGTTACGTCTCTTTAGCACACACATAGTAGTGTCATCTTATTACACAAGTGCGAGAGGCAACAATTGAACTGCCATGATAAGATGATGTTCACATATTCATTGCAAATGGCCATGTCGACATTAGTTGATTCATCTTGGTAGTGATTCAATTTATACAGTGATTTCAAGACATTACTCCTTCATTGCAATCACTAAAATGGATGGTATGGGACTTTGTTTACATTTTATTGATCATGAATTGATGTCTTGGTACCTTATAGAGTGCTCTTAGTTCTATTTGTCAGTATTCAAGGTTCAATAAGGTCAAAGTGGGATCTACAGACCTCTTATAGACTCATTCAAGACAAGACAGGTCGTAGACAGTTTTAGATAGACAACTTTGGGCTATCATAACTTTTTCTTACCTACTCTGAAATTTATTGTTAAGTGCTCTATTCAAAGAGGAAAGTGTTAGCTTTAGTTTGAATCAGAAACTTTGTCAATTGGAGCTTTCAGTCAAAATTTATGGCTGATTTAGTACCTATAGGTACTGTAGGACTGCATTTTCTACAGGCAGGGAAACAGAGTATTATGGGTCTAATTAGAAGTATTGCTTCTAAGAGGTTGGATATTCCTTTGGTAGACATTATGAGTACTTTGGAACATGATTTTATGGCTTATGATGACTCTCAAATGGCATTGGAAGAGATAGATGTGAGTTCGGTTGAGCAAGTACTTATCCATCAGTTGCAACCACATACCTCTCAGTTGGTTCAGCAAGGTGTACTGCAGGCTCTTATCAATCTCTATGATAACAGTATCTTACAAGAATGTATATGCAATGCTGAAGCTAAATGCATGTTGTTGGGATTACTAACCATGGAGAAAGTGTAGCCTCAAGCTGATTTGTGGGCATCAATGAAGTACTTTTGTAGCAGCGGTACTACTCTTTTGTAGTCTTTTCAAGGCAAGGATGTATTACATTGGTTGATATCATTGCTTAATCAATCATCTCATCAACAGTTAGAATATGCATTGTATTGATTTCTACTCTCTTTACTGAGATTGATGACAATGAGTGGACTACGACGATTCATACACCTCCATTGGTTAGTAAGCGATCATGGAATTCATTAGAAGGACAACTAGCATGGGAAACCTTGGATGTTGGTACGAATTCATTGGTCAAACTTCTTGGGAAATGTTCTACCAATTTAATGGAATATGCTACTTTCATCTTGATTTGTATCTCTATTTAGCATGAAGGAATTTGTGATTGTGTAAAGATGGCTATTAATCTTTTGCTGAAAAATGCTTCATGGAAAAAGAAAATGCTTACATCAATTGCTACTTGGTGCATTGACCTCAAGGATTGTATTCCGCCTACTCTACAACATGTGATTCTTTCTTTTGAATACTTTGATGTTGCTTTTATGTCTAAATTTGCAGAAGTAAATCATGCACAACAAGTACACTTTGTACAAAGCTAGAATGAAGAGCATTATTCCATAGATCTTGGACAACAAATCAATGGGAATCAACCAATTGCAATGCTGAACTCTTTGTCTCTTCAAGGTCAACCATATGAAGAAGACCAAGCTGATCAGCAAGTTGATGCTGTAGTTGAAGCCAATGTATATGAAGATCACTTGGTAAGTAATCAGCCTTTTGGACCATCTAAGGAGAAATATGCGCATGCTGAAAATGAAGACTTTACAATTCTTGATCATGCTTATGATAGATTAGTTGAGGATATGCATCAGTTCACACTCAATCAGGAACTACCTCAACTAGAAGAGGAGTTAGATGCATATGATCATGGTTATGACAACTTGGATAATGATTTTGACGATTGGTATGCTGATAATGAGGATATACATGAGATTCATGATCGTTATAATATGATGGATGATGGATATGCTTATGGTGATGAATATGGGGATCTTTCTTCCTACCCTTTTGACCCAGGTGGTTAAGATTATGAGTTTGATGACAAATCTTTTCCTCTTGATCATTATTATGATGGTATACCTTTTGATCCAAGAGGTTCTGAGTAGGATTTTGCACCTTTACTAGGCCAACGTCCATATTGGGATTCAAAATCTTCATATTTCAGAGGTTTATCTAGCTGAAAATTAGTCCATTTATCTCTTGTTCTATTGCAGACAGTTTTTGGATAGCTTACTATTTTGGCTTAGCTTCAATTTTGATCTGATTACAAAATAAGGATATCTATATGGGCTGCAATTATGTCCAATGAGTTTTCTTTTGACTCATAGCACACTTGATTTGGATATGCCCATCACAAGATATTTTGTTGAGAGTGGAAAAAGACTGAATTTTTGATTGATTTTTGTTGTTTTTGAGGACTGAATGATTGATTTTTGATGGATTAAGAGTGATGCATGGTTATTAATGGAAGTATTTGAGAGTATTTTGGATGATATTGATTATGTTTTGGAAGTTCATGATGAATTTCAGTAGAGATATGAAGCTCTATGATGTTTTATGAGGTTCTAATTCGTTCTGTATACCTTCTGTATAGCTTCTATTTTGTTCTGATTTTCTTTTGTATGAAGCATGGATTGATGATTGATGAAGATTGAAATCTTTTGGAAGCCTATTGAATAGTTTTTGATAGTATGGAATTGTTTGAGTATGAGTTATGAGGTTATGATGACCTTCTATAACCCTTTGTAGACCTTCTGTAGAGCCTCTGTCTCTGCTTTGTCTCTACAGTGTAGCTGTACTGTAGCTGCTCTGGTGCAGTACTGTAACTGTTCTGTAGACCTTCTGTAAGTGTTCTGTAGAATGCATGTGTGAATTTGGGAAAGTTTTCTAACCTTTGGAAAGGATGAATCTAAGTTCAAAAGAGCTAAAACAAGTGGAAGAAATAGCTGCTGAAGACTGAATAGAAGACTGAGTGACAGTGACAGTAGTGAGCTATGAAAAGACATTGTAGTGACTCTGGTGACTCTTCATATCAGACATACCTCTTGGGAGGTGCATCCACAACCTAAGAAGGATTATTGAGAGTTATTAGGAGAGTATTGTAGTGAGGATATGACGTACTATTGAGAGAGAGAGAGAGAGAGAGAGAGAGAGAGAGAGAGAGAGAGAGAGAGAGAGAGAGAGAGAGATAGTCAATTCAATCTAAACAGTGTAACTATATATGAGAGATTGAGAGAGAGAACTATGAAGACATTGAAGATGAATACTATGTGATTGATTTTCATTCAAAAGATGGTGTATTCTTTTGTGTTCTTTGTTCTATTGAAGAATTCTATGAAGATGTTGAAGATTATGGTTGATTGGTGGATTGGCTCCTACACTCCATCCATTGCACATCCACGTACTCTTCTAATTGGCCACAAAGGGTACACTCCCCCTTGGGATGAGACAACACCTCCCTGGATAAAAAATTTGCCAATGAGACCCAATCTTATTGTATATGGTATTCAATTAGCTTGCAAGTACAATGCATGATTGATATTAACTTCAAATTACCGTTTGCTGAAAATTTACAATCGCCTGATCAATGATCTCAGATTGAAACTCGCCAAATCGTTGTACGTGTTCTATAGACAATCGGCGGTTTCATCTAATTGCTAGCTTGCATTGAGAGCAAGGACATGGGACATGTTGATTAAGATACGCCTCGCGATCTTGAAGAACATGACCTTCCTCATTTTCCATTTTGTCTACGTTACAACAAACAATTTGTTTTTGTTATCATTCTTTTCTTTTCTTAGATTGTTATCCTCTCCTTCCATCTCTCTCGTTTTCTATGACCTAGCATATAGTATCATAGAACACTAGTATTTAGTACCTAGTACTCAGTACCTAGCACATAATATTTCGTTTTCTCTCTTCCTCTCCCTCTCTCATTTCCTCTCCCTCCCTCACTCTCACCCTCTCTTTCTCTCTTTCCCTATTAGGTTTAATGATATTTCTCTTTTTCTCTCTCCTCTCTCTCTCATTTCCTTTTCTCTCTCCTCTCCCTCTCTCTCTCTTTTTCTCTCTCCTCTCTCTCTCTCTCATTCTTCTCCCTCCCTTGCCCTCTCTCATTTATTTTTCTCTCTCCTCTCTCTCTCTCATTTCCTTTTTCTCTCTCCTCTCTCTCTCATTTCCTTTTTCTCTCTCCTCTCTCTCTCTCATTTCCTCTCCCTCCCTTGCCCTCACCCTCTCTTTCTCTCTTTCCCTATTAGGTTTAATGGTTTTTCTCTCTTTTTCTCTCTCCTCTCTCTCTCTCATTTTTTCTCTCTCCTCTCCCTCTCTCATTTCGTTTTCTCTCTTCCTCTCCCTCTCTCATTTCCTCTCCCTCCCTTGCCCTCACCCTCTCTTTCTCTCTTTCCCTATTAGGTTTAATGATATTTCTCTTTTTCTCTCTCCTCTCTCTCTCTCTCATTTCCTTTTCTCTCTCCTCTCCCTCTCTCATTTCCTCTCTCTCCCTCGCCCTCGCCCTCTCTTTCTCTCTTTCCCTATTAGGTTTAATGGTTTTTCTCTCTTTTTCTCTCTCCTCTCTCTCATTTTTTTCTCTCTCCTCTCCCTCTCTCATTTACCTTTCTCTCCCTCTCTCATTTCCTATCCCTTCCTCACCTTGACCCTCTCTTTTTCTCTTTCTCTATTAAATTTAATATTTTTTTTCTCTTTTTCTCTCTCCTCTCCCTCTCTCATTTTTTTTCTCTCTCCTCTCCTTGTCTCATTTCCCTTTCTTTCTTTCTCTCCCTCTCTCATTTCCTCTCCCTCCCTCACCCTGACTCTCTCTTTCTCTATTTTTCCATTAGGTTTAATGATCTTTCTCTCTCCTCTCTCTCTCATTTCTTTTTCTCTCTCCTCTCCCTCTCTCATTTCCTTTTCTCTCTTCCTCTCCCTCTCTCATTTCCTCTCCCTCACCCACACCCTCTCTTTCTCTATTTGCCTATTATGTTTAACATCTTATCTCTTTTTCTCTCTCCTCTCATTCTCTCTTTTTTTCTCTCTCATTTCCTTTTGCTCTCTTCCTCTCCTTCTCTCATTTCTTCTCCCTCCCTCTCTCTCTCTCTCTCTGTCATTTCCCTATTATGTTTTCGTCTCTCCCCCTCTCCCTCTCCCTCTCTCATTCCCTCTCCCTCTCCCTCTCTCATTTTCTCTCTCTTCCCCTCCCTCTCTTATTTCCTCTCCCCCTCCCTCTCCCTCTCTTTAATTTCCCTCTCTTTCTCCCTCTCCCTCACCCTCATTTCTTCTCCCTCTCTCATTACATACAAATTATACAAAAAATAAATAAAAAAGAGAGAGAATACACTCTCCCTTCCTCTCGTTCTCTCATTTCATCCCCCTCTCTCTTCCATTTCCTCCCTCTCCCTCTCCCTCTCGCTCCCTTTCCCTCTCCCTCTCTTTCTCTCTCTCTCTCCCTCCCCCTCCCTCTCCCATTTCCTCCCTCTCCCTCTCCCTCTCTTTCTCTCTCATTTCCTCTCCCTCTCTCAATATATATACACAAATCATATAAGCAAAAGTAAAAGAGAGAGAGAATGCACTCTCCCTCCCTCTTCCTCTCTCATTTCCTCCCCCCTCCCTCTCCATCTCTTTCTCTTTCTCTTTCTCTTTCTCTCCCTCTCTTTCTCTTTCTCTCCCTCTCTCATTTCCTCCCCCCTCCCTCTCCCTCTCTTTCTCTTTCTCTTTCTCTCTCCCTCTCTCATTCCCTCTCTCTCTTCCTCCCTCTCCCTCTCCCATTTCCTCCCTCTCCCTCTCTTTAATTTCACTCTCTTTCTCCCTCTCCCTCTCCCTCATTTCTTCTCCCTCTCTCATTATATACAAATTATACAAAAAATAAATAAAAAAGAGAGAGAATACACTCTCCCTCCCTCTCGTTCTCTCATTTTATTCCCCTCCCTCTTCCATTTCCTCCCTCTCCCTCTCCCTCCCTCCCCCTCTCTCTCTTTCCCTCTCATTTCCTCTCCCTCTCTCCATATATATACACAAATTATAAAAGCAAAAGGGAGAGGGAGAGAGAGAATGCACTCTCCCTCCCTCTCCCTCCCTCTTCCTCTCTCCCTCTCCCTCCCTCCCTCCCCCTCCCTCCCCCTCCCCCTCCCTCTCCCTCTCCCTCTCTTTCTCTCTCATTTCCTCTCCCTCTCTTAATATATATACACAAATTATAAAAGCAAAAGGGAGAGGGAGAGAGAGAATGCACTCTCCCTCCCTCTCCCTCTCTCATTTCCTCCCCATCTCTCTCCCTCTCCCTCTCCCTCTCTCATTTCCTTCCCCCTCCCTCTCCCTCTCTTTCTCTTTCTCTTTCTCTTTCTTTCTCTCCCTCTCTCTTTCTCTTTCTCTCCCTCCCTCTCCCTCTCCCTCTCTTTCTCTCTCATTTCCTCTCCTAAACAAGCACAAGAAGGAGAGAATTAAACCCTAAACAAGCAAAAGAAGGAGAGAATGGACTCACCGATGAGATATGGCAAGGGTTTGGCGGCTCCTCTTCGCGATGAAGGCTCCTCCTCTCCTTCGTGAACCACGGCGGCGACAAGCCGTCTTCTTCTCCCTCTCTCACCCTATGCAAGACGGTCGCTTTCTCTCTCACTCTCCCTCTTAAAACGTTCGACAAAAATGTGCGAAATGAACCTATGCAAGGGTTTCGACCTGTTTTTTTTCCTTGTGGGGTGTCGCTATTTGGATTGCAAATGCGACGCAAATAACGATGCAAATAGCGATACCGCTACCTGCGTCGCTACTCGTCGTCGCTATATGTTTCAATCCTTGTAGTGCATGAAGATGGCGCTTCTTCCTCCACGTTTTTTTCATCTCCTCTCATTCACCACGATTTCATGTGGCATAAAATGCCCCCAAGCCCCCAAAGGTCATGTCCAATTTGGCCTCTCAAGTGTCCACCCTTTCATATCTTGACCGATTCTTGGCTCCTTCCCTGTGCGGGCTCCGATTTGAGTGCTGTAAATTTCTACGTGTCCGGATTGACATCCGGCATTGACTGGCAGCTCCTGACAACCTGCATGACAGTTTGAGAAATTATCAAAAATCTGCAAGTGTCGCTCGGACGCCTTTTAAAAGTCGTCTTTCACTTGGTGCTTAAAATTGTCCTAGCTGGAGCCGCTGCCTTTGATGTTGAATATTTTTTCCCTAAATTCTGGATTGTTTGGAAAATTTTAAGCACATTCCGAGCTCAAATCTCCGCTCTCATTGGGGACCACAGGATTAGGGTGACTCAGCTCGTCGAATCCCACAACAAATGTGCACAAAACAACCAAAGGAAGCATCAAGCTGATACAAAATAGATACATACTTAACCACAGCACAAAGCTCACCCTATCCCCTGACAAAACCAAGGCATGACATCCACAAGGAGTAGGCCTAGCGTAATCTAATAGAAGGTCCTAAGCTAGTCACTAACCGACTGCTCCAACATGGCCAAACTAAAAAGAACTATCAAACAAGTCACCCTAAGTGGTGGTCTGAACTACCTACCTAACTAAGGACAACACAACCAGGAGCTCCTACTAGGCAAGAACTCCTATAGCCTGATCAAGAAGTATTGTCTTTTAGCACATTTCCTCTTTTAGGTTTTTTTTTCATACTCGGACATGTAAAAAGGAGGGAGCTAAGTGAAGTGACCCAAGGAGAACAAGGCATCGGCCTCAGGACCTGTCTCGATACCCAAGAACCTACCAAGCCCTCGCAAGGCGACACTTAATCCTTTTCTGATACTCACTTTTATTCTCACTCCAACTTTCCTTAATTTCTTCTTTTCCAGCAAGACGCCACCCCTAGGAAGACAAGGCATCGGCCCCAGGTCTGTGACTCGTCCCCAGGAACCTACCAGGCCTTCGTAAGGCGATGATCAACTGCTTATAAATTTTCCTTTCTTTTCTTTTCTATTTTTATAGGGGGTTAGAACCCCTTTTTACATACCTTTGTATATATGTATTGTCTTTAAGATATTAAGGGTCCTCTCTATCATCATCATTTTTCTTCAGCAGGCTTCTCTAACTGCCTCACAACTAACAAGAACACCTAGAACGACTGCCTAACAGGCTAGCAGAACAGGGCCACTAGAACTGCCTTCTAAAACAGGTCTTTTGATGTTTGGAAATGTCTTTACAGGAGACAGCGACTACTCAGACCTCCCTCAGACATACCTAACCTAAACCTGGGACTTCATGCCTTGGACTCCGGTCCCCAACAAGAAAAGAAAATCCCTTACAAGTACACAGACACATTTAGCATAAAAACACGTTACTCGAAAAGGAGAGATATCACCTGGATAGGGCCACGAAAAGCTCCCGCGCAACAAAGGCTCCTTCCATGCTCTTCTTTGAACCTGTCTAGCACAGAACTAAAACAAGAAACCATTAACCGCACCTACACTAAACAGACAACTGGCCCTCTTGGCCTAATGAAATAAAGCATGCTACTTCAAAAACTGATCGGCCCTCTTGGCCTAATGAAATAAAGCATTTCTCTACAAAACTGATCAGCCCTCTTGGCCTAATGAAATAAAACAGAATAGCACCTAAACATCCTTTCCCGAAAGAGTATAGATATACAATAATAGGCTCCTTTCCAAGGAGGAAAAAATAGGACTCGCAGCCCTAAACTAAATGCACAAGGTTATGACCCATCCCTCCTGCATATACAGCAAGAGGTGTACGCATAACATGTTGTCCAGTCAGTCTATGGGTCTAGGATAACAAAGGTAGATTGGTCTCGGCTACTCTTTGCATCACCCATATCAACCATCGCCTGCCATATATTGCATGCTCTGATAACATTCCCCACAAGCGATCGGGTCCTGTCTCATCATTGATAACAATATCCAAACTAGGACCACAGTTAAAGAAAAGTTATTCTTTATAAGCAAGATTTGCTAGTAAATCCACAAATTGATTCCAGTAATGTGGAATCAGCTAAAAAGACACTCTCTCAAACTCCTCAAGTAGGGTCATCGCAATTCAATGATACATACAAAGGATGGGATTCCGCACTATGTATGTCTCATCTAGCTGATTCAAGATCAACTGGGAATCCCCTTTTACTAACAACCGCTGAATACCACATTGTTTGGCAATAGCAGTCCCATAATCAAGGCTTTATACTTTGCCATATTGTTAGTGAATCCTACCCCGAGATAAGCAGCTAACTTCATCGTAACTCTACGTCGGGGATCTCAGATTACTACTCCAACACTCCCTTTCTTATTAGGACCCTTGGATGCTCCGTCAAAATATAATGTGTACGTCCACAATGGGTTTACACAGCTTGCCATCACGAACTTCTCTATTTGTAAATATGATAGTCAAAATCTAGCATGTTGAGAGGATGAACTGACAGCTCCATCCCACCTTCTTCATTAAACTCAACACGAATACTTGTCAACATTCGTAAGTAGTGATGGTAGAAAACTTTGATTTCCCACAAAAAGGTTCCGTCTTCTTGCTCAATCACTTTATATCCTTTGCTCCACCAGATAAGTTTCCCCTGATGGTATCTCTGCTCCAGATATGGGTGCTTCAAATAAGGAATTAACCGCCCCATCAACCAGCTTTCAGCTCCTTTTGCAAGTCTCAAATCAGCCCCAGCATGGACCTGCAATGCATTTTCTTGTATTAGCATACTTAGAAATAATAAGGTTTAATCTTATTAAGATTAACCTTATTCTTAAACTCTACTCCCTGAAGATTAGCTAGTAGAGTTGTAGACCTATTTTTCCCTATCCTAACAATCTTGTAGGGGCCATCCCATCTAGGTTCTAGCTTTCTTAGAAATAGCTTCCTATGCGCATCATAGTACAGAACTAATTGCCCTTTTTAAAGGTAAACTTCTTTGCTTTAAGGTCATGCAACTGCTTCATCCGATGCTTAGCTACCTCCTGGTGTAATAAGCTCTGCAATTTTAGTTAATCTAGGTGGGCTATGGTCGTGAAAGGTTCAAAGAGAGAATCCTCATCTCCCAAAGAGTGGTCAATTGCAAACCGTATGGTTGGCAGCTCGATTTGAAGGGGTAACACACACTCTTTCCCATAAACTAATTTAAATGGAGTATGGCCGGTAGCTCGCTTGAACGTTGTATTGTATGCCCATACTGCCACATACAACTTCCTGTCCCAGTCTCGTTTATTCTAAGAGACTATTTTAGACAAGATACCCACAAGCCGCTTATTAGTACTTTCAACTTGCCTGTTTGCTTGCGGATTATAAGGGGTCGTTTTATTGTGCTTGATTTGCCAAGCTTCAGTCAAGCTTTTGATCACCTTATTCAAAAAGTGAGTTCCATGGTCCGACACTAGTTCCTTCAGTGGACCGAACCGGCAGATAATCTGCTCTAAAAGAAAACTTGCAGTCTCTTTCTCATTGTCCTACCTCGTCGCCCGCGCTTCTAACCATTTTGTAAAATAATCAGTTGCTACTATAATGTACCTCTTCTAGTAGTAGACGAAGGGGTAATAGGACCCACAAAGTCAATGCCCCACTTCTCAAATGGAAGGATAGCCATGATAGGTGTAAGTGGATGTTTCCTATTCTCTCTGCTATCATGTCTTTGACAGGTATCACATCTCTTGACATACTCAAAGGAATCTTGGAAGATGGACGGCCACCAATACCCAGCTCTTAAAGCTTTCTCTGCCGTCAACCGTCCCGCGAAGTACCCTCCACATGCAGAGTCATGACACTCCTCCAAGATGAAAGGAACCTCGTCAGGCATCACACATCGGCGGTAGATATCATCAACACCCTACCGATATAGTGTTCTTGCGATCAAGGAAAACTTCAAAGCCTGTTGTCTGATTTTCCTCTTTTCTGATTTTGATAAACCAGCTCCAGTCTCTCCCGTTGATAGATAATGCGTGATAGCAGCATACCAAGATGGGGTAGAAGCCGTATCAATTTTAAACATTTCATCAATGTCACTTCCTTCAGCCAAAGTTTCTTTTGGCTCCTCGAAATTCACAAGGCATTCCACAATACCCTGAAACCTCGGTGGCTTACTCTTAATCTCATAATCGAACTCCAGCAAAGTGATTAACCACTTTGCCAAACGATCAGGTGGTTGTAGCTTTGTTCACAAGCAATCTAAGCCCTTCCGCCTTCATATAGAACACTACCTTCTCATAGAGGATATAGTGCCTGAATTTTTTAGTTGCAAAGACCATTCCAAGACACAAATTCTCCATGTAGATGTAGTTAATTTGTGATATGCCCAATTTTCGACTAGCAAAAGCTATCGGATGATACCACTTTTCCTCCCAGATTTGGGCTAAACAGTAGCTGATACTATGCGTGGTGGCCTGCTTAAAATATGTAAAACATCTCGCCTCTTTTAGGTGCTTTTAAAACTCGTGTTTTTACTAGCTCCTATTTCACATCCTCAAAAGCTACCTTACAAGGATCGCTCCATACAAATAGACAACTAAAGGATAACAAGTTCGTTAATGGCAACGTCATTTCTGCCAAGGCATTTATAAACCTCCGATAGTACCCTATCGATGACAGAAAGATATGAACCTCTTTCAAAGTGCGTACTGGACTCATAGCGACTATAACCTTGATCTTTTTAGGGTCAGTTGCGATTCCTTCTGAACTGACGACATGGCCTAGCAATAGCCCATAAGGCACTCCAAAGACACACTTCTGTGGGTTAAGAGCGATACAAAATTGTCTGCAGCGCTCAAAGCACTTTCATAAAATAATCAACATCCTTTCCCTTACAGTGGCTACCCCCAGGTCATCAATAAATACTTTCAACTCATCTGGGGAGATGTCACCAAAGGTCTTGTCTGCTATTCGTTGCCATGATCCAGGTGCATTGCACAAACCAAAGGCCATCACATGGTATGCAAAAGTACCAAAGATAGTAATGAAAGTTTTTTTTAAACTTGTCCTCTTCTGCAATTGCCATCTGGTTATATCCTGCAAAGCAATCCATAAACGAATATATTTCCCTACCCGTTAATTGATCCAAAATCTGGTCAATAAATGGCAGCGGGTAGTAATCCTTAACCCTCTGCTTATTCAGCTCCCTAAAATCTACACATAATCAGATCTGGTTATTTTTCTTCTTCCTGATGACAATTGGTGAACACCATTTTGTGTGTTGTACAGGGAAGATTAACCTAGCTCTCCTTAACTTTTGCAACTCTTCAAATAGCTTGTCCCTCAATTCAAAAGGCATATGTCTTACCTTCTGACGCACAAGATGACTGCCTTCTTTTACAGCAATAGTATGAACAGCCAGGCTGGGAGGAATACCTCTCAGCTCATCATAACTCCAAGCAAAAATATCGCGGAATTCTTGAATCAAGGACACATAGTCCTCCCTTTCTACTGAATTGAGCATGGAACCTAATTTAATTGGCTACGAATCATTTCGCATGCCAAGGTCTAGCTCAATCACATCTGCATCTCCTATCCTATCTTGCGGCTCTATCGGCTGATTTAGAGTTATTTGATAAATATCCTCTGTAGTGGACCCCTTTTTTAGCTCTTGCCTTCTTTCTTGGCACTTTCTCATCCTTCTTAGAATCAATTTTTTTATCAACAGGCCTTAGAGGTCCACCTTCTATGCCAGGATTCTGGACTTGCATCCCCTTATCCCCTTGCTTAGGTTTTCCCTCAACCGGTTTTGCATTATCTTTGTCAACCTCCTTAGCCTTTTGGCCTCTTGTCACAGCTCTTAGGTTAGAGGTTTCAGCGTCATTGACGCGTACAACCTCAATAAGGCTAACTCCATTGCCTTGTGGCAACTGTTCTATAGTGGTCTTTCCCTTTTGCAGGATTTGTCTTGGTCCATCATTTTACTGCAGGTTATTACCTTGCACTCTATGATTAACTGGACCTGGCTGTTTACTCCCTTGTTGGATGGAACTAATCTTACTCCAACAGGTAGCGGCTAAGTGGCCTGAGTTTCCATAAATATCACATTTAACATTTGGACAGTTCCTAGGGAAATGTTGTCCACCACACCACTTACAACTGAATCTTGAGGGTCCACCCTCTTCAGGGCATCAAATCCCTATCAATTTCTACTACTTCTTCAGAAAATTGACGTCAACAGCTATTTGCCGATATTGTTCAGAAATCATATTAGTATAATGCTTCATCATATCCTTAACTTCGCTAAGGACATTAGATGCATTCGACTCATAGCCTCGATCGTCTACCCGTTGTTCCATTGGCCTAACAATTTGATTGGGCATTGGTTGTTGACTCACAGGAACAACATTAGGGTTTGAAACTTGGCCTCCAACATTTGGTGAAGCCAACTGACTTGCCATAGGCATAGTCACACTGGGAGGAGCTGGTAGCAAAGGTACATTTTGAACCATGCTTCCTCTCCCATTGGGGTTATTCATAGGCATCCCTTGACTTCCACTCGTCAATGATAGATTGCCTCCAGGTACTAAACCCGCATTAAGGTTTATTCGAGAGGAGTAGGCCATTTGTAACCGTGCTTCTACTCCTTCTGCCCGTGCGATAGCAGTGTCTATATCAGCCAAAGCCACACTACTCAATTGTACCTAAATATTGAAATCCAATCCATGCAAGAAGTATTGCAATTGGGCAACCGGCGGAATAGGAATGTAAGTTCATAACTTATGAAACACTTCCTTAAGCTTCTTGGCATAGGCTTTCACATTCTCATGGGGGTCTTGGCGTGTTACATTCAAAACACACAACCAGTATTGGCCACCTCTTTCAGGGGCATATTCTCCTCGAAAAGCTGCATAAAATTGGTCGATTGTGGTTATGGTTCTAGTCTCTATACTATGATACCATACCGCAACCCTTCCTTTTAACGTCATGTTAAAGAACATCATAAGATGTCCCTCATCTTGGATGCAATAATTAAACATGAGTCTTTGGAATTCACAAATGTGAAACTCCGCATCTTCTTCAGCTAACCCATTAAATATGGGCAAAGGAACTCCTAAAGCTGGTAAATCTGGTGTCCCTGCAGGAATTGCAATGGGTTGTGCCATGACGACAATCAGATTCACAATAGGAGCTTGAATTGATGGGATCACACCCCCACTTGAAGTGGGTTGACTTGTTGGAAGAGAGGAAGAAGTTATGCTTCCTCCTGCACCTAAAGGACTATGTGCAGCAGTTGTGTTACTAAGACCACTGCCTCTTATGCGTATCGGGCTACTCCTTTGAGAAGAATAACGACTTACAATCTCTAACCACCATCTAGCCCTCTCAGCACATTGTGCTTTTTGTATTTCGGCTTGATGGTCCTTGTCAGAGGACATAAACCAACTCTTTGGTCCCTAAAAACCCTAGATTCGGAAACCACCACTTGTTGGCAGCTCTCGACAGACGCACCACTGATGGGATTTGAAATGGGCTGGCACTGGCTATGGCATATGGCACTAGCCGAACCTCATGCTCATAACAGACAAACACCCTCACGGCCTCGCGGACCAAGAGCGTCAATCTAATGCCAAAGGACAAACTACCCTGAAGCCTAAGCTATGCATTTACAGTTTCATCATTTTGTAGTCCAACGTTTCCTTTTCTATAAACTCCTCAGAGGGAGAACCCATACACATTGGCAATGCCACGATCACATACATGGAGGCAACCTCTCAGTAGAAACAGCGCGGCCCCATTGCATCTCTCCTACATAGCAGGGATTGGCCCCTTGATGCGTTGCTCAACATATCAAACACCGCGGTCCCATTGCAGCTCTCCTACATCGCAAGGATTGGCCCCTTGATGCGCTACTCAACATATCAAACAATCGAACACAAACTTCTCTCTTTTATATTTCGAATCCAGGAGATATACCATGTGTCCTTACTTAACAGTCCCTTAGGAAACCGACCCTCTATCCTGCAGCAAGGGATAACCTTACACTCTCAATTGTGGGTCAAATTCCTAAGAAAACAAATGCTATGCAGTCCAGGAGCTTCTCCATTGATACCATGAACTATGCATAGTAAATAATGTGAATGGTTTAGTGCAAAAACAGAAGAAAATCAGTATTGTGCACCGTGCGAAACAATTCTTTTCATGATTTCCATGCTAGCGTTTATGTGCTGAGAAAAGACACCGAGTCTTACGCTCATGCTGCCTTTCTCTTTATTTTAAAACAACATCTTATAGGCATGATGCAACACATAAACCAAATTTTAATTTATATTTTGATGCTCAACCTCCCCACTCACGCTACCGTTTAATGTTTTGCATTCGTTGATAGGTGAAAAGGTCATTTTATGTGTATTTCTTCACAAAGAAAGCGATAAACATGAACAGAAACATAGAAATGAGGGTAAATCGAGGCCGAACTCATGCTTTACCTTCATTATATGCTGCACAAACACACATGTAATTTTTTTGGAATTTTCCTTTTACCGTTTCCTAATTTTCTCCCATTTAAAATCCATTTTTAACATTTTTTGGGTATTTTTCCTCTATTTTCTTCAATAAAAAATGATTAAAATTTAATATTGATTGTGGGCTATGGCCCTTAGGTTCTTTGACATCAAAATTTCAGGTTTGTTGGTATTATGTCTCATATTTTCCATTTATTTTGCAAAAAACCCCATTTTACTCCTTAAAAACGTGTTTTACGGGTTTTACGACATTAATTTCAGCCATATCACTTGTGATTTTCTGATTTTCAGATTATAAACTATTGAAACTCATAGAAAACAACATCATAATGAATATTCAGCCCATGGGAACAATGTTTCATCAATCAAATAGCATAAAAACTTATTTTTTTCTTCATAAAAATTGAATTACTGCTTAGGCTTCATGTTTTGGGATCTCAGTTTTGGTGCAGGACTGCAGGTTAGCCCTCATTCAATGTCAAGCATCTTCACAATCAGCAATCTTCATGTCTACATCGATCCGGAAGAAATCCGTTTCCAACTGGATAAGCTTTCCTTCACCATTCTTCATTTTCCTCTTGCACACAAGAATAACCCCTTAGGGGAGAGAGAAAGACTAGAATTGGCTCTCTTCATTCAGGCCATCATTTCACTGGCGAAGACAAGTGAAATGATCAGCAAGGAAGGAGGAGATCGGGGGTATCATCGATTGTATGGGTTATTTGCAGGCTGCCATCTCAATCTTCCCCATCATATGGTGCATTTTTCGGGCGTGAAGATGGCACTTCTTCCTCCACATTTTTTTCATCTCCTCTCATTCACCACGATTTCATGTGGCATAAAATGCCCCCAAGCCCCCAAAGGTCATGCCCAATTTGGCCTCTCAAGTGTGCACCCTTTCATATGTTGACTGATTCTTGGCTCCTTCCCCGTCCGGGCTTCGATTCGAGTGCTGTGAATTTCTGTGCATCTGGCTTGGCATCCTGCATTGACTGGCAGCTCTTGACAACCTACACGGCAGCCTGAGAAATTATCAAAAATCTGCAAGTGTTGCTCGGGCGCCTTTTAAAAGTCGTCTTTCACTTGGTGCTTAAAATCATCGTAGCTGGAGCCACCGCCTTCGATGTTGAATATTTTTTCCCTAAATTCCAGATTTTTTGGAAAATTTTAGGCACATCCAGGGCTCAAAACTCTGCTCTCACCCATGGAGTTTGAATATCTCCTTGATGAATAATCCGACAATATCTAAGGCTTTATAGTATTTCTTGACTGGAACGAGGTGTGCAATCTTGGTGAGCATGTTAACTATAACCATAATTGAATTGTAGCCTCCTTGCACCGAAGGTAACCC